>NC_086445.1:628146960-628473257 GCF_028390025.1 Pseudophryne corroboree
TTGCAGAGTGCTACAGTCCCAGCTTCCCCAAATACATGGAGAGGGGAAACCCCTCATATTAGGGAAGTTTTAGGTTAGAGCCCCTCCAGCTGACAGACCCCCAGCTCTCTGTAATAAGGCTGGTGTCTACTGATAAGGGCTTTCCCCGGTGTATAGTGACCGCTGTATAATAGGACATCCGCCATGTCCGGGGGTCGCACATGGCGCTGGATCTTAGCATCCCACCGGGTAAGGAGACCGGGGGAGGGTGGGAGAGACAAACGCCCCCAGCCCCGCTCCTCACCCCGGAGCTAACAATGGTCTATCTGCTGCTGATCCAGCACTTCCCCAAGTCCTGCAGACTCTGCTGCTACTGCGTCGGGGGTACAGTGCTCTGCATGGCAGGACAATCAGGCGTGGCGGAGGGGGGCGGTCTCAATCTAACACACAGTCAATGCTGCTGCTAAGCCGGCAGACGCTATACTACAATGACTGAGTCAGTCAGATCAACATCATCGCGGCTGCGGCTCAAATGTGCATAGCAGGTATAAGGAGGACGATCACCCTTTCTGCCCACCTTTAAATCCGCCACTGTTCTGTGGCTAAAATCAACTGAAATGCAGTCTTTAATTTAGATGGCCACAGAACCTGTGTAATTCAAATTTGTCCCAGATTAAAGGGATATTATGGCAACCCTACCCATAGGTATAATTAGAATGGGTGCAGGGTGTGCAGTGCACATGGACCCCTGGGTCCAGGGGGGGCTGCACCGTATATACTGCATCCAAAGTATATTTACCTTATGCAGGTCCCACCTCCTCCAAGGTGCCATCTTCCCAAAGATGCGCTGGGAAGATGGCATCTCGGAGAAGGCGGGACCTGCACAAGGTAAGTGAAAGCAGACTCTGGCACTGTGCTCTCTTGTGTGCATGTGCCATCTTACCAAATATCGCTGGGAAGATAGCACCATGGGGGAGGAGGGACTAGCTTTCTGGCACAAGGTAAAATGCTGGGCTGGGAGGGTCTGCTGCTCGTTGGAGTGGGCTTGCTGCCCATATGCCACCTATGGCATTAATACACCCATATTCTCCCCTAATGTCTGTTGGGTGTTTAATATAGAGGGGAGAAGCCTCTGTAGCTGTGCAATTGATTCCAAAGTACCCACCTCCTGGACTGGTCCGTATACTCCATGGTAATAGTGTTCCCCAAAAATTTAATGATAAATAATGTTTGTACAGTAAGTAGGAAATCGCCTAAAACGCATCCACTCCCTCAGTTGTAAACATTACAATTTTTTCCCCTTTCAATAATGTTTACAGAGAAATTTTTGTAACCTTTCAAACTGACTGTGCAATCTTTTCTTCTGCTTGTGAGCTAGCATGTTTTATTGTACGTATTGTTTCTTTGTTTACTCTATTTTCAGTTTATGTGTTTTTTTTTATCCGCCTCTCATTAGGTCTGTTCATAGTTCTTATTGCAGTTTTCTTGGCACTTATGCTTATTGTCTGTTTTTGGAGATACATATTGGCTACTTCTTTCTGCTATTAATAGCATAACTGGCACATATCACTGTTGCATTTAATTATCCAAATTTGTTTTCTTTATTGCACTATGCCTGTAATCTACATATCAATACCCACATTATCACAAACTGACAAATACAGTTTCTAATTTGTCTGTCATTCCTCTGCTTTATCACATCTACAGCATTATTTATTGTTTGCTTGTTGCTACCTGTATAGTAAATCACATGTTCTTATGACCATTACAAGTTCTCTCCTGCAGACACAGTTAATACCACAGGGCTACTTTGTTAAGCACCCATGGTAGTATCCCAATGTTTTCAGCTTTCTGTTATACTGGGCGGAATGGCGGTCATTATGTCGACATGAGTTAGGTCGACATACATTGGGTCGACCACGTCTGGTGGACATGCATTAGGTCGACATGATCACTAGGTCAACATGTCATTAGGTCGACATGTACTAGGTCGACATGGAAAAAGGTTGACATGAGTTTTTCACCATTTTTTTTTTCATTTTTTGACCTTTTTCATACTTAACGATCCATGTGGACTACAATTGAGAATGGTAACCTGTGCCAAACGCAGCGGTAGCGGAGCGAGGCACCACGCCCGAAACTCGCGAGCCATGCGAGGGGTTATGGTGCACTAATTGGGGTTCCCCCTCACTTTTCGAAGAAAATTACACCAAAAAAAGGTAAAAGAACTCATGTCGACCTTTTTCCATGTCAACCTAGCACACGTTGACCTAATGACCATGTCGACCTAGTGATCATGTCGACCTAATGCATGTCGACCAAACGTGGGCGACCCAATGTATGTCGACCTAACTCATGTCAACCTAATCATGTCGACCTAATGAACCACACCCATACTAGACAGCACACTAATAAATATAAGATTATACAGTAGCAACAATTGTATTTCTCAAAGTTTAAAGTATTAGGGTGGTATCTAATTACCCGCGATAGTGCTGCGGGTGCGAAAAATAAGTGTTTTTCAAGTTTTTTTATCACCCTATCCAATAAGGTCCCGCGAAAAACACCTGTTTTTCACACGAAAATACATAGGTCCTGCAAAAAGTCGCAAACCTATATATTATTGTGGGTCAAGGAGGCACTTTATTGCGGATTATGATTCGCATGCCTGAGGCACATGAGGTATAATCCCTGATAAATGCCGGCATTGGGGATAAACCCTGGTTTATCGGGACTAATTGGATGGTCCCCGATGAAATAATTAGCCTTCCCAGCCATTAACCATACCATATGTCACTAATTTTTGGTCTGGAAGTCTTACATAACAGTCAAACAAGATGTTCATATAGCCCGAAAGTATTTTCTATTTTTATGTGCTAAAGTCTTTATTATACATAATTCATCGTTTGTTATATGACTGTGTACCAAGTAAATTTCACATTTTCCATTGTGACTGCTATTTATATACATGTTAATAAAGAATTTCACCGTTTCCGCAGGTCTCTCTAGTGGGTTGCCTGACAGTAATGTCCAAGTATTGTCATCAGTGATGTTAGTTTTGCACATATAACTTTGATTGCTATGAAATCTAATCCCAGATGAATTAAGTTAGCAGTCCCTGGCCATTCTCTGGGGAAATTATATGTTTGTTCTGGATATGTATTGCTTACTTTACTGGTGCCCGATGCATTTGATCCAGCGTTTTCACAGGATGTGTATTTGTTTTCTAAAATTTATTTTCATTCATCTTTATTTTCTTTTATCTATAACTGGACATATACTGTATTTACCAACCTTTTTGATGTTAGTATTGAGATACTGAACTGACTTTAAAAAAAAAAGCCTACAGTAGGTTAATAGATTTTAAAAAGACTCACAAAAATAGTAGTGAATCACACATCTGGGGTGAAATGGGAAAGTTTGGTAGCTTTGTACTATAGTACTTAAAAAATATATTTATTTACAATAAAGCTTATTTTGCCACTATAATTTTTTATCCATTTTGTTATTCTGCTTTATTTCATCCCTTCACTGAAGGCTTTGCTTACAAATATGCACTTGCCATCAGTCACCACACGATTATTGAACATGTTATAGAAGTAACAAATTCCTGGTAACTGCTGAAGTTCCTCCTCAAATGCTGCAGTGTTCCAATAGTGTACTGTAGTTTTCCAATAATTGATGGTGGGAGATGTTGAAGCACCTTGTTTCACTTTGAAATGTGCAAATAGGCTATGTGATGTCACACGCTACCGCTGCAACCCATACATGGCGGGTAGCCGCCTGCCAGCACAGATAGGGTACGCAGGCAGGGAGCTACTCGCCGGGTGCAAGAGAATCACCGCCATGAGATGCTTTCGCACCTGTGTGGGGGGCAGTGATGCAAGTAGAAAAACTGTCTTACAGTTGTGTGCGTGCGCCAAAGACGTGGGGTCTGGCCAATGAAAATAGGGCATTATACACATATGGGGGGGCCAGATACACATATGACTTCAATAGTGCCAGATACACATATGCCCCCACAGTGCCAGATATGCCCCCATCGTGCCAGATATGCTCCTACAGTGCCTGATATGCCCCCACAGTGCAAAATACACAAATGCCTCACAGTGCCAAATACACAAATGCCTCACAGTGCCAGATACACAAATGCCCCACGGTGCCAGATACACAAATGTCCCACAGTGCTAGATACATAAATGCCTACAGCAGTGCCATATATGTACCAGATACAAATTGCCCCACAGTACCAGATACAAATTGCCCCACAGTGCCAGATACACATTGCCCCACAGTGCCAGATACACATTGCCCTAGAGTGCCAGATACACATTGGCCCACATTGCCAGATACACATTGCCCCAGAGTGCCAGATACACATTGCCCCACAGTGCCAGATACACATTGCGCCACAGTGCCAGATACACATTCCCTAGAGTGCCAGATACACATTGCCCCAGAGTGCCAGATACACATTGCCCCACAGTGCCAGATACACATTGCCCTAGAGTGCCAGATACACATTGCCCCAGAGTGCCAGATACACATTGCCCCACAGTGCCAGATACACAGTGAATTGATGATTAAAATAGTAATACTACTATACCTCAGGCTCCGAGAGATGAGCCTGCTCCTGCCGCCCTGACTCCTGCAACCTGCGCTGCTCAGCAAGGAGAGACGCAGCCACGTGAAGCCCAAGAAGAAGCGCCACAACCCACTCAGCCAGCCCCCAG
Organism: Pseudophryne corroboree; assembly: GCF_028390025.1. Taxonomy (NCBI): domain Eukaryota; kingdom Metazoa; phylum Chordata; class Amphibia; order Anura; family Myobatrachidae; genus Pseudophryne; species Pseudophryne corroboree. The sequence continues at coordinate 628,151,673 of NC_086445.1, forward strand.
GATCCTCTGCACGCCTGCCGCGCCAGCAGCGGAAGTGTGATTAAGTCACGGTCACATTCCCTGCAGGCTGAGACGGGGAAGTGGAGCACAGCTGCTGTGTTTCCAGTAATAGCCGCTATCGGCAGCTTTGGTGAGCTGTTGCCCGGCAGCGGTGGGTACGGTGTACCGGCGGCTAAATTCTTAATGGTATGCTATACCCGAGCATACCGTCACACTTGCAGGCCTGGTTGGGAGGCAGGTCCTGCCATGCAGGGCGGACGAGCTCTGTGCTGGTTGTCCCCCCGCATGACGATCATGTCTGAATCACCCCCATAGTACATTTGAAGGCCAAGACTACTTTGGCTTGGATTAGTACCCCTACCACCTGCCCTGAATGTTTTTAACTAGTGTTGGTCTGTAGAATTCACAGACTGCATATTAAAAGTAGAGATGAGTTGTGCAACTTACCTGAAATCCAAGTACCCCAGAATTTTGCAGATTAGAGTATATCTGTGCCGCTGTTCAGATTTTCCCGCCAGGCTCGGATTCCAAATTGAGGCAAAATGTCATCCTCCTGGCATTGGATTCTTGCAGGTGTTAGATTCTATATAAGGACTCCCACAACAGTGGGGACTCAATACCATTTCACTCCAGGCACACTACTGTTTGCTGCGTTGGCCTCTGCTGTGTGTATCTACAAGCCTGTGGGGCTAATTCAGAGTTGATCGCAGCAGCAAATTTTTAGCAGTTGGGCAAAACCATGTGCACTGCAGGTGTGGCAGATATAACATTTGCAGAGAGAGTTAAATTTGGGTAGGTTATATTGTTTTTGTGCAGGGTAAATACTGGCTGCTTTATTTTTACACTGCAATTTAGATTTCAGTTTGAACACACCCCACCCAAATCTAACTCTCTCTGCACGTTATATCTGCCCCCCCCCCTGCAGTGCACATGGTTTTGCCCAACTGCTAACATACAGTATTTGCTGCTGCGATCAACTCTGAATTAGGCCCTGTGTCCATACAACTGTGTCCTGCTATGTTTATCCACAAACCTCTGTGACCATCCATACCTGTCTACAGCTGTTCACAACTGTGTCTGGTTGTGTGAATCCACAAGCCTGTGTCCATCCATAACTTTGTCCTGCTGTGTGTATCCACAAGCTTGTGTCAATATACAACTGTGTCTATCCACAAGCTTGTGCTATGCTGTATGTATCCACAAGCCTGTGCCCATCCACAAGCCTGTGCTCTGCTGTGTGTATTTACTATCCAAAAGCCTGTGTCCATCCACAAGCCTGTCCTCTGTGGTGTGTATTTACTATGCACAAGCCTGTGTCCATCCACAACTGTGTCCATCCACAAGCCTGTGCTCTGCGGTGTGTATTTACTATGCACAAGCCTGTGTCCATCCACAACTGTGTCCATCCACAAGCCTGTGCTCTGCGGTGTGTATTTACTATGCACAAGCCTGTGTCCATCCACAAACTTGTGCTTTGCTGTGTGTATTTACTATCCACAAATGCTTTGTTCATCTACAATGCTTTGTTCATCTACAAGTGCTGTGTCCATGTATGCTAGTGCAGTTTGTTCAAGTGTGTATATAAGCCCTGTGACTCCACGCAGTGTGAGCCGAGCTGCGGAGTGAAAAATAATATATTGTTCTATTGTTTGTACAGTACTGGCACACTATACCCCTGCGCAATTATTATTCACATATAAAAGCCCTTTGAACTACTGTAGTGCAGGTGGGATGTACCAACCCCATGTGGTACATCCTGCCACACATTGCGTTGACACTAATTGCATATGTACTAACATAATCGATTAGTACCGCAAAGGGCAGCTCTCCCGATAATAGCTGCCTTTACAATGGGCAACAGTCCCTGGACTTCCGGATTTATGACCCGGAAGTCCAACTGCGCATGCACAGTGATGCGTCGGCTGCGGGGTGTGCTGGGATGTATTCGGTTGAATCCCTCTGACAGCAATGATGTGAAAGAAGCCCATAGGCTTCTATGGGGTAAAGTCAGCTAATGCTGGTGTTACCCTTTGCATCAGAAACCAGCTGCAGGGCTTTAGTACATATGGAAAATGTGGTAAAACCCTGAAAACATTAGTACATCTTGCCCTGCGAGTAGAACTGCAAAGTGAAAATAAATATATTGCTCTATTGTTTGTACTGTTCTAGTGCGCTGTACCCCTGTGCTTTTTATATATACTGTATATAAAAGCCCACTGTATACCTGTAAAAACTGGCTTTGCATTACTTAAGCTTCCCACCCTCCAGAGTGTACTCAGAAAATATTTTTTTAGCACATCAGGTATCCTTGTCAGCGATCTACGTATGAGGCCACTTCCTCAAAATGTGGAAAAGATGATGTTCATCAAAATTAACTACAAATTTTACGGGAAAAACTTTACCAGCAATTACATCAAAATACAGAGACATCTGTAATGGTAGATTCCAGTAGGGATAAACTGATATATTGTACACACTGATGAGGTTGATGATGGTAGTGATGAGGACATCTTGCCACTGCAGAGCAATTAGCTTATCTGCCTTAAGCCCACTGGTAGCTTGTTTTGTGGGGGCAAGAACAAACCAAACACTTCAGCCACCAAAGGGGGCAATCCCTGTCGCTGAAGAGCTTGGCTTGTTAAGCTGGGCATTCCATTTTTAATATCCAACATAATGGTGGGTGTAAGGTCCCAAAGACAATTCCATCTTGCACCACTTTTAATTTCTTCCATTGCTGTGTGGCAATGTTTCATAGATGTGCTATAAACTGCCGTGTGTTTGTGCCGCTACTCTGTCACTTAGTAACCAGCTCGCTGCAGCCTTTGGCCAGAACTGGATGAAAACAATGCTGTGAGCTGTGAGGTATTCAAAATTGACTGGAAATGACTGGAAATCAGTGTTATTGAGGTTAATAGTACTGTAGGATCAAAAAAAATATTTGATTGTAGCTTTTATTGTAAATTTTTGAGAAAAAAAATACAAAAACAAACCAGTCACAACATTTTTGCAAAACCAAAACCAGATGACGAATTAGAACCAAAACCAGCAAAAATGGTCCAGCACACATTTGTAATTGAAAGGCACAATAAGGGTAAGTCCTACAAATGTATACAATTTGTCAGTTTTAGAGCTGAGTTTGGGGCATGGGGCACTCTGAGTTGGTTTGGCCAAGCTGCTTTGGAGTAGCATAATATAACACCTAATTTAGCACATTTTAACACTTTCAAATATTTTTTTTAATTAATACAAAACTTTTTAGCATTTTACTTAATACCTCTCATCTATGTAACATTCTTTAACACATAGCATTTGCTTATTTTTTTATTAACACTTACTAACACCTTAGCCTCTGACTAGTGTGCTGCCCTCAGGTGGCTGGCCTTCACTGACTTGGTGGGGTCTGTTCAGTGGTGGAACTTGTGAGTGGTGGGCGCAGGTGCAAATTATGCTTTGGGCCCCCCTCCTCTGTGACACTGGGAGTCAGATGATAACAGGGGAAGGCAGAGGTAACAGGGAGAGGCAAAAGGTGATGGGAGAGGCAAAGGGTAATGTGCAGAGGGTGACAGGAAGAGCTTGACAGGGAGAGGTAGAGAGTGATGATGACAGGTTTTGGGGGACGAGGAGAGGGTGACAGGGAGAGACAGTTGGTGACAGGTAGACAGTGAAAGGGAGAGGTAGAGTGATACGGAGAATCTATGTGGGATGAGGATTGGCAGAGGTTGACGGTGAGTGTGTGACAGGTAGAGGGCGACAGGGAGAGGTAGAGAGTGATGGGGAGAGGCTGTGGAGGATGAGGAGAGGGTGACAGACAGAGGGTAACATAGAATGGGTAAAAGGGAAAGGCTATGGGAGAGGCAGGAGGTGACAGGGGGATGGTAAAAATGATGAGGTAAAGAGTGATGAGGAGAAGGTGACAGGCAGTGCCGTAACTAGGCATTTTAGCGCTGTGTGCAAGAAACGACAGTGGCGCGCCCCCCCCCCCCCATGTAAGATAGGGGCAGTGCGCGCCGTAGGCGCGCGCAAAATGTATAGGGGCGTGGCTTCACGGGAAGGGGCGTGGCCACAAAATAATAGCAATTCATACTACGGTGCACAGTAGTCTACATTATTCAAATTACGCTGCACAGTAGTGCCACTACACCAGGTAGAGCCCCTTTTATACATTACAGCAGACAGCGTCCCCCTTTTTACACATTACAGCAGACAGTCCCCCTTTTTACACATTGCGGCAGCCAGTCCCCCTTTTTACACATTGCGGCAGCCAGGCCCCCTTTTTACACATTGCGGCAGCCAGTCCCCCTTTTTACACATTGCGGCAGCCAGGCCCTCTCTTTACACATTGCGGCAGGCAGTCCCCCTTTTTACACATTGCGGCAGCCAGGCCCCCTTTTTACACATTGCGGCAGCCAGTCCCCCTTTTTACACATTGCGGCAGCCAGGCCCCCTCTTTACACATTGCGGCAGCCAGGACCCCTTTTTACACATTGCGGCAGCCAGGACCCCTTTTTACACATTGCGGCAGCCAGGCCCCCTTTTTACACATTACGGCAGACAGCGTCCCCTTTTTACACATTACGGCAGAAAGCGTCCCCTTTTTACACATTACTGCAGACTGCGTCCCCCTTTTACACATTACGGCAGACAGAGTCCCCTTTTTACACGTTACGGATTATATATATATATATATATATACACATACATACATACATACATATACAGACACACACAGAGAAAAACGTCTGGCACTCAGCTACAATAAATCCGCACACACATGAGGGCATAATGAGGTGAATTTCGCAAGTGGCGCTGCCCCGGACCCCCACTTACCACAAAGCAGGAGGACTGTGCTGCTACTTGTGGGGCTTTTCCTCGGACACGTTGGGGGTGACAGGTGCGTTGGGCGCATGGGGGGTTAATGGCGTGATGCACATGCTATTGCTGCCAAACTTTTCTGGCTCCTCGTCCTCTGCTGCGGAGTGCTGTAGCTCCTCTGGTCCTCCTCCCGGTCTGCAGCTTTAGCCAGGGGGAGAGATGGAGATCCGCAAGTCAGGTCCAGCATGTCGCCAGATCACTCCACCGCTGCCCGTGCCCCGTAGTGTTCCTCTTCCTGCATCCTGGGAGCATCCTGCCTGGCGTGGTTGCGGCCGCGGCACTCATGAACCAGGAAGTGGTGCGCATATGACCTGTCATGCTGCGCCGCCCGCACGCCGTAGCTTCAGCATCGCTGCAAAGGGGGATTAATGTCCCCTTCAGCAGCAGCAGCAGACCTGGCCTCTTCCTGTTACACAGCTGCCTCCCCGCTCCGATGCTCTGTACAGTGGAGCTGAGGCTCGCCAATAGAGCTGTACGGAGCTCTGATGCTCCGTACAGTGTTAATACAGGGCCGTGACTGCGCTCCCCAGGGCTTTGCGCTGTGTGCGAGGCCCTCTCGCACACACCTAGTTACGGCCCTGGTGACAGGGAGAGGGTGATGGTGAGAGGCTGTGGGTGATGGAGGGTAGATGAAAGAGAGAGGTTGTGGTGGGTGATGAGGAGAGAGAAAGAGGGTGATGGGGACAGCCAATGGGTGATGGGCAGAGGCGAGAATGTGGCAGGCAGTGGGTGACAAATATAATTCAATTTTCTTACCAACTACTGTACCACAGTAGAACTTCAGCATGTGGAGGACATCTCCTTGTTGGGGTTTCACACCATGGGGCGAGATTGTGACATTTGATCCCCACCGCCGGCAGCAAGAGAGGAGGTAGTCTATTAGAGAGGAAGCAAGAGCCAGGGAGTGATAAGGGGAGGAGGAAGGAAAGGCGTGAGCCGGGGCCCTAATATATAATATATCTGCAGCTCAATTTAATTTAATTTCATCTTAGATTCTTAGCTCAGCCAGCCCATGTCCACCCCTGCCCCGGCAGTGCTTATGTGCCCACGCTGCAGCATATCACACAAATATAGATTTTGTGTATAACAGAGACTGATTTACCTCATGTCAAGTGCCTGTGTGGACACATAAGCACAGCCAGAACAGGGGTGGATATGGACTGGCTGAGTTGTCTGAAAATCTAAGCTTTAATTAAATTAAAGCAGTAGCTCTATGTCTTTTTTCCCCCTACCTGGCAGCATAGTCACATGGCTACCAGGGGGGAGGGGGGCTGCTGCTGCAGAGGAAAATGGCTGTGACTGCGACTGCTCCTCCTTCCCTTGCTCCCAGAAACAGAGAGGAAGCTGGAGAAATGTAGGGGAGTGTGATGTTAGTGTATTAGAATGCTTAATATTTGTAGACACTCCCTTACTAATCTGTGTAAGCCTGAATCTTCAGTGATGGTCCCTGGGACCAGGGGGATGCTGGGAAGTGGGTGGTCCTGTGTGCAGTGTGTCTGGAGTGGGTGATGGAATAAACAGCACAGCAGTGAACTCACATGTCTCTGTGTCCTGATGACTGGATTTACAAACATATGAACAAAACAGAGAGGAGCTAAGAAGTGAGGGGAGAGCATCCCCTCCTGTCTCTCAAACTAAACCTGAACTGCTACGCTACTGAGACAGACAGCACTAGCTTAGCAGCGCAGGAATACTAGATTCTGCAAAGCAGCCGGTGATCACTGAATAGATGCCGTGCGCAGTGCAGGGAGGTTAGCCGGGGGCTGCTCAGCTGTCAGGGAGTGCTGGACACGCTCCCAAAATGACAGAAATGGGGGCCACAGCGCTAGGCCATGCCCCTCCATATGTGGCCCGCCCCCTTTTGGCAGCTGTCGCGCCAGAGGCATGGCAGATCACGACTCCATAGAATCTAAAGTTGGGAGGTATGGTGTACAGTATGAAAGTTACCCCTATAACGTACATTATCAAAAGTACTGAAAAATATTTTACAAAAATATATATATATATTACAGGAAACAATTAAATTAAACTATCTGGATTACAAACTCATATTCCTTGAAAATTCAAGATTAAGCATCTCTACATCTGATTTAAAGGTTTTCCCTTTCCATCAAATCTGCCCACAATCAAAATGGCGGCTTAGACTTCTTCATCCATCTTTCAAAACGGTGGCTGCAGGACTCCCAGTCCGCGATTCCCGAAATTTTTGTAAAAAACAATATATAATGACCACTTATCATCCTGAACCACTCAGAAACCACTTCATTGAAGTACAACACACAAAACAATACCAGCATATGCCTTGAAAAGGAACCTTAATGTTCCGAAACGCGTCAGGACAGCACCGCCCAGGACACAGGAGGACGACCTGCCTACTGATATAGGAATTAAGATCTGGGAGCTTTGTGCAGGGTAAGTTTGGACTACTCTGCACCTTATCATGACCTGCAGCTCCCCTACAAACTTTCGAGTAGGACTCCTTCATGTACAATTGTAACTTTGTTATTGGACTATACATTCCCTTGCTGGGAAGATTTCATAAGATTTTCATTTGTTTTTTCATGTCCATACAGTTTTGTTAATGTATGGTATTTTATGACATGCATTTTATTTGTGTATATGTTATTGATTATTATTAATAATAATAATAATAATAATTTTATTTATATAGCGCTCTTTCTCCAATAGGACTCAAGGCGCTTAACAGATACATAACATAATATAGTACAGAAAATAATGAAGTACAGAAAAGCTTTTCATAAAATACAGAAGCATGTAGATACTAAAGGGACATTATGGAAATGCTTGAGTAAACAGGAAAGTCTCGAGTCTACTTTTGAAGGATTCTATAGTTGGAGTCGGAGCCGCATGACTAAAAGCTCGACCCCCAGATGAATTACGGGAGATTCTAGGTACCGCTAAAAGTCCTTCATCCACAGATCGCAGTAATCGAGTGGGGCAGTATGGGGTTAGATGCTGTTTAAGGTACCTTGGGCCCTGGTCATGTAGTACTTTGAAACTCAGTAAGCCAATCTTGAAGATGATTCGCCATCTTACAGTCAGTCAGTCAGTGAAGGGAGTAGAGTATGGGTGTTATGTGGCTAGAACGGGGCTGGGCGGTTAACAGCCTGGCAGCTGTGTTTTGCACCAGCAGTAAGCGGTGCAATTCTTTTGCTGGGAGACTAAGGTAGAGGGCATTACAGTAGTCTAATCGAGATGATACAAATGCATGTATGACTTTTGGCAGATCATCTGAGGGAATTAAGTGTTTGATTCTGGCTGTGTTCCTCAGGTGAAAGAATGAGGATTTGATTGTGGCTGATATCTGATGTTTAAGTGTCAAGCCACCATCCAGGACAACGCCAAGATTCCGCACACGATCAATGGTTTGTAATTCTGAATCCCCGAGTGTAAGTCCAGTTGGTTGGCTATAATGCAGTCTTGTCCTTTGATGTTGCGGTCCTATCATAAGGACCTCTGTTTTATCCGGGTTCAGTTGCAGCCCACTGGCACTCATCCACTCCTGGAGTTCAGCTAGACAGCCATTTAGGGTTGCTATTGGGTTATCAGTGCCCAGAGCAAAGGACAAGTACAGTTGTGTATCATCTGCATAGCAGTGGTAGACCAGCCCATGGCGCCTGATTATTTCAGCCAGTGGGAGCATGTATACTGCAAGAAGCATGGGGGATAGTATAGAACCTTGCAGGACACCGCATGGCAATGGCACTGATAGTGATGAGTATACTCCAGACGATACTCTCTGTGACCTGCCTGTGAGAAATGATTCGAACCAGCTTAGGACTGAGACTGGGAAGTGAGTTCCATAGAGTCGGAGATGCATGACTAAAAGCTCAACCCCCAGATGAATTATGGGAGATTCTAGGTACAGCTAAAAGGCCTTCATCTACAGATCTCAGTAATCGAGTGGGGCAGTATGGGGTCAGAAGCTACTTCAAGTACTTTGGGCCCTGGTCATGTAGTGCTTTGAAACTCAGTAAGCCAATCTTGAAGATGATTCACCATCTTACAGGCAGCCAGTGAAGGGAGTAGAGGATGGGTGTTATGTGGCTAGAACGCAGCTGGTCGGTTAACAGCCTGGCAGCTATGTTTTGCACTAGCTGTAAGTGGTGCAATTGCCTCCTTTAGGGGTCCAGTAAAAATACCTGTCTGCAAAGAGCATTGAACAATTTTTACAAAGACAGGACTACTTATATCCATACAACCTATTAGAAGCTTGGTTGAGGCAGGGTCCAGATCACAGGTGGTGGGACGCAAAATAAGAACAATTTCAGCAATGTCCTTTACATCCACTGGCTCAAAGCTGGTCCACGGAGGCAGGTGGCTTATATTGACAGCCTTTGTAGTTTGGCACTCCTTTGATGGCACTGTGGAGATTCCAGCCCGGATGGTGGATATTTTATCTGCAAAGAAGTTTGCAAACTCGTTGCATCTTGCCTGGGAGAGGGTTTCATCAGTCTGCAGGCATGCTGGCTTGCAAAGCATCTCCACTGTGCAGAAAAGATGAGCTGGCCTATTGTTTGCTGCTGTGATCTCATTTGACAGGATTAAAATTCCTTTTGATTTTATCCTGCATACCTACTTTGGTGTAGCAACTGGGTAGCGCCATTCTACCACATAACCATTTTTACTTGAACCGTTTCTCCAGGGTTTAGGGTTACCCACATTAGTTTTAAGGGCTAACTTATATCCAGTGAAGCTCCCAGGAGTCTCTGTCACCAACTATTGCACTACATTATCAAAAGTACATCTGTTAATTACTCCTTTAACTTATATATATAAAATACAGTGACACAATGTTGCAGTATCTGCTTTATATCTGGGAGTTGGGGTTCTTTGTTCTCCTGCCGTGCTGTAACAAGAAGATGACTAAGAAGAGCTTTCAAAGACCAGGTAAGATCCACACTATACAGTATGTAACACCCATTACTAGGGGTGTCACACACAGAATACACTGCAAAATCATGTTATTGGCAGACATACACTGCAGAAAAATGTAAGAAAGGATTAAATATTTTCTTATTGAAACAGAGGCTCTCATTCAGTATGGATCGCATTTGCAGATGCTCGCAGCAGATTTGCAAATGCAGTCCTTAGCAATGCAAAGGCAGTAGGAGGTGTTACACACATTCTTGCATTTGCGATAGCGGCACTGCAATCGAGTCGCAGCCTGGAATCAAACATTGTGACCATCGCGTCTCGATGGTCATCTGCGATAGCAAGCTGAGTAAGCCTCAGCTTACTCAGGCTGGCCATTGCAGGGCGGCTTGCAAGGCCAAGGAAACTGCATCTCGCAACACAGTCCTTGGCCTTGCAACTCCTGGAAAACGAGGTCAACACGCACCCATTTCTGACAATGCCGGCCGCCTCCGTCCCTCTCCCCGAAGGGAGTCACAGAAAGAGAACAAACCTTACATTGTGTACCTATGTGGAGTGTCAGTAAAGTTCACAATATAAACACAAGGTACTATTTGACAGCAAAATTGATATTACTTCATGTACAAAACAAAAACAGAGGGGGCTACTGATGTAGAATGTCTTGGATGCTTGTGAGGTTTCACATTTGGTTCCCTGTAGTTGTGTTGCCATGAACACTGCTACTCTGAATTGCAGTAAGACATGCTTCTTCCATTAGGCTGTATACTGTGTCTATGATAATCTCTGCCCTCTAATGGCATTGCTTGATGGTGTTCATGAAATATTAAAGTGCATGTTAGGGATAGAACAGAAAGAGACTGGAGAGAGGGACATGGGTAAATAAGATTAAATACTTTAACAATAGGAATTAAAAAGTTTTAAACAAGGTGTTTTGTAGGACAGTAGATGCTTGGAAACAAATAAAAAAGAGAAAGAATGTTAATACACAATAATTCATTTAGATAATGGCATTGGACAGTGCCGCAGGTTGACAGATGGCAGGGACAAGAGATCACAGAAAATCTTCTGCTGATGAATTGATTTCTAATTAAATGATTTATCTATTGCATTTCCAGCACTTGTTCTTCTACCTCCTTCACCTGCAGTACCAGCTTCTCTTCTGCTAATTATTTTTCCATCTCCAATTATTTGATTGTTTTCCACCTTCATTAGAAATAACCAATATGACACATACAAGAGATTTTCCAAGATATTGTCAAAAATATCTTCCTGAAAACTGTCCCTGTAACACAGTTTTCATTTTGCCCTATGCAGCCCGTTTCACTGGTGACCTTGAATACATGAACATGTTCAGCACATATAACTGTAGTGCATAGCTTTAAAAACAATTGTCCCAGCTTCATTTATTCTGCAAAATGCAAATGTATAAATACAGTGTGGAAACAGTATATTTGATATAGGGTGAAATGTGTGGGAATCAATTAGGAAAAAGTGGAAAAAGTTAGACCTGCACCCTGATGGTCTTCATTAAGAATCTGAAGATTGCAGCCCTGCAGGGTGCATTTATACTAATTGTAACATGGCACTTGTGGCCCCGATGTCTGCCTGGCCAACATGCCTGTGCTTTATCTACTCTTTCATTTGTGGGCTTCATGCAAAAGCAGCCAGTATTTACACTGCACAGAAAAATATAAATGTATTTGCGCCCCTTGCATGACATGTTTTTTTCCAGTCACAAAGTTACTTGCTTTTTTGTTTTACATACAAACATGAATCAAGCCCTCTGTGTCCTCAGTTGACATAGTACAATGGGGGTCATTCCAACCTGATCGCACGCTAGGATTTTTCACTGCGATCAGGTCAGAACTGCGCATGCGTATGCACCGCAATGCACAGGCTCGTCGTACGGTTACAAAGCGGATCGTTGCTGAGCGATGGATTTAACGAGGAATCCATTGGCACAGCCGATCGCAAGGAGATTGACAGGAAGAAGGCGTTTGTGGGTGTCAACTGACAGTTTTCTGGGAGTGTTTGGAAAAACGCAGGCGTGTTCAAGTGTTTGCAGGGTGGGTGTCTGACGTCAATTCCGGGACCGGACAGGCTGAAGTGATCGTAGCGGCTGAGTTAGTTCTGAGCTACTCAGAAACTGCACAAAGCTTTTTTGTAGTTCTCAGCTGCACATGCGATTGCACGCTTGCAAAGTGAAAATACACTCCCCTATAGACGGTGACTATGTGTTCTCAGCACTGCAAAAAATAGCTAGCGAGCGATCAACTCGGAATGACCCCCAATGTTGGGAATAACAATTTTTTTCCAGTAACAGCCATTTGTCTTTTAGTTCACCCAAACTTTTATGTGCTATATTTCACTCCAAAAATACAGCTTTATCTATGGCTAGAGATTATTGAGATATATTTTCATTTTATAGTGACAGGAAATGGCCTACGCTATAAATGTTTATTTTTCATGCAATTAAATACAGTTTTATGTGTTATATATATTGTTGTAAATGTATTCTATTTGCACCAGAAAATTCAAAACAGGAATGTTATAATATCTCAATCTCAGCAGTTATTAATGAATAATGAATTCATTTATTTAATAAAATCATACTAAAACACATACATACCTACCTACCTAAACATAGGTCATGAGACTATTGTACAGAAACACATAGGCAGGCACATCAGAAATAAAATATAAGCAAAGTTTAATTGTGGAAAAAAAGATTGGACAAGCCCTTACTAATGTAAAATAACTCCAAATTATGATCATTGTGGTAATGGGTGTGGTTCATAGGGTCGACCACACTTAGGTCGACAGTGTCTAGGTCGACCACTATTGGTCAAAAGTAACTAAGTCGACACCCAAAATAGGTCAACACAAGCATTAGGTTGACATAAGCAAGGTCAACATGACAAAAAGTCAACATGTTTAAAAGAGTGTTGTTTTCTTCGTAGAGTGACCGGGAACCCCAATTAGTGCACCGTGTCCCCTCGCATGCGTTGGGCAAGATGCATTGCTCCACTACCACTGCGCATGGCACAGGTTACCATTCCCAATTGTAGTCCTCGTGGATCGTAAAGTATGAAAAAGTTCAAAAAATTAAGAAAAAAATCGTGAAAAACTCATGTAGACCTAGAAACCCTGTCGACCTAATTCATGTCGACATATAGTGGTCAACCTAGTGACTGTCGACCTAAGTGTGGTCGACCTAGAGATCGGATACCGTGGTATTCTATATATATATATATATATATATATATATAGGGCGTGGCTTGGACGTGGACGTTGTGACGTCAGTGACCGTAACCAGAGCGGGTCCTGAGAGAAGTCTGCAGTACGGATGCAGTGGCTGAGTTGCAGTATTCCACACATGCCGTTTGTTTTAAACTGAAATGTATGTATACAGTTTTTACAAGTAAAACTATATACTTTTTATTACTCATTTGCGCTCTCCAATTTGTTTACCAGTTTCTACTTTTCTCCGGTGGCACGGAGGGGATTGAAGCGCAATTGGACATTAATCTGGAGTTCCAAGGATTATAGCGCAAAGGACTGATTTCTGTTCGTATATGTATATATATATATATATATATATATATATATATATATAAATGCGAAAGCCATCACTCACTCATCACCAATTCTCTTACTTCCCGATATGTTAGGAAGCTGAAATTTAATATAGGTATTCTTCATGTGGAAATAGGAAAACTACATAATTAATATTTAAAAAAAACTCCCCTAAGGGGATGAAAAGGGGGTTGACACAATGATGCCATTACCGATGCGTGGCTTGCGCTGTGTGAGCGATAACGCCCAAACGGACAATCGTATTAAAATTTGGATTGCACCTCCAGTGTGTAGAATTTATTAAACTACAAAAATGGTTCTGTCACTTTTTACCGTATCTGCTACGGGTGCTCCTCGGATAATGGCAAGAACTATGGATTAATATTTACTTACATGAAGACGCCACAAATTTACATCTCTGTAGATTTACCAAATTATTAACACTCATTTATATTTGCAACTGTGAAAATCAGAAACTTCCGTATGAATAACCGGTAGAACAACTAGTTCAAGCTAAAGCTTAAAACCACATGAAAGTGAAATTATTATTATTTTAAGTTTGATTACACAAATGTAATTGTATAATATAATAATATAAAGTCCATTAAAATCTATGATAGTTTCTACAGTACCACATGGGAAGTCTATAACATTACTGTCTAAGGTATTGCCCATTGATATCCAAGGACAAAGGCCCTCATTCCGAGTTGTTCACTCGCTAGCTGCTTTTAGCAGCAGTGCAAACGCGAGGCCGCCACCCTCTGGGAGTGTATCTTAGCTTAGCAGAAGTGCGAACAAAAGGATCGCAGGGTTGCTACAAAAAAAAATTGTGCAGTTTCAGAGAAGCTATAGACCTACTCCTTCCTTACGATCACTTCAGACTATTTAGTTCCTGTTTTGACGTCACAAACACGCCCTGCGTTCGGCCAGCCACTCCCCCGTTTCCCCAGCCACTCCTGCGTTTTTATCTGGCACGCCTGCGTTTTTACACACACTCCCTGAAAACGGTCAGTTACCACCCAGAAACACCCACTTCCTGTCAATCACTCTGCGGCCAGCAGTGCGACTGAAAAGCGTCGCTAGAGCTTGTGTAAAACTACATCGGCTTTTGTGAAAGTACGACGCGCGTGCGCAGTGCGCACCAGATGCATGCGCAGAATTGCCATTTTTTGACCTGATCGCTGCGCTGCGAAAGAAAGCAGCTAGCGATCAACTCAGAATGACCCCCAAAGTGCAGGGGGCTGCCCATCAAACTGAAAGCTGCAGCACATCATTTGTAGAAGAAGCAGAGGGAATAGAACTGTCCAAGGTACTGAACAGTTATATCAGCAAGAAAGACAATGCAAGAGTAATGGGGGTCATTCCGAGTTGTTCGCTCGGTAAATTTCTTCGCATCGCAGCGATTTTCAGCTTAGTGCGCATGCGCAATGTTCGCACTGCGACTGCGCAAAGTAAATTTGCTATGTAGTTTGGAATTTTACTCACGGTTTTTTCTTCGTTCTGGTGATCGTAATGTGATTGACAGGAAGTGGGTGTTTCTGGGCGGAAACTGGCCGTTTTATGGGTGTGTGTGTAAAAACGCTACCGTTTCTGGGAAAAACGCGGGAGTGGCTGGAGAAATGGAGGAGTGTCTGGGCGAACGCTGGGTGTGTTTGTGACGTCAAACCAGGAACGACAAGCACTGAACTGATCGCAGATGCCGAGTAAGGTTGAAGCTACTCAGAAACTGCTAAGAGGTGTGTAATCGCAATTTTGAGAATCTTTCGTTCGCAATTTTAAGAAGCTAAGATTCACTCCCAGTAGGCGGCGGCTTAGCGTGTGTAAAGCTGCTAAAAGCAGCTTGCGAGCGAACAACTCGGAATGAGGGCCAATGTTTAAAACTTGGAATGTCCAAAGTATGGTACAGCAACTACAATGAATTACCAGTTCCTGTCCATTAAAAAGCAATATGTACTGTAGTTATCCTAGTCGCAAAAAAGAATTTTCAAGGTACAGTAATGCTCAATAAATGTTCATAAACATCATATATTTGTAGTCCAATATGTCAAGTGTCAAAAGTATATTAAACATAAAAAAACGTAGTGCTGTCCTGCAAATAGCAAACATATAATCCCAATTAAGATATGTCCAAGGCACGGTAATGTCCAAGGAAACTCCAAGAGTAAAGATTTGAATGTGAAAAAGTAAAAGATACATACAGCATAGCTTATGCACAGACATATTAAAGTCCGTCATAGTGAAGTCTATGCTATTTCAATTCATTGGGGTCATTAGGATCACAAACCTTCCACTTAATGTTGTTTTTTGGCATACACAAGTATATTGATAAAATAAAATCTTACCTGGGAGTTTTGTCCTTCAGGGATCATCTCAGTTCATGTTATGTCAGTAGCAAAACAATTTCATTAAATCAACTCTCTTCTAATACTGTGTTTAGGGCTATGTCTTGAAGTGCTTCTCCAACAACAATGGTATATTTTTCTTGAGCAGTCTGCTGACATGTCAGTGTCTGGTACATTTCTTCTGTAATTGGGATTAGTCTTTTTGTATACATTGTTGGTGTCTAGCTATGGGGACCTGTATTGCATTACATGAGGGTGTCACAGTTAGGGCCATGGTTGGAATCGAACCCATGACCTCAATGCTGTGAGGCTAACTATTGCTAACTATTACACCAGAAGATCATCTGTCTCCTCAAAAAAGTTTTCATAATCAGAAAAGTATGGATATGTCAGTGTCTAGATGGGTGAATATTGGGGGTAATTCCAAGTTGATCGCAGCAGGATATTTTTTAGCAGTTGGGCAAAACCATGTGCACTGCAGGGGGGGGCAGATATAACATTTGCAGAGAGAGTTAGATTTGGGTGGTTATTTTGTTTCTGTGCAGGGTAAATACTGGCTGCTTTATTTTTACACTGCAATTTAGATTGCAGATTGAACACACCCCACCCAAATCTATCTCTCTCTGCACATGTTATGTCTGCCTCCCCTGCAGTGCACATGGTTTTGCCCAATTGCTAACAAAGTTCCTGCTGCGATCAACTCAGAATTACCCCCATTGTTCTGTTATCTAGGCCCTCCTGCTCTCCGCTCCCCCTGCTGGTCCTTACTGTCACTCACAAATAAATAATCCATTTCAAAATGTGGCCTCAGATCCACAGCATTCTGTCTACCTGCTTGTTACTTTGCACAAAGTAATTATTGAGCCCAATACTTTGATGTCTCTCAGTGTGCTATATGAAGTTTAAAAACAGCTCACCCAAGCATAAAACGTGTCAATGAACAACTATTAATTTGTAGATCCCACATGGGGTATAAATGCTAGAAAACAATCCGAGCAGCTTTCTCATGCTCTGACAAGCACCCATAAGGAGCTATGGGCCTAATTCAGATATGATCACAACAGCAACATTTTTCTCTAATGGGGAAAACCATGGGGGTTATTCCGAGTTGATCGCTCGCTAGCAGTTTTTAGCAGCCGTGCAAATGCTATGCCGCTTCCCACTGGGAGTTTATTTTAGCTTAGCAGAAGTACGAACGAAAGGATCTCAGAGCGGCTACAAAATAAGTTTGTGTAGTTTCAGAGTAGCTTCAGACCTACTCAGCGCTTGCGATCACTTCAGACTGTTCAGTTCCTGTTTTGACATCACAAACACGCCCTGCGTTCGCCCAGCCACGCCTGCGTTTTTCCTGGCACGCCTGCGTTTTTCCGAACACTCCCTGAAAATGGTCAGTTGACACCCAGAAACGCCCACTTCCTGTCAATCACTCTGCGGCCAGCAGTGCGACTGAAAAGCTTCGCTAGACCTTGTGTTAAACTACATCAGCCATTGTGAAAGTACGTCGCGCATGCGCATTGCGCCGAGTGCCTTTTTTTGCATCATCGCTGCACAGCGAACATTTTCAGCTAGTGATCAACTCGGAATGAGGGCCCATGTGCACTGCAGGTGGGGCAGATATAACATGTACAGATAGAGTTAGATTTGGGTGGGGTGTGTTCAAACTGAAATCTAAATTGCAGTGTAAAAATAAAGCAGCCAGTGTTTACCCTGCACAGAAACAAAATAACCCACCCAAAGCTATATCTCTCTCTGCACATATCTCCGCAACCCCCGCAGTGCAACATGGTTTTGCGCATTAGAGAAAGATTTTGCTTTTGCGTTCAGATCTGCATTAGGCCCTATATTTGTTGTGTATGTTGTATTCTCCAGCAAGGAACAGTTTTTTAATACATTGTTAAAAAAGGGTTTGGGAGATTATTTATTTAAATAAGATCATTTTTTATTGGGTTGTTTTTATTCTCATTGGGATTTTTATTGATGTGGCACTACAGGTCTCAGTGGGCCTTGGATACAAGTGCATGTTAGAGCTTGTAGTGCTAAGATACAAGTAGGCACTGGTAGCCATACTATAGGTATTCTGGCAATTGTAGTTCTACAAGATTCCACATACACAAGCATTTTTGACTGCCAGTAGGACCAGTGCTGAACAAGATAGAGTTGTGTCACATTATATTATGGTGACGCCACACTTCAGGTTTGCCTCTTATAGTGTAATCACAGTCTAGGGCTGGTTGCACCTTTGTGGTGAAACACTATGTTGTTTATCCTCCTGCAATTTCTGCTCCAAGCTCAGGCTATAGCTGTATATATTATTATTATTATTATTATTATTATTATTATTATTATTACATACCTCCCAACATTGGGAGATGGGGAAGTGGTACTCCAGGTGTAGAAAAGCTTGGGCGTGTTCTACAACAAGTATTTCTGTGTTCTACAACAAGTATGACTGACAGGAGCCTCCCAACTGCCCCCCCCCCCACTGCGGGATACTATGGCCCACGAGTGGGACAGTGGGACTGTCCCGCGAAAATCTGTACAGTTGGGAGGTATATTATTATTAATACTAAGAATCTGTTGATAAATGCAGGGCCAGATTAAGGGCCACGTGGACTTGGGGCAGGGGTAGTTTAAGGGGTCTATTTACTAAGCCTTGGATGGAGATAAAGTCGCTGGAGATAAAGTACCAGCCAATCTGCTCCTAACTGTCATTTTTCAAACACAGCCTGCGGCATAGCAGTTAGGAGCTGATTGGCTGGTACTTTATCTCCAGAGACTTTATCTCCACCCAAAGCTTAGTAAATAGACCCCTAAGAGAGCAGGGGGACCATGTGCAGGTTACGTGTGGCTCCCTCATCTCTGGCAGCACAAAAGACTCTGGCTGTGTACAATAGATTACTGCAGACGAACAGGTCTCCTTAATTTGAAGTACTGTAATGTGCTAGCATAGGTTACAGAAATACTTGTTGTTGAACACATGAAAACAAACTCTCTCTAGTCTGGTCATATATTTTAGATTCAGTATCTGTGGTATAGCCTATTTTCCAAATGAATAATTTAGACACAGGGAATTTACCAAAGGAACAGCCAGGGCTGGATTGAGTATATCTTCAGCATGAACACTTGCAGCGGCAGTACTGCCAAGGAATCTCTCAGTAGATAAGAGCCGAGAAATCGGTGCTTTCTTTACATGAGACTTGCTGCCATAGGAATAGGGCCTGGATACTTCTACAGCCCTCTTGATGTCCCTGGTCTTTTTGGTCACATACTCTTGTACAGTGCTTAAAGTGGTCCTAGGGAGGTGGTGGAACTCCCCCCCCCCCCTCCCCATGCCTGTGAAATAAATGGAGTGCGCGTGCCACAGGCAAACAGGGGTGTGGTCTCAAACTAAAGGGCATGGTCTCAAAACAAAAGGGGCGTGGTCACCCAATAGTATCCCCAATTCAAATTATGCCGCACAGTAGCACAGTCTTATTTACATAACACCACACAGTAGTGCCCCTTATTCTTGTTATGACACACATTAGTGATGCTTATATACAAAGCCCACAGTAGTAGCATCCTAAATACACATTTGAAACCCAGAAACAGTGTCAAATAGAACAGAAAAGGAGTAAGACCAGTGGCGCAGAAAGAGGGTACATGAATAAAAACAACAACACAACCTGAATATATTCTATAAATGGATGTAGTTGTCAACCTCTTGATACACAATTCCACTCCAGGTGATGTCACCTCAAAAGAAAAGGATTTTAGTGCAATACTGTCGGATAGATGAAATCTCAATTTATTTATATATTCCACTCACATGTAGGAGTAAAAATAGCGCATGTAATGGATTTCAAGATGTGTTCCCAAAACGTCCTGGATATCCCTATCCCGAGGAAGGACCATAAACTTGCAGGTCCGAAAGGCGTTAAACAGGTGTCTTCACGGAATTCTGAAGGGGTAAAACTGGGACTCCATACCGGATGTGGATATCCAGGACGTTTTGGGTCAAACATTCCGCTGTTTTGTGAGGACCAGAAATTCCCCATGTTTTTATGCTGTCTATTTTTATGCTGAATGTTTTGATTTGAAGAAATACAGAAAGGGATCTTGTATCGGAACACATCTTGAAATCCATTATATGCACTATTTTTACACCTACATGTGAGTGGAATATATAAATAAATTAATATTTCATCTTTCCGACAGTGTTGCACCAAAATCCTTTTCTTTTGAGGTGACATCACCTGGAGTGGAATTATGTATCAAGAGGTTGACAACTACATCCATTTATAGCATATATTCAGGTTGTGTTGTTGTTTTTATTCATGTACCCTCTTTCTGCGCCACTGGTCTTACTCCTTTTCTGTTCTATTTGATCCTAAATACACATAATGCCCACAGCAGTGGTGCCCTTTTTACAATGCCCTCAGTAGTAGTGCCTCTTATGCAATGTCCACTGTAGTGGTAGTGCCCATAGTATTGGTGCCCCTTACACAATGCCCCCAGTAGTAGTGTCCCTTATGTCCCCAGGAGTGATGCCCCTTATTAAGTGCCCCCTATGCAATGCCCTCATTAGTAGTGCCCCCAGTAGTAATGCCCCCAGTGGTAATTCCCCTGTGTAGTATTGGCTCCAGTAGTAATGCCCCCATAGTTATGCCCCCAGTAGTTATGCATCCAGTAGCTTGGCCCACAGTAGCTATGCCCCCAGTCAAAAGTGCCCCAGTAGATGTGCCCTCATTAGTTATGCCCCCAGTAGATGTGCCCCTGTAGTTATGCCCCAGTAGATGTGCCCCCATTAGTTATGCCCCCAGCAGATGTGCCACAATTAGTTATGCCCCCAGCAGATGTGCCCCATTAGTTATGCCCCCAGCAGATGTGCCCCCATTAGTTATGCCCCAGTGGATGTGCCCCCATCAGTTATGCCCCCAGCAGATGTGGCCCATAGTAGCGCCGCTTAAACATATACACACACACAAAAAACCCCAAAACACTATACTCACCATCCCCGCTCCTGCTTCCGGACTGTGCTGCCCTCCGTCTGGCCGCCTGCTCCTCGGTACTATGGGAGAGATGTCATGATGTCTCTCCCATAGCGCCGCCCAGCCGCACACTGCCTGAGCCAGAAGCCTCCGGCAGGACTGAGGGGAAGGAGCCGGATGCCCGCTAGTAACACAATCTCAGTGGGCGCCCAACATCTCCCTCCTGGGTTAGGTGAGCCGGAGAGTAGGCAGAACTGGTTCCGTCTCCAAATGGAACAGAATGCAGTTCCGCCCCGTTTCAGCTCACTTTAACCTCTGCTCCTGTGCAAGAAGCTGTTATTCTGTATGCACCACTGTGGTAATTGGGATCAGTATGATTTACCGACGGACACAATACCGACGGTCATAATCCCGACAGCCATTGACTGACAGTCAAAATACCGACACAGTCAAAATACAGACATTCATTATGCGGACACGTTCAAAATGCCGATATAGGCAGAATACTGACATTTGAAATGCTGGCATTTCAAAATACCGACATGAGTTTCTCAGTTTTTTTAGTGTCAATGTTGACATAAGTCGACTTGGACACCGTGTAAGTGTACTGCGTCCCCTCGAATGGCTCGCTGCACTTGCCATGCTTTGGGCACTATTATTTTCCCTTTCCAGGTCCACTGGGATAGTAAAGTATGAACAAGTCTATATTTGGGCAAAAATTCCTTAAAAACGCATTTTGACATGCCTGCATTTCAGATGTTGGTGTTCTGACTATTTCTGCATTTTGGACATGTCGGTATAATGAATGTCGGAATTTTGACTGTGTCAGTATGTTGACTGTCGGTCAATGGCTATCGGGATTTTGACCGTCGGTATTGTGCCCGTCGGTAAATCAACTGCTACCCGTGGTAATGGCAGGAAGGATGTAGAATGTTAGCTGGTGTCTAGAAAAAGCATTCAACTACTGTACAGCACCATCTCTCTACTCCACCATCTGCTACTTTATATTAACTACTATTAGGTGTTTAAGTTTATCTAGGTTGTCATGTGTTTTTAGATGCATCATGCAGTGACAAGCAATGTTAACAAAGAAAAGAACAGTGCTTCAGAAAAAGTAGTTATTCCAGTGTATAACGAAAACTTTCCAAGCAGAATCTTTGCTGATTAGTCCACTACTGCACTGGAAAGATCAACATAGTAAGACTAAAACTTCCCTTTAAATAATGTGGAATTTATTTTTTCATTGACAGCCATGAAAATGTGTAGTATTTGTGGGAATCATAAACATAATGTTCTTCACAGACAAATGGTAAACAGGGAACTGGTTTCATAGATCAGAGAACATAATTGCTCTAGGCGCAGAATATTCCATAACAAAGAAGCAAAGCAGTCAGCACTTTCCTTACAAAGTGAAGCCTAAAATAAGGAACAATTTCTGTGTCGTATGCAAGGATACTGATGGAAAGTGGTATCTGTTCTATTTTGTAGCAAGTGTATTGCTCACCTGCTGTGTGCTTTACCCATGGTGCTGTAAAGCCACGTGTAAAAAGTCTTGTATTCTTTTTTATTCAAACTGCTTTTATTAAAGAAAAAGGGTATACAAGACATAACACAATAACATACAGTATGTGTAAATATGAAGAAGAGCTCCAAGATATATAGCAACACAGTAAACGGTAACGTAGGGCAAAATGAAGGGCTAAAAGTGTTCCCCTGCCACATACCGTAACCCCCCACCACCACCACCTCTCATTAGGCGGAGCCAGGGTATTCGGCATCTCGTTGCAAACTATAAATGTGTGCATTACCTCTTACACTTTATAAAGTGACAGTGGTCACACAATAGTACCCACAAATCTATTTCACCGCACAGTATTCTACAGTATTAATCCCATTACACCTCATGTAGTGCCACGATTCATATCACACCACATAGTAGTGCCCCTTATTCTCATTATGACACACAGTAGTGCCCCTCATTCACATTACATCACTCAGTAGTGCCCTTTATTCAAGTCATGATACAAAGTGGTACTAATTATACACGATATGGAATTACTGTGCAAGGCCGTCAAGGAGATGGAACTAGTTGCACCTACAATTACAGGTGGTAAAACTCGGTTCCACCTAGTTCCCCCCACTTTAACCCCTGGATAAATGTACAAAAACAGGATTGTAATACCTACCGGTAAATCCTTTTCTCCTAGTCCGTAGAGGATGCTGGGGTCCACTTCAGTACCGTGGGGTATAGATGGTTCCGCAGGAGCCATGGGCACTTTAAGACTTTTCTAGAGTTTGAACTGGCTCCTCCCTCTATGCCCCTCCTCCAGACCTCAGTATAGGAACTGTGCCCAGGGAGTCGTACATTTCGAGGAAAGGATTTACTTTTAAGTTAACGGTGAGATTCATACCAGCTCACATTTCAACCTTGCCGCACACATGGCATTCAACAAAACACATGCCAACGGGCATGAACAGTACAGCAACCGTGCTGAAAATATTTTTAACAAAATAACAACTGCAGGTAAAGTACGCACTGGGTTGGGTGCCCAGCATCCTCTGCAGACTAGGAGAAAAGGATTTACCGGTAGGTATTAAAATCCTGTTTTCTCATACGTCCTAGAGGATGCTGGGGTCCACTTCAGTACCATGGGGTTATACCAAAGCTCCAGTACGGGCGGGAGAGTGCGGATGACCCTGCAGCACCGACTGACCAAACTTTAGGTCCTCATAGACTTGTAAAACTTAGCAAACGTATTTGCCCCTGACCAAGTAGCTGCTCGGCAAAGCTGTAACGCCGAGACCCCCCCCCCCCCCCGGGCAGCCGCCCAGGATGAGCCCACCTTTCTAGTAGATTGGGCATCCACTGAATTCGGTGTCGGCAATCCTGCCATGGAATGAGCGTGCTGAATCGTACCTCTGATCCAGCGCGCAATGGTCTGCTTAAAAGCAGGACACCCAATCTTGTTGGGAGCATACAGGACAAACAGAGCCTCTGTTTTCCGTATACGAGCTGTTCTTGCTATATAAATTTTCAAAGGTCTGACCACATCCAGAGACTTTGACGCAGCGAAGGTGTCAGTAGCCACTGGCACCACAATAGTTGGTTTATATGGGAAGAAGAAACCACCTTCGGAAGAAATTGCTGACGAGTTCTTAACTCAGCACTATCTTCATGGAAGATCAAGTAAGGACTCTTGTGAGACAAAGCCCCTAACTCAGACACCCTCCTTGCGGATGCCAAGGCCAACAGCATGACCACTTTCCAAGTGAGAAACTTCAACTCTATCTCCTGTAGAGGTTCAAACCAATCCGGTTGAAGGAACTGCAACACAACATTAAGATCCCATGGTGCCTCTGGAGGCCCAAATGGAGGTTGGATGTGCAGAACCCCTTTCACGAACGTCTGAACTTCTGGAAGGGAGGCCAATTGTTTCTGAAAGAAAACGGACAAGGCCGAAATCTGGACCTTGATTGAACCCAATCTTAGGCCTGCATCCACACCTGCCTGCAGAAAATGGAGAAAACGTCCTAACTTAAACTCTTTCGTAGGAGCCTTCTTGGATTCACACCAAGACACATATTTTCTCCAAATACGGTGGTAATGTTTAGACATTACTCCTTTTCTGGCCTGAATCAGAGTGGGAATGACTTCTTTGGGAATACCCTTTCGGGCTAGGATCCGGCGCTCAACAGCCCTGCCGTCAAAAACGTAGCCGCAGTAAGTCTTGATACACTCACGGCCCCTGCTGCAGCAGGTCCTCGCGAAGAGGAAGAGGCCAAGGATCTTCTATGAGCAACTCCTGAAGATCTGGATACCAAGCTCTCCTTGGTCAGTCTGGGACAATGAGGATCGCTCGAACCCCTGTTCTCCTTATGATCTTGAGCACTTTTGGAATTAGTGGAAGTGGAGGAAAGACATACACCGACCGAAATACCCACTGGGTCACCAGTGCATCCACTGCTATTGCTTGATGGTCTCTCGACCTGGAACAATATCTCTGAAGCTTCTTGTTTAGACGAGATGCCATCATGTCTACTTGAGGAACTCCCCAAAGACCTGACACCTCTGCGAAGACTTCTTGGTGGAGGCCCCATTCTCCTGGATGGAGATCGTGTCTGCTGAGGAAGTCTGCTTCCCAGTTGTCCCCTCCTGGAATGAAAATTGCCGACAGAGCTCTTGCATGTCTTTCTGCCCAGAGGAGGATCTTTGTCACCTCTACCATCGCCGCTCTGCTTTTCGTTCCGCCCTGATGGTTTATGTACGTGACTGCTGTTACATTGTCCGACTGGATCTGTACGGGTTGATCTTGAAGAAGATGCACCGCTTGTAGAAGGCCGTTGTAAATGGCTCTCAACTCCAAAACGTTTTTGTGAAGACAGGTTTCCTGACTTGACCATCTTCCTTGGAATCTTTCTCCCTGTGTGACTGCTCCCCAGCCTCGGAGACTTGCATACGTGGTTACTAGGACCCAGTCCTGAATCCCGAACCTGCGTCCCTCTAGTAGGTGAGAACTGTGTAGCCACCACAGGAGCGAAATTCTGGCTTTGGATGACAGGATTATCTTCCGGTGCATGTGTAGGTGGGATCCGGACCACTTGTCCAACAGGACCCCCTGGAATACTCTGGCATGGAATTGGCCAAATTGTATGGCCTCGTAGGCCGCTACCATCTTCCCCAACACCCGAATGCATTGATGAATCGACACTCTTGTTGGTTTCAGAATTTGTTTGACCATTCTCTGGATTTCCAGAGCCTTTTCTACTGGAAGAAATACTCTCCGTACTTCTGTGTCCAGTATCATCCCCAGAAAAGACAAACTAGTCGTCGGTTCCAATTGTAACTTTGGAAAACTTATGATCCAACCGTGATGTTGAAGTACTGTCAGGGAGAGTGCTATGTTCTGCACCAACCTTTCCCTGGATCTCACTTTTATCGGGAGATCTTCCAGGTCAGGAATTATATTGACTCCTTGTTGTCGAAGGAGGACCATCATCTCCTGCCATCACCTTGGTGAAAACCCTCGGTGCCGTGGAAGGTCCGAACGGCAACGTCTGAAATTGGTAATGACAATTCTGTATTGCGAATCTCAGATAAGTTTGATGTGGAGGATAAATGGGAACGTGTAAGTAGGCATCTTTTATGTCTACTGACACCATGAAGTCCCCCTCCTCCAGACCAGAACCCACTGCCCTCAGGGATTCCATCTTGAACTAGAACCTTTGCAGGTAGAGATTAAGAGTATACAGATTTAGAACCGATATGACCGAGCCGTCCGGCTTCGGAACCACGAATAGGGTTGCAATAAACCCTTCTCCTTGTTGTAATAAGGGAACTAGGACAAAAACTTTATCCTAACACAATTTTGTATTGCTGCTGCCACCACTTCCCTGTCTGGGATAGAAGCTGGTAAGGTCGATTTGAAAATACGGCCTGGGGAAATGTCTTGAAACTCCAGTTTGTACCCATGGGACTCTATTTGTATGACCCATGGGTCTAGGCCAGATTGAACCCAGAACTGACTGAAGAGTTTCAGATGTGCCCCCACCTGAGCGGACTCCAGCAAGGGAGCCCCAGCGTCATGCTGAAGATTTGGCAGGAGCAAAGGTTGATTTCTGCTCCTGTGATCTTGGAGACACTGTGGACTTTATTTCCTTTTCCCCTTTCTTTACCCACAAAGAAAGGGGAACATTTACCCTTTTTTGTAATTTTTGGGCCGAAATGACTGCATCTGAGAGTGATGTGTCTTTTTCGCCTGCGCAGGAGCAATAGGCAAGAATGTCGACTTACCTGCGGTAGCCGCAGAAACTAAAGCATCCAGCCCATCTCCAAATAAGTACTCACCTTAATACGGGAGAGCCTCCATATTCCTTTTGTAATCTGCGTCAGCATTCCATTGGCGAATCCACAATGCCCTTCGTGCTGAGACTGCCATGGTAGCGGCTCTTGATCCCAAGAGACCAATATCTTTCATGGTTTCTAGCATGTACGCAGCAGCATCTTTAATATGACCTAACGTTAGGAGTATCTCGTCTCTATCTATTGTGTCAATGTCTAATGACAAGTTTTCTGACCACTTTTCAATAGCACCACTCACCCACGCACAGGCAATGGTAGGCCTGAGTAGTGTCCCATTGGCCACATCAATAGATTACAACGTAGACTCCAATTTGCGGTCTGTCGGCTCCTTAAGTGAAGCCGTCCCAGGCGCAGGGAGAAACACCCTTTTCCTGTAACCGTGACAGGGCACTGTCTAAAATGGGGGGTGACTCACACCTTTTCATGTCCTCTGAATGGAAAAAGCTAAGCTGCCTGACGTCTTTTGGGAATATGAAATTTCTTTTCGGGTTAACCAGACTCCCTCCAAGAGACTGTTCAGCTCATGAGGTGAAGGGAAAGTTACATTACTTCTTTACTAAAGTAAGCCTGCTCCTGTGGTAAAGGAGGGGGCCCCGTAACTTCTAATACCTCCTTTATAGCTAAAAACATGTTTTGAATGTTTTTCGCTAACTTAGGACCTATTCCCCTGGAATCACTAGTGTCGACACAGGAATCAGCGTCCGTGTCGGTATAAGTTCATACTACTTGTGCAAAAGTTTATGTGACCCATAGGGGTCCCCTGTGGATGAAAAGCAGAACTATTAAAAATCACATCACAGATTATTTTCAGTTGTCTGCATGAGATTCAGACTTATCCAACCTCTTACTGATATGATTCACACTATCACGTAAATCTTTCACCCAGTCAGGCTCATGGTGTCACATTAAAACTCTGTGTCCCTAAAATGGCTCCCACAGAGGGAGAGCTCCCTGCCTCAGACATGTCACACACGTGCACAATCACACCACAGACACTCCGGGGCTTATAGGGGACAGACCCACGGTAAAATCTGCCAGAGGGACACAGAAAAAACATTGCCAGTCCACAACTCAGTGCTTAAAAAAAAAATCCCTGTGTCGTGTACACAGAGACTTTCCGCTCTATATATATTGTCAATAATAGGTTATAATACCACAATATACACTTTCCCCCCTATTTTGCACTCTGATACTAAAATCATAAGTTGAGAGGAGGATCAGCGTTTCTTCCCTTGCTTTTTGCTGGAAGAAAATGGCGCTGAGCAGTGTGTTGGCTGCCTGAGGAAGAAGTCCCGCCCCTTGCAATGGCGCGTTTTTCCTCAGCAAACATTGGGTAATATTTATACTGGCAGGGGTGTAGGATTGTGCCACGGCATAATATGCTACTTTTGCCAGTAAGAAAAGGTTTTCATGCCGCCCTGCACCCTGCTGTGCACTGTGTATGGATAGCATGTCCGCGCAGCGTTCCCGCTCACTGCGTGGTACCTTGAGCCATCACGATGACCGAAGGTCCCTCTTGCAGATCTCCGGTAATAATACTCACGCGTCTCTGATTTCTGGCTATCTTAGGGGGGTGACGGCGTGCTGTGGGAGTGAGCGCATAGCCGCAGCTAGTGTTCAGTACCCTTCAGGAGCTAATGGTGTCCTGTCAGCAAGAAGCAGAGCCATGAAACTATTTAGGAAGTTGGTTCCTACTTCTTCCCCCTAAGTCCCACGAAGCAGGGAGACTGTTGCCAGCAGTCTCCCTGAAAATAGGATTTTGATAACCTACCAGTAAATCCTTTTCTCCTAGTCCGTAGAGGATGCTGGGGATGACATCAAGACCATGGGGTATAGACGGGATCCGCAGGAGACATGGGCACTCTAAAGACTTTTCATTGGGTGTGAACTGGCTCCTCCCTCTATGCCCCTCCTCCAGACCTCAGTTGTAGGAACTGTGCCCAGGGAGACTGACATTTCGAGGAAAGGAATTACTTAACTAGTGGTGAGATATCTACCAACTCACACCCTCAACCATGTCGCACACATGGCATTCAACATAACACACGCCAACAGGCATGAACTAATTGCAGCAACATGCTGAAACCAAGATAACACAACTTGTGTAACTCTAATAACTAAACTGCAGGTAAAGTACGCACTGGGACGGGCGCCCAGCATCCTCTACGGACTAGGAGAAAAGGATTTACCAGTAGGTTATCAAAATCCAATTTTCTCATACGTCCTAGAGGATGCTGGGGACGATATCAAGACCATGGGGTCTATACCAAAGCTCCAGTACGGGCGGGAGAGTGTGGATGACCCTGCAGCACCGATTGACCAAACTTTAGGTCCTCATCGGCCAAAGTGTCAAACTTGTAGAACTTAACAAATGTGTTTGATCCTGACCAAGTAGCTGCTCAGCAAAGTTGTAATGCCGAGACCCCCCGGGCAACCGCCCAGGATGAGCCCACCTTCCTAGTGGAGTGGGCCTTTACCAGTGTTGGTAACGGCAATCCAGCTGTAGTATGAGCTTGCTGAATCGTATTTCTAATCCAACGTGCAATAGTCTGCTTTGAAGCAGGACAGCCAATCTTGTTGTGATCATACAGGACAAACAGAGCCTCTGTTTTCCGTATACGAGCTGTTCTAGCAACATAGATTTTCAGAGCTCTAACCACATCTAGAGACTTTGAATCAGTGAATGTGTCAATAACTACTGGCACCACAATAGGTAGGTTTATGTGAAAAGCAGAAACCACCATTGGAAGAAAATGTTGGCGAGTTCGCAACTCTGCCCTATCTTCATGGAAAATCAGGTAAGGGCTCTTGTGAGACAAGGCCCCCAACTTAGACACCCGCCTTGCGGATGCCAATGCCAAAAGCATCACCACTTTCCAAGTGTGAAACTTCAACTCTATCTTTTGTAGAGGCTCAAACCAATCCGATTGAAGGAACTGCAATACCACGTTAAGGTCCCATGGTGCCACTGGAGGCACGAATGGAGGCTGGATGTGAAGAACCCCTTTCACGAAGGTCTGAACCTCTGGAAGGGAGGCCAATTGTTTCTGGAAGAACACTGACAAGGCCGAAATCTGGACCCTGATTGATCCCAATCGTAGGCCCGTCTCCACACCATCCTGCAAAAAATGGAGAAAACACCCTAAGTGAAACTCTTCCGTAGGAGCTTTCTTGGATTCACACCGAGACACATATTTTCTCCAAATACGGTGGTAATGTTTTGACGTTACTCCCTTTCTGGCCTGAATAAGGGTGGGGATGACCTCTTTAGGAATCCCCTTCCTGGCTAGGATACGGCGCTCAACAGCCATGCCGTCAAACGTAGCCGCAGTAAGTCTTGGTACACACATGGTCCCTGCTGCAGCAGGTCCTCCCGAGAAGGAAGAGGCCGAGGATCTCCTATGAGTAATTGCTGAAGATCTGGGTACCAAGCCCTCCTTGGCCAGTCTGGGGCAATGAAGATTGCTCGAACCCTTGTCTTTCTTATGATCCTGAGTACCTTTGGGATCAGCGGAAGTGGAGGGAAAACATACACTGACAGAAACACCCACTGGGTCACCAGTGCATCCACTGCTACTGCTTGAGGGTCTCTCGACCTGGAACAGTATCTCTGAAGCTTCTTGTTGAGACGAGACGCCATCATGTCTATTTGAGGAACTCCCCAAAGACTTGTTACCTCTGTGAAGACTTCTTGGTGGAGGCCCCACTCTCCTGGATGGAGATCGTGTCTGCTGAGGAAGTCTGCTTCCCAGTTGTCCACTCCCGGAATGAAAATTGCCGACAGAGCTTGTAGATATTTTTCTGACCAGCGGAGGATTTTTGTCGCCTCTGCCATTGCCGCTCTACTTTTTGTTCCGCCCTGCCTGTTTATGTATGCGACTGCTGTTACATTGTCCGCCTGGATCTGCATGGGAAGGTCTTGAAGAAGATGTACAGCTTGTTGAAGGCTGCTGTAAATGGCTCTTAGCTCCAGAACGTTTATGTGAAGGCAGGCTTCCTGTTGTGACCAACGTCCTTGGAAGTTTTCTCCCTGAGAGACTGCTCCCCAGCCTCGGATATTTGCATCCGTGGTTACTAGGACCCAGTCCTGAATCCTGAACCTGCGTCCCTCTAGCAGGTGAGAGCTGTGCAACCACCACAGGAGCGAAATCCTGGTTTTTGATGACAGAATTATCTTTCTGTGCATGTGTAGGTGTGACCCCGACCACTTGTCCAACAGGTCCCACTGGAATACTCTGGCATGGAACCTGCCAAACTGTATGGCCTCGTAGGCCGCCACCATCTTCCCCAACAACCGAATGCACTGATGGATCGACACACTTGATGGTTTCAATATCTGTTTTACCATTTTTCTGGATTTCCAGAGCCTTTTCCAGCGGAAGAAATACTCTGAACTTCTGTGTCCAGAATCATCCCGAGGAAAGACAACCTTGTCGTCGGTTCCAACTGTAACTTTGGGTAATTTATGATCCACCTGTGTTGTTGGAGTATTGACAGGGATAGGGATATGTTTTGTAATAACTGCTCCCTGGATCTCGCCTTTATCAGGAGGTCGTCCAGATAAGGGATTATATTATCCTTTCTGACGAAGGAGTACCATCATCTCCGCCATCACCTTGGTGAATACCCTCGACACCGTGGAGAGACCGAAAGGTAACGTCTGGAATTGGTAATGGCAATCCTGAATCGCGAATCTCAGATAAGCCTGGTGAGGAGGATAAATGGGACATGCAGGTAAGCCTCCTTTATGTCCACTGACACCCTCCTCCAGACTGGCAATCACCGCCCGAAGTGATTCCATCTTGAACTTGAACCTTTTCAGGAAGAAATTCAGATCTTTTAGATTTAGGATCGGTCTGACCGAGCCGTCCGGCTTCAGAACAACAAAGAGGCTTGAATAAAAAAAAACCCGCCCTTGTTGTGACAACGGTACCAGGACTATGACCTGGTCTTGACATAATTTTTGAATTGCCGCTGTTACTGCTTCTCTCTCTGGCGGAGAAGCTGGCAAGGTTGATTTGAAAAATCGGCATGGGGGAACGTCTTGAAACTCTAGTTTGTATCCCTGGGATACTATCTGCAACACCTAGGGATCCAGGCCAGACAGAATCCAATCCTGGCTGAAGAGTTTGAGATGTGCCCCCACCCGAGCGGCCTCCCGCAAGGGAGTTCCAGCGTCATGGTGGGGATTTTGGCAGAATTAGGGGTAGACTTCTGCTCTTGGGAACCTGGAGCCGGTGTGGGCTTCTTTTCCCCTTCCCCTTCCCCTACTTGCAAAGAAGGGGGAACCTCTCGCCTTTTTGTATTTATTGGGCCAAAAGGACTGCACTTGCGGGTGATAGGTCTTTTTTGCCGGTGCAGGCGCAGAGGGCAAAAATGTTGACTTACCTGCGGTAGCCGCCGAGACTAACGCATCCAGGCCATCGCCAAATAAGGCCTCACCTTTATATGGGAGAGTC
Organism: Pseudophryne corroboree; assembly: GCF_028390025.1. NCBI lineage: Eukaryota > Metazoa > Chordata > Amphibia > Anura > Myobatrachidae > Pseudophryne > Pseudophryne corroboree. Next base: position 628,183,648 of record NC_086445.1, read on the forward strand.
TCCATATTTCTTTTGGAATCTGCATCCGCGTTCCACTGGCGAATCCACAACGCCCGCCTAGCCGATACTGCCATGGTAGCGGCTTGTGAACTCAAGAGTCCAATATCCTTCATTGCTTTCAGCATGTAGGCGGCAGCGTCCTTGATATTCCCTAACTTAAGGAGAATCTCATCTTTATCAATCGTGTCAATTTCTGATGACACGCTTTCTGACCATTTTTCAATAGCGCGACTCACCCATGCGCAGGCAATAGTGGGCCTGAGCAGTGTGCCATTGGTAACATAAATGGATTTCAATGACGTTTCCATTTTGCGGTCTGCCGGCTCTTTAAGAGAAGCCGTGCAAGGAGCAGGGAGAATTACCTTCTTTGTCAACCTGGAAAGTGCACTGTCTAACACAGGGGGTGACTCCCATTTTTTCCTGTCTTCAACCGGGAAAGGATAAGCTATGTGAATCCTTGTGGGAATACAATTTTTTTTATCAGGATTCACCCACATCCCTTCAAACAGAGCATTTAGTTCGTGTGAAGGAGGGAACGTGACTTTGGATTTCTTTTCCTTACATAAATAAGCTTTCTCCTGAGGTACAGGAGTGCTTTCTGTAACCTCCAACACGTCCCTTATAGCCACCATCATATATTGTATACTTTTTGCCAATTTATGATCTATGTCTCTGGACTCACTATCGTCGACACAAGAATCAGAATCCGTGTCGGTATCAGTGTTTACAACATTTGCAAATGGTCTCTTATGTGACCCAGAGGGGCCGCCCGCATAAGGAATAATAGCATCCTGAAAAATCACATCTTCCACAGATTTTCTCCAGCATGCAGCCTTAGATTCAGACTTATCCAATCTATGGTTAATCAGATGCATATTGTCACGTAGCTCTTTTACCCATGCAGGCTCTTGGTGTGCTGGTAGCGCCACCACATTACAACTCTGTGTCCCTAAAATGGCTTCCTCCGGGGAGGAACTCCCTGCCTCAGACATGCCTCATACGTGTACACCACACTCACAGACACACTGGGACTTATTTTGGGGGGGATAGACCCACAGTAAAATCTGTCAGAGGGACACAGGATAGGAGCAGCCAGTTCACAAACCCAGCGCCAGTATTGCCTGTGAACACAGTATGTCCACAGCCCAAAAGCGCTTTTAAATAGTAATATACACTATCAAATGCACCACAGTCGCTTTGTGCCCCCCCCCCCCCTTTATAGCACCCAGTACTTGTCAGATGTGGAGGAGAGGACCAGCGTGTTCTCTGCAGCCTGAGGAGAGAGAAAAAATGGCGCTGAGTAGTGTGCTGGCTGCCTGAGGAAGAAGCTCCGCCCCCACAAATGGCGCGTCCTTACACTCAGTATATGACCTATTATTTATACTGGCGGGGGTAGGGCTGTGCCAGTGGCATCTTATGCCCCCTTTTAGCCAGTTTGAGGCATTTTTCTTGCTGCCCAGGGAGCCCCCCCGCCTCCGCGCCCTGAACCCTGCAGTGCCTGTGTGTGTGGGCAGCAATGGCGCGCTGCGCTCCCGCCAGCCGCGCCGCACCTCAGCCGTCACTTACTTGATTGAAGATCATTCTTCTCATACTCACCTATCTTCTGACTTCTGGCTCTGCGAGGGGGGTGACGGTGTGCTGTGGGAGTGAGCATCTAGACACGGCTAGCGTTCAGTTCCCTTCAGGAGCTAATGGTGTCCTGTCAGCCAGAAGCAGAGCCATGAAACTCTGAGGAAGTTGGTTCTGCTTCTGCCCCCTCAGTCCCACGAAGCAGGGAGTCTGATGCCAGCAGATCTCCCTGAAAATAAAAAACCTAACATAAAGTCTTTTCAGAGAAACTCAGCAGAGCTCCTCAGAGTGCATCCAGTCGACCTGGGCACATTTCTAAAACTGAGGTCTGCAGGAGGGGCATAGAGGGAGGAGCCAGTTCACACCCAATGAAAAGTCTTTAGAGTGCCCATGTCTCCTGTGGATCCCGTCTATACCCCATGGTCTTGATGTCGTCCCCAGCATCCTCTAGGACGTATGAGAAAATAAAAAACCTAACATAAAGTCTCTTCAGTGAAACTCAGTAGAGCTCCACTAGAGTGCGACCAGTCTGCCTAGGCACATTTTCTTAACTGAGGTCTGGAGGAGGGGCATAGAGGGAGGAGCCAGTTCACACTCTAGAAAAGTCTTAAAGTGCCCATGGCTCCTGCGGAACCGTCTATACCCCATGGTACTGAAGTGGACCCCAGCATCCTCTAGGACGTATGAGAAAAGAGATTATATACCTTTTTACATATTGTCTGGATATACCATGTCTATTGCAACAGAAATAACAGCAAAATGAACATACAGTACGAGAATGTAAAAAAATAACACATAAAAACCTAACGAAAGGTGGAATGGGGAGCAAGGAGTGACACAGGAATGGAGGAAGGGGGTAAGGAAAGGAGTAAGTTAGGTGACATCTTACCTGACCGCCATTCCTGACAGATTATACAGTTACATATAATACTGTAGGTCCTAAAAAATTCATCAATCTTCCCTGACTCATGGTATATTCGGCCCTGTTCATCTGTGATAGTACCAGGCTTGGACTGGCCCACAGGGGTACAGGGGAAACCACCGGTGGGCCCCACTACCTGGGGGCTCACCTCCTGCTCTAAGGATCAGGTTCCAGACTGTGCACTTGAATTATACATCATACATATGTTACCTTATAGTGGACTATGGTGTATTTTCTACAGTGCATTGCTGTTATTAATCTGTTATTAATCTGGTACATTATCATGCATGCAGCAGATGAATTTACTGTATATGTTTATGAAGAGGCCCAAAAGTTGCACTCTCTAATGGTTATTCAAACCAATGAGGTGGCAGGCCACACGCTCTCTGTGGACTGGCCACACCCCTAAACATGGGCCCCTACCACTGCATTCCCCCGGTGGGCCCTACATGGATAGTACAACACTGGATAGTACAGTGTGTATAAATGTGAAAATGTAGTGTTCCAGTAAAGGCCTGAGAAACTAGTCTACCCAGCTTGTAATGAAGAGAGAAGGGGGCATATGTAATAGGGTCTGAGATTGCTGGAGGTGCAGCCAACTGTTTCTGGAAGAAAATGGATAGGGCCGAAATTTGGACCTTTACAGATCCTAACCTCAGGCCCATATCCACACCTGCCTGCAGGAAGAGGAGAAAACTTTCAAGTTGATACTCCACCGTAGAAATCCTCTTACAACAAGATACATATTTTTTCCAAATACGATGGTAATGTTTAGACGTTACTCCTTTCCTAGCCATTATCAGGGTAGGAATAACCTTGTTCGGAATGCCCTTTCGAGCTAGTATCTGGCGTTCAACCTCCATGCCGTCAAACGTAGCCGTGGTAAGTCTTCATAGGCGAACAGCCCCTGCTGCAGCAGGTCCTCCCGAAGAGGAAGAGGCCTCGGCTCTTCTAGCAGTAGATCCAGAAGATCCGCGTACCAAGACCTTCTTGGCCAGTCTGGAGCAATGAGGATCGCTTGAACCCTTATTCTCCTTATGAGCTTTAGCACTCTTGGAATGAGTGGGAGTGGTGGAAACACGTACACCGACTGGAATACCCACGGAATCACTAGGTCATCCACCGCCACTGCTTGCGGGTCCCTCGACCTGGAACAATATCACCGAAGCTTCTTGTTGAGACGAGAGGCCATCATTTCTATTTGAGGTACACCCCAAAGATCTGTTACCTCTTTGAACACCTCCGGATGGAGACCTCACTCCCCTGGATGGAGATCGTGTCTGCTAAGGAAGTCCGCTTCCCAGTTGTCTACTCCCAGAATGAAGATTGCTGACAGCGCCAACATGTGTTTTTCTGCCCAGAGGATGATTCGTTACCTCTGACATTGCAGTTCTGCTCTTCGTTCCGCCCTGTCGGTGTATGTAAGCCACTATCATTACATTGTCCGACTGCACTTGAATGGCCCGATTTCTCAGAAGATGGGCCGCTTGGAGAAGACCGTTGTAGACGGCTCTTAGTTCCAGAATATTTATCGGCAGGCCGGCTTCCAGACTTGACCACCTTCCTTGGAAGTTTTCCCCTTGAGTGACTGCGCCCCAGCCCTGGAGACTTGCATCCATGGTTAGACGGATCCAGTCCTGAATCCCAAACCTGCAATTGTAGCCACCAGAGGAGTGAAATCCTGGCCTTTGGCGACAGACGTATTCTCTGGTGCATGTGTAGATGAGATCCTGATCACTTGTCCAGGAGATCCAGTTGGAAGGACCGAGAATGAAACCTCCCGTACTGCAGAGCCTCGTAAGAGGCCACCATCTTCCCCAGAAGGCGAATGCACTGATGAACCGACACCCGGGCTGGCTTCAGGACATCCCGGACCATTGTTTGTATCACCAACGCTTTTTCCTCTGGAAGAAACACCCTCTGCGCTTCCGTGTCGAGGATCATTCCCAGAAAGAACAACCTCCTGGTCGGCTCCAAATGTGATTTTGGAAGATTCAGGATCCAACCGTGTTCCCCGAGTATGTGGGTCGTGAGAACAACGGACTGTAACAGCTTCTCCTTGGACGATGCCTTTATCAGCAGATCATCCAAATACGGAATTATGTTCACCCCCTGTCTGCGGAGACCCATCATCTCCGCCATCACCTTGGTGAATACCCTCGGTGCTGTGGAGAGGCCGAATGGCAGGGCCTGGAATTTAAAATGGCAGTCCAACAGTGCGAATAGGAGATAAGCTTGATGCGGCGGCCAAATCGGAATGTGGAGGTATGCATCCTTAATATCCAAGGATACCAGGAATTCCCCCTCCTTCTGACCTGATATCACCGCCCTTAGAGACTCCATTTTGAACTTTAACTCCCTCAGGAAGGGGTTTAGCGATTTTAAGTTCAGAATGGGCCTGACCGAACCATCCGGTTTCAGTACCACGAAAAGGTTCGAATAGTACCCTTTGTTTTTCATATGGGGAGGAACTGGTACAATAACCTGTGCCTCCACCAACTTTTGGGTGGCATCCTGTAGAATAGTCCTGTCTGCCAGCAAAGAACTGGTGAGGACAGAGATATTGTAATTCCAGCCTGTAACACTGGGACACAATATCTTGCAGCCAGGGATCCAGGCTGGATGACACAAAGACGTGACTGAAATGCCTCAGTCTCGCCTCCACCGATCCCACCTCTAGGCCGCACGGTCCACTGTCATGCTGAGGACTTTGGCATACCCAAAGTAGGTTTCTGTTCCTGGGAACCCGCCGCAGCAGGTTTCTTGGATTTTGGGTGCCCTCCTCTAAAGAAGGTGTTAGACGGCTTGGCCTTTCTTGAGTTGGCAGTCCGAAAGGACTGAGATGCAGCTGAAGAAAAGGGTTTCTTCATAGCAGGTTCAGCTGAGGGAAGAAAAGGAGACTTACCCGCTGTAGCCGTGGAAATCCACGAATCCAACGCTTCCACAAAGATAGCCTGACCTGTGTAAGGTAGGGTCTCCACACCTCTCCTGGATTCCGCGTTGGCAGACCACTGGCGCAGCCAAAGTCCCCTACGAGCTGAGACAGACATGGAAGATATCCCTGCAGCCATGGAACCCAGGTCTTTCATGGATTCCACCATAAATCCTGCAGAATCCTGAATGTTACGTAACAACAATTCAACATCACTTTTATCCATTGTATCCAAATCCTCAAGTAACGTGCCTGACCACTTTACTATAGCTTTGGAAATCCATGCACAGGCAATAGTAGGACGTAGTATCGCCCCTGAAGCCATGTATATGGATTTGAGTGTAGTGTCGATTTTGTGATCAGCCGGCTCTTTTAAGGCGGTAGATCCTGGAACAGGTAAAACCACCTGTTTTGAGAGTCTGGATACAGACGCGTCTTTACCCTGCACAGAAACAAAATAACCCACCCAAATCTAACTCTCTCTGCACATGTTATATCTGCCTCCCCTGCAGTGCACATGGTTTTGCCCAACTGCTAAAAGATTTCCTGCTGCGATCAACTTGGAATTACCCCCATTGTACCTTCTATGTAGTCTACCCTTGTGGTGCTCACCCAGGTTACCTAACTCCAACTTAAGGTTTCCAGGATCTTGGACCAGTCCAATTGTTAAAAATAGAGCCATGAAAGAAGTTACCCTCAACCATTAGGACCAATGACACAAATACCTATGGGCAGGTCTGCTATCATAAATTGTGGAGCACAGTACAAATGAAACAAGTAGGTATCACACCTCCCCCATTCACCAATCCATGCAGCGATGTTTCACGGAGCCCTTGCACCTATAGAAATTGCATGTTATGATGCTCCCATCGCCACCACACACATAACACAAGACCTGCTCAAATCCCTTGAGATCTACCATATGCCCTGTGTTGGACCAACCTGGGGAATGCATTAAGAGCTCAATTCTCCTGTTAAAACCCCCTTCTCTATACTACGAAATTGCATTTATATGTATGAGTGATCTTTCCTTTACTTGCAATACTCAAATCTCAAATATATTCTAATAGAGACCCTGTGTTTAGGTTTTGGATCTGCATTAACTTCATGTTTTGCTTTTTGACAAACTCTCCCTCGTGTTTTGGTTTTGGATCTGTGTTTTTTTTTTAAATTGATAAAAACTGCTAAAATCACACAATGCAAGTCTTTTTTGTTCCTACAGTATTATTAACCTCAATAAGATTAATTTCCAGTCAATTTATACCACCTCACAGCTCACAATATTGTTTCATCGAGTTTAGGCCAAAGGCTGCAGCGAGCTGGTGGGTTACAAAGCAACAGAGCAGCGACACATACACACGGCAGTTTATAGCACATCTATGAAACGTTGCCACATGACTATAGCAGAAAAATGGTGCAAGATGGAATTGTTCTTTGGTCTTCCCGCCCACTCTTATGTTGGATATTAAAAAAGACATGCACAGTTTAATAAACCAAGCACTGCAGCAACAGGGACTGCCACTTTTGTGGCTGAAGTGCTTGATTTGTTTGGACCTCCCACAAAACAAGCTACCATTGGGCTTAAGGCAGCTAAGCTAACAGTGCTGTCAATGATCACTACAGTGGCATGTCCACAAGTTCGCACCTCACTCACCAGTGAATGGTTTTTACCAGTGTATGCAGTCTGTGCGCAGCCCAGGACTTACTCCTACAATGGGATCAGAACGGGTTGATTGGGGCCGGAACTGACGTTCCACACCCTCCCCTTGGAAACACCTGCATTTTCCCTGACACTCCCAGAAAATGGATAGTTACCACCCACAAACGGCCTCCTCCTGTCAATCACCATGCGAATGGCTCTGCGATTAGGATTTTTACTGCACCCCTTTTGCAAGAGATGCCGCCGCCCGCAGCACATCCCCCTCACCGTCTGCCGTGTCAGAGTCGGTATCCATGTGATATTGCATAATCTGGGCAAGAGCATGTTTGTGGGAACATACAGTAGGGGATCCTGAGGTAACAGAACCGGGACAAACTGCCATAGAGTTCTGTAAAACCTGAGTTGCAGATTCATTCTGTGCAACCCTAGTAGAAATCTGAGAAATCATAGTTTTAATAGAGGATAACCATTCCGGCTCCCTAGCTGGTATCTGCGCTAAAACAGTGCAATCCTAATTACATGGAATGGGATCATCCTGAGAGGACATATCCTCTGCAGCATGTGACCCAGAGTCCCTGGACATAGCTTAATGGAGACCACAGACACTCCACCACACACACAGGGGAGGACAGACAGAGTTTCACCCCCATTAATGGCAAGAGACTGGAGCCAACCCACACACAGCGCTTTTAAGGTATAGGGAGACCCCCAACCAGCGCTGACTGTGCACCTTAATAGATTACACAGTCTTTATACAGCCCCCCCCCCCCCCTTCCTTCTACAACCCCCTGGTACCTTAAGAAATAGCTCGAGTTGAATTGGAGGAACAGCTCTCACTGACAGCGCTTCTGCAGGCAGGAAAATGGCGCTGAACGCTGCTGGGTCTGGTCTGAGGAGAAGCTCCACCCCCTTCATGGCGCTGTCTTCCTGCACTTTTGGAGAGTATACTGGCCTGAGGAATTGTGCTGGCAGCGTTCCTGGGACCCTGACACGCTTGGAGGTCAGTGTAGGGTGTAGGCGCTGGCTCAGGGCGCCCCTCACAGCACCGCACTATGTACCGCTGAGCCCCGGAGCACAGTTAGTACTGCGCTCCATACCCTGTTGCCGCCAACTTCACACAAGCCCCCCGCTTGTTAGGGGGGCCGATGACTAACTTGCCACAGATCTTCTGGCTCTGTAAGGGGGTGGCAACATGCTGCTGGGGTGAGCGATCCCCCTGTGGCGGGGAACGTTCGATCCCCTCAGGAGCTCAGTGTCCTGTCAGCGGAGATAGTGGCTCAGACCCCACAGGGCGGACACTACTCCCCCCTTTAGTCCCACGAAGCAGGGAGGCTGTTGTCAGCAGCCTCCGTGTAAAATACTAAACTCTAAAAAAAACTTTTACCAGAGAAGCTCTGTAGAGCTCCCCTACCTGTAACCGGCTCCTCTGGGCACATTTTCTAAACTGAGTCTGGTAGGAGGGGCATAAAGGGAGGAGCCAGCCCACACTCTCAAACCCTTAAAGTGCCAATGGCTCCTAGTGGACCCATCTATACCCCATGGTACTAATGTGGACCCCAGCATCCTCTAGGACGTAAGAGAAAGATGAGTTATCAAAATAAACTGACCCCCACAAGAACTGGACCAGGGAGCAATGGAACAAGGTGTCCTGATCTGATGAATCACCTTTTCGTTTACATCATGAGGACAACCGGGTGCTTGTGTGTTGTTTACCTGGGTAAGAGATAGCACAAGGATGCACTATGGGAAAAAGGCAAGCCAGCAGATGCAGTGTGATGCTCTGTGTAATGTTCTGTTGGGAAATGCGTACCACCTATCTAAACATTGCTGCAGACTAAGTAAAAAGAAAATTATAGAGTTCAAGATATTGACTTGGCCTCCAAATTCCCCAGATCTCAATCCAATTGAGCAACTGTGGGATTTGCTGGAAAAACAACTCTGAACCATGGAGGCCCCACCATGCAAAACTACATGGCTTAAAGGATCTATCAGAAGACACCTACAGAGGTTTTGTGCAGTCAATGCCTTGACAGGTCAGAGCTGTTTTGGTGGGCACAAGGTGAACCTACACCATACTTATCTACTCTCCCGGAATGTCCGAGAGGTTCCCAAAAAAGATTTACTTATTCGTCCGGCCCCTCGGATGAATAGGTAAATCTCCCTATTATAGCAGTACTCCCTGGACCTGGCCACCCACTTAGCAAGTGAAGTGCGAGGTCCGGGCAGCTGATGATACGATTCTCGCTGAATCGCATCATAATAGCCAAGCTCCCTGCCATATGAAGTCAGTAATCTTGGCATCACACCCCCATGGAGCCTCATGTACATAGCCCCACCCCTGCCCAGCCCCCCGTGATGCAAAATGTGCCCGCCCCACTCTCCTAGCAGCCAGAAAGTCTGCAACTATGCCCTACACCAGTGTTTTTCAACCACTGTGCCGGGGCACACTAGTGTGCCCTGAGCATTCTCTAGGTGTGCCGCCATAGAAGCTGAGCCAGGCCCGTCAGTGTTTTGCCGCTACTGAGCCCCTGGGACGATCAGTACTGGTGGGTTAAGTGGTTGCAGAACCAGTTCTAAATTTTGGTCCCGGGCAGTATTGGGCTCTTCTGGCTTTCTCAGATGTGGCTCAGGCATTACCTATGGAGAAGCTGCGACATGACATCCTAGGACACGCAACTGCACTATGCATCACCATTATATTTGAGTGTGCCTTGGCAATATTTAGATCTTGTTTAGTGTGCCGTGAGTTGTAAAAGGTTGAAAATCTCTGCCCTCCCCAATATTAGGCAGGTGGTTTTACTGTTATGGCTGATAGTTATATATTAAGAACATTACTGTTAGGTGCTTATGATGAAACTCATTCAGTTAAAAAGTGGTGTGCACCAATTCTTTTGATGGGCTTCCCCCGCTTGTAAACCCTTGCTGTATCACGGTACTAAAATTTAGAAAAATTAAAATAAACAAAGAGCGCCTACCAGTGCAATAAATTCATAAATAGACACCAATGTAACATCAAAAAACACATAACATGTATCAAGTGGTCCTGTACTAAGAATAGTAAATACAGTACATGCTTATTTCAACCAGTCTTGGGATGATTATCAGATATTCAAGTTTCTCCACTTAAATATGAGAACAGTATCAACTCTCCTTATGTACTGTGTGACAAACTATTTTTATAGCACTGAGAGCAAATACACGTACAATGTCAAAAGACATAGAAGTAATACCTGGGACACCCTCTGAATGACTAATTAGGCACTTAGAAGTTTTTAATTATTTTTAATTACCCAATAATAACATGTCATTTTTGGGGTAAAAAAATGCAAAGTGATGGGACAGGTATATTTGGCTGCTTTATGAGTGGGACAAGTGTTTTAGGGCTTGCAAGTGGAAGTCATTAGTCCGCTTCCAAGTTTTACTTAAAGTTTCTTAAATTGACCCAAATATATAATTATACCCATTTTTATATACCCCAAATGTAATGAAAGCATTTCTTTTGCAAAAAAAATAATCTTTCTATCATTTTTCATAACAGCCATTTGACCGGATTTAATGACACCAATTAGTTATATTATGGCCACTAATAGACGTCTATAATGTTTTCCAATATTAGTTTGCCATTTTGGGGGGTACAGGCACATTTCCCAACTTTTTCCTGTGCTTTTGCAGGCTAGAATTATCGCGCAATTGCCGTTCTCGCCGATTTGGAATAGGGTAGCTGCGAAAAAGGGGAGCGCGCAGACTGCAATAACTTGATTTTTCAGGAGATTGGTGCAATAACATTAGCCGTGATCGTGGATCGCATTATCGCGGCTGATTGGATATCCCCCAATGTGCAAAGTGTCTTTTTTATTGTTTTGGTGTGAATAGGAATAATTTTATGTATATAACAAATTAAATTTTCACAAACATTTGTATAATGATACAGTATAATCTCTTATTAAATAAGCCTATTTGTATTTTATATACTGTATTACTACTACTCACAACCAACTTGAATATGGTGGGTCATTCCGAGTTGATCACTCGCTAGCAGTTTTTAGCAGCCGTGCAAACGCATAGTCGCCGCCCACCGGGGAGTGTATTTTCGCTTTGCAGAAGTGAGAACGCTTGTGCAGCAGAGCGCCTGCAAAATCATTTTGTGCAAAACAAGACCAGCCCTGTAGTTACTCTTCGTGTGCATTGATTCTAATGACGAAGGGACGGCTTTTGACGTCACACATCCACCCAGCGAACGCCCAGCCACGCCTGCGTTTTTTCTGCCACGCCTGCTTTTTTCTATGCACCCCCTGTAAACGGTCAGTTGACACCCAGAAACGCCCACTTCATGTCAATCTTCCTGCGTTCGGCCGTGCGACTGGAATGTTCATTACACTCTGTGCAAACCCATGATGCTCATTGTACCCGTACGATGCGCCTGCGCATTACGGTGCATAAGCATGCGCAGAAATGCCGATTTTTAGCCTGATCCCTGCGCTGCGAACAACGGCAGCTAGCGATCAACTCGGAATTACCCCCAATGAGAGATCAAAAGCATATTTATAAAGCTAATTCTGAACTTAAGCAATTTCACTTGTTTAAGGGCAAAATTTGTTAGTACAGTATGCCACAACATCAGGGTCGTCGAGAGCCACGACAGGCCCTGGTAAAGGGGCGTGGCTTAAGAAAGTGGGTGTTACTATGTCCTTTAATATAAAAGTTTTTCAACGAGGGGGTGCCGTTTTAACACAGGGGGGTGCAGGAGGGGCACTGGGAGGGCACCCGCTTTCTACCTGACTTGATCTGGAAGCAGGTCTCTTTTCCCTGGCCAGCGCCATCTTCCCAGTGATATTTGGGAAGATGACGCTGGTCACTAGAGCGCAAAGACTGAAGATATCACCAGGAAGATGGGGCCGCCATCGGCCGACCACAGCACAGGTATACTCGGGGAGGTTGACGGGGTGTTAGCGGACTCGGGTTCCCCCTCTCGACGCCACTGCACAACATATAAACCTGGTGATATCAAGGATATCTCCTACTTTCAGATCAGCTCTGTCGTTGATGGCTGTGGAGTGCCAATGGATTTTTTTTATTTTTCAGCACAGGGGCACGGAGTTTATTCCTACCCTCAGGCCATGCTGATAAGCCCTTACCTGATTGACCCATCGCCCTCGTTTCCGTACTGCAGGGACGGCTATAAATAGGTGTAAACCATCTGTGATGACACAGCCGGCACGTTGTGTCGCACAGTGGTAAATGACACGCGGTTACTTTACTAGCCCTGGTCCTACCCATGGACTCCACTAATTGCCGAAATGTTATTAGTTATATGTTAGGCAATATTGTATTGTATTGTGGTGTTGTTGTTATTATATTGTACAGTTATATTTTATCTGTTATGTTTGGAATATGTCGTTTATTTGGTTATATTGTGTTCAATGTAATTGTTAACGGAATTAGTCTATGCCAGAGATTTATTTAATATAGTTAAATATGCCCATTGTTCTAAGACCCCTGACAGTGCAATCAGATGTGATTAGGATCAGTAGGTTAAGTAGTAAACAGGTTATGTATGGAGCTGCAGGTAATCTGATCCTATGTACCCCATTGTGTACAGGAACCCAGACACCTTGTGTCCACTCCTCTATGATCTCCTCACTGACGTGCTTGTGTGATGAATTGACAGGGTAGGGTATAAAGAGAGCAGTGAGCTCTACTGGTGGGGGAGAGATCTGCACAGAAGGTCAGAGAGTGGATGTACTTCTGAAGTGCAGGAACTGACTAGGCATTGTGGTGCCATAAGTGGCGAGAATCCATGGCGAAGGGCACTGTGTGAGCTGGTATCCCAGGGGACACAGAACTACTGCTGACATGTAACAACAGGAGATTACAGGCATCTGTAATCCTAAACTACTGTGGGGATTTAGGAGGACATTTACTAAGCAGTGATAAGAGCGGAGAAGTGAGCCAGTGGAGAAGTTGCCCATGGCAACTGATCAGCACTGAAGTAACATCTATAATTTGCATGCTATAAAATTATACAGAGCTGCTGATAGGTTGATGGGGCAACTTCTCCACAGGGGCGCGCATTTACCCGTGTTTTTGATAGTGGAAAAGGGTCCCTCCGCAAAAACCCGGATCAAGTGGCCCGTGAATCCTACCCGGGTAGCTACCTGGGTAGGACACGGGAATGATCCGGGTAAGGTTGTAGTGTAAACGGAAGCCATGTTGATGCGACACGGCTCCCGTTTACACTGTATGGAAGGGCGGCACTGGGAGATCATGTGATCTCCCAGCGCCGCCCCTGCCGCATCACCAGAGCATCACAAACCCGGCAATATGCCCGGTTGGGTGAGTGCAGTGAGAAAGGGGGCTCTGATGCGGGTCGCAGCTGAGTAGCTCCCGTGTCAGGCTCCTGGCTGCGACCTGCATCAGTAGTGGAAAAGGGGTATTAGTTAGTAAAATACCATCCAGGCTTACAATTGTTAGGGTTATTGTGTACTGTGTGTGTCTATTTACAATAAAGGGCATTTGCCATTGTACTAAACTGTTTACCTGAGTGATCAGTGAATCCGTTTCCTCACACTATCCATAATTTCCAGTCAATGCTTTCATTCCATCAATGTTAACCACCGATGGCACAATCAATATTGATCAGCTATGATTAACCTACCGTTGACATCCCTAATGCTAATGCAGCCACGATCTCTACCTCTTCGGGTTGACTCTGAAGGCCGAGCCAGCCCTAGCCAATTTGATGCCCTAGGCAAAATTTTGTCTGGTGCCCCCTAGCACCGCCGCTAGTTCTGCATCTGACCCAGCAACATTCAGGCAGTGGGGCGCGCCGGGTTGTTACCCTGTGGGCCAGTTCAGCCCTGCATAATGCCACACAGTAATGCCCATAATACACATAATTCCACACAGTAATGCACCTTACACATATGCCCCACATTAGTAATGCCCATAATACACATAATGCCACACAGTACAGCACCTTAGACATATGCCCCACATTAGTAATGCCATAATACAAATAATTCCGCAATATAATCCACATTACACATATTCCCCACATTAGTAATGCCCATAATACACATAATTCCACACAGTAATGCACCTTACACATATGCTCCACTTTAGTAATGCCCATAATACACAAAATTCCACACAATAATGCACCTGACACATATGCCCCACATTAGTAATGCCCATAATACACATAATTCCACACAGTAATGCACCTTGCACATATGCCCCACATTAGTAATGCCCATAATACCACACTGTACTGCACCTTACACATATGCCCCACATTAGTAATGCCCATAATACAAATAATTCCGCAATGTAATCCACATTACACATATTCCCCACATTAGTAATGCCCATAATACACATAATTCCACACAGTAATGCACCTTACACATATGCCCCACATTAGTAATGCTAGTAGCCTTTTTTTTAATAAAACTTATGACTGTGTTTTGTGAGATGGGGGTGGCAGGATGGGTGGGTGCATTAAAGGGGCATCCGTATAAGGGATGTGACCTCACAGAGTATGCCATCCTTTGCAAGCCTCACCCTTTATTTTCGCTTGCTCATTGGAGACAGATAGCAGCAATGTCCAGATACTGCCACACTTGCTGGTTATACAAAAAGACCAGTATCAAACATGTAGCAAGTCAACTGTGCATTCTTTTCACTGTTCAGTGTGTTTGCTGGTGTTTGTTACTCCCAGCAACTGCATGCCCTTTATTTTATACTGTGGGAGCGATATGCTCTACCCTTCAGTCTGACGTGTCCGAAAGTCACGCTGCACTGATGTTTCATATAGAAATAGTGCAACGCAACTTACTGACCATGTTACAGTACTGGATGGCAGGGGAATTTTACGGCATGGACTGACTAGGAAATAAAGTGTGGGGAGAACATTGCCCATGTTATGTCCCTGCAGGACAATATGCACAGGAATAAGGGACACACACAGGATGGCAGGATACCCCTCCCCATGTGCACAAGCAGTATAGGTGATGTGGAGCAGTCTTCCAAAATACACATGTGGTATCATAAGGTATCATAAGGAGCCATCCAGTAATGACCTTATATAGTCAGTGAAAATGTCACATGTCCAGGAATTGCAGTTACCAGGCTTCTGCTGTCTCTCACAAGTCAGGGGCATTCAAGCATGTCGGAGGGAGTTTAACAAACTTTAAGGACGTCCATGTCCCCGGAGAACATAGTGGATAGCTTCGCGAGCTCCCTCAAACTTATCCCTGCCAGCCTCTATCAAGAAATGGCCTACAAAATATTACATAGAGCCTACATATCACCAAAGAGGAGCCATTTGATGGGCTTGTCCGATTCGGCAAAATGTTTAAAATGCTCTTCACCAATAGCAGATCTTATGCACTGTTTCTGGCACTGCCGCAACATTCAAAAATTTTGGGCAGAGCTACATACCTACGGAATTGCCGAGTTGGGCTTACACTTCCAGTGTACTGCCTCATGGGCGCTATTCGGCTATGTGCGTGACCAACACGACATTCCCTCTCGAGACACGAAACTAACTATGATCCTCTCAGCGGTGGGTAGGAAGGCCATCTTACAGCAATGGATATCCGATACTCCTCCCACACTACCTTTAGCTACCTCTAGACTGCTATTCCTATTCACGATGGACTGGCTGGAGACTTCCCTTAATAAAGAAATATTAACCCCCACTTTGTTTCACTGCTGGCGACGATTTATCAACACACTACCTATTCCGACAAAAACAGCCATTAAACAAAGCTTTCATTGCACCACCTGGTACAGACACCAAGTTCTAGCGGATGACCCCCCCATCGCTCTTCCATAACCACACCCCATCCCCCTCTCCTCCCTACCCTTACTCTCTTCTTGCTTTCTATTCCCTTTTACTATCTCAATTCTGATTGCCCACACTGGATTCTTAAACCCTTTCACCTCCCTCCTCCTACTCCCTAACACTGGATATCTATCGTCTACCTCTTCTTTTCGCACTGTTGATATCTCCGTGGATGGGTCGGTGGCCCCCTGGCCCTGGCAGGTACGGTTAAAAATGTTGTTGATATTGTTAGTGTTTTTATTGTTTTAGGATTTAGCGTTCCCCAAAGGGGGAGACGCATTAATATGTTTTACTGTTATGCAAAGAATCTGCTAAATAACAGGAACACAATAGCTGTTCCATTATATTTTATGTTTACTAATTTTGCTACTTGGTTATACAATACTATGATATAACATATATCTAGATGTTCCTATATAAAAAGTGAAAATATGAGGTTCTTCGTTTTGAGTTTCAGATCCTATTTTCTTTTGCTTTCCATGTACGACTGTTCCAGGTGGCTAATGTGGTCCCGGGTGCAGTCGAATTATATGTCATTACCTGTTATGATTTAATATGTCTTTTTGACCTCAATAAAAATATTTTGGAAAAAAAAAAAAACTTTAAGGGACAGTGTGCATTCTATTTGACAAATGTAAACAGCAGTGTATAGGAATACTGATTGAATACATTTTGAAAGTAACAGTTAGTTTGCAAACTGTCCCTCCCAGCATGAGATACTGCAGGGACATGCTTGGATGCCCCTAGACATGCTTGGATGCCCTAGGCAAATGCCTAGCCTGCCTATAGCTAAGGCTGGCTTTGTCTGGAGGTGCTAGGCTCTGAATTTCAGCATTGAAAAACATATGTGTACCTGGCACTGGTACCTGGCCTTTGGCGTGCAGTGGCTCTGTTTTTAATAAGGGGGGGGGGGGGTGATGCCGTTTCTTGCACACAACACTAAAATGTCTAGTTACAGCACTGTGTATGGGTAATGCCAAATCAAGCAAAATCCCACACTAGCACCTCCTGAGGAAGTCACATGACGCGATGAAATGCATTGAACACACCACTGACATATGTTATTTTAAACCTGAGCATGAGGCATTCCACTTCGGAGCAACCTCATAAAACTGTTTGTATTAGTTGTATACTGCTGGTATGGTAATGATACACCAATAGGTGATATTGTAAGTGTTTAATCAAAGCAAATAAAGCCTACTATTTAATTTAAAGCAGCCTCCTAGTGTTCTTTCATATTTCCCGAGCCAGAACACTAAATGTGAATTTTCAACCTACGCTGTAATGCTTTTTCTCAAATGACAAGCATGAGTGGGAGAATCTTGGTAAGTAACACTACCTTACCTCAAGGCTGCACACTCATGTCCAGTCCACGAGGGAACTGATACTGCGTATCATTAACTTTTGAGGTATTATGTGTTGAAATATATGTATGGTGGTACGGCAGAGTAGTGTACACACCAACGGAATGTATCTAACCCAATCAGCAGTCCAGTGACATAACCAGTAGTTATGGTTTAATGAGAGTAGTAGGTACAGCCATACTCACTGTGGTTACACTAGAGCATGAAGTGGAGCGGGGTTGTAGTGGTTCAACAGCTGGTCAGATGTGGGTAGCTGTGCAGAAAGCTGGAACAGCTGTATAAGAGAAGATAATGCAGGATCTCTCTGGAGAAAAGGGGTAGACATCCTTCTCCCACTATATTACTTTTCACAGTAACAAGATGGTGCCGCGCTTACATGGCACTATCTTCGGCATCAATATTGGTTAGGGAATGAAGCATCCCTTCAGGAACCATGATGGAGTATGCACAGTAACGCTCTCTTATACCATGGGTCTGCAACCTGTGGCACTCCTTCTGCTGTGGAACTACACATACCAACATGCCCTGTCACAGTTTTTTTATTAAGGCATGCTAAAACTAAAGCAGGGCATGCTGGGATGTGTAGTTCCACAGCAGCTGGAGAGCCGCAGGTTGTAGACCCATGTCCTATACCAACACTATCGGGATATGAAGTTTTGAGGAGACCATAGGCAGGAAGAGAAGTTGCCATAGGACCACATTGGGAACTATTGCAAATATCATTCACATGTTTTGGGAGACAATATAAACTACTGACTACATTAAACCACTATTGGACTTACAGAACAACAAACATATAGGATTGGATTTGAAAAGGCCTATATCAGTATATATTTGGGACACTACAGTCAAATTTTTGCCAAATACATACTTTTTTCCTGGCACAACAATTATTACTTTTTGTTATGAATTTTTTATCATTATTTTTTTTTCTTTTCTCTAATTGAGCTTTCACTACCTACATTATGCTTAAATAACATTATTGCGACATCAGAGAATCTAATCCATTCATTGTCGTGTATTATTAATTTATTAAGGGCACTTGGTATCCGGTCAAATGGCTGTCAGTAACTACAGTACTGTATGTCGACATTCACAATGACAACACTACTACTGATTCTGGGAGCACCACCAACACTTATAACAGATACCCTTAATAGGAATCCTTTAATTGTCACATATCATTGGTTTTTGCGAAGGTATACATAAAATCCTCCACAACTATAAGTCTAGTGCGGTGCCTACCCCAAATAGTCTATCCGTAAATTTTCAGCAGGTTCACAATTTCACAATGGCGGTTAGAATTAGGCACCACCTGGCAGGGTTGGATTGGTCCACAGGGGTACAGGGGAAACCCCTGATGGGTCCATCTCCTCTTCTAGGGATCAGGTTCCAGACTGTGTACTTGTATTATACATTATACATAGGTTTAATTATAATGCACAGGACTATGGTGTATTTTCTGCAGTGTATTGCTGTTATTAATCTGGTACATTATCATGCATGCCCTAGCAGTATTTACTATATCTATTTATGGAGGGGCCCAAACCATGCACTCTCCAATAGTTAGCCAAACCACTGTAGCTGCTGGTCACACCCTATGTGCAGAGACTGACCACACCCATAAACATGTGCCCCTACCACTGCATTCCCCCAGTGGCCCTTTCATGCCCCAGTCTGCACTGCTGCCGGGAGGGTTAGGGTTAGGCTGCTGGGGGAAGGGGGGGTTGGGAATTAGGGTTAGGCACTAGAGGGAGGGTTATAGGGAGAAATACTCACCAGAATGCTGCATCACCACAGGTCCCTGCTGGAAATGACTGTAAAAACACCACCAGGACCTGAAAGGAGATGCTGGAGCAGCCACCACCAGGGACAGTTTGTTGACAGTTCATCAAGCTGACATATCATCTGGGTAGACATTATGAATGTGTATATGGTCACTGTCCACACATTGAGCATGCCGACAGTTCAACCCCTGAATGTCGGTATGATACCTTTCGACAAGCTATACCAAACTTGGGCACTTCTATTTGATATAGACTGTGAAGATGATCCAACCAGACTAAACCAATTGAGCACTATCATTTGTTTTTCTAAATTCCCACCATAGGAAAAAAAACCAAAAGGGATATGGATTTTCAGCAGGGACACTTTTGACCTACTCAAGAAGTATTTTTTCCTCGTGGACCTAAATTTCCACAGACAAAAGAGATGTCACAAATTAAGTGGGGAATGGGACAACAGGAAATTGCAGATATTGATCGTTGTATCATCTAGGCAGTTTGTGGCCTGTATTGAATTGAAATGTACATAAATTCGTAATAAAAGACTGGCAATTAAACATTTTGCACTACAGATAAGCTTCCATTTTATAAATATCTTCCTAATTTCATAGTATAGAAAGAGTGGTAATTGACAATCATTTCTTTTTATAATGTCTTTCATTTCTCTCTAAAACACCTGCTCAGCTTATAAGAATTTCCTCATGGAAGGTTACCCTCCAAGTAGTAGCAGACACAATTGTACAACAATTTGACTTTGCAATTAATTAATTTCAATTATTCATGTATATTACATATACTGTAGTACATTATCATAGGATGCGCACAGATCCCTCTCTGATATGAACGTATTTAATACTCTTATTTAGTCCTCTTTATTATTTACCTAATGATCTTTATTATAAAAAACATAACTTGCAGTGTCTGTATTTTGTTACTATATTCGATTCACTAAGGTTACATACAGTAGTATTCCACAGCCCTTTTCTTGTTATTTCTGCAAGAAAAATGTTGTGCACGCCACCCACTACTTAATAATAAATAAAACCATAAAAGGATTGGAAAGGCTTATTGTGCGAACGCTGTAGTTCTGAGAAAAAGGTTGGCCTGCCACAACATTGGCTTTTCTCATCATTCATTGGTTGCCATAGATTATTCATTAGACATTTTGTACCAAAGGTTGCACTTTGTGATATGCCTCTTTCAGCACTACATCAGTGTCATTCAGAAACAGTTCTTTGGGCCTGATTCAGAGATGTTCGCAATGCCGATATTTATAGAGCTGAGCAATTATTGTCTGACTGCGCATGCATCATGGTCGCACTGCATATGCGCCAAGGTATCTTAGTGATGTCACTTGCTGTGACGATTCCTTCACAAAGTGTTTCACAGTCAGGGTTCATATAGGGACCGTTATGGGGAGCGGTGACAAAAACTTAGGTGTATCGCTATTGTGTTCGGTGCATGTCTGAGCCTACAACTGTGATCCCTTATGCAGAAAACATGGCACCAGTGAGTCAGTTTTCGTGGCCATTCTGCACCACCATGGGGTTAAGTATAAACTTGATTAAAGAAAGATCTGCGACCACCGTTGCGTGTTTGTACGTAGTTGCTTGGATCTGCGAAGTTGCCAGGGAGCGTCTCAATACATTTCCAGGCATCTACAGCAATAGTATATTTTCGCACAATAAAGATTGTATATCACTAAACTGATGAAAAATATCTCAGAGGCAGTTGACATTACTCGGTGGTACTACCATAGTAAAGTAATAGTAAACTGCCACTTTGCGTTCTGAGTGTGCATGTGTGAGCTGTAATACTTAATGTCTGTATACGTGAATAATAATATTTTTATTTATACAATATTATTTGTCCCTTGATGTAAATACACAGGCCTTATCCTCACACGTATTTCTCTCTGTCCATCAGCCATAGATACACTAAAAAAATCTACTTGAAGTGTGAGGCTAATTGGCTTTCTGTTAGTCCAATGCTATAACGTACTCCTGAAATGAGTGTACAGTACTGGAGCTATTGCCAAGCTACAGATGTGCACTGGGAAGCAAATCAATTAACTTTGTGGTGGATGCTTATTTTTGAGCGGATAAATGGTCATAAATATGTCCCTAAAGATATCACATTTTGCAGTAATTAGAAGGCATCTCCCCCTTGTTATTCGCTGACAACATAAGTTGGCATTTGTCAATTTACAAATTAATTGACACAGTAGTAGAAAACCATGAACAACAACAGACTTTATTATATGTCAGCTTCACTTCTATTGATTTAATTAGTGGCATACAGTGTTCATAGGGGGTAATTCTGAGTTGATCGCAGCAGGAATTTTGTTAGCAGTTGGACAAAACCATGTGCACTGTAGGTGGGGCAGATATAACATGTGCAGAAAGAGTTAGATTTGGGTGGGTTATTTTGTTTCTGTGCAGGGTAAATACTGGCTGCTTTATTTTTACATTGCAATTTAGATTGCAGATTGAACACACCACACCCAAATCTAACTCTCTGCACATGTTATATCTGCCTCCCCTGCAGTGCACATGGGCCCTCATTCCGAGTTGTTCGCTCGCAAGCTGCTTTTAGCAGCTTTGCACACGCTAAGCCGCCGCCTACTGGGAGTGAATCTTAGCATAGTAGATTTGCGAACGAAAGATTAGCAGATTTGCGAATAGACACTTCTTAGCAGTTTCTGAGTAGCTCGAGACTTACTCTGCCACTGCGATCAGTTCAGTCAGTTTCGTTCCTGGTTTGACGTCACAAACACACCCAGCGTTCGCCCAGACACTCACCCGTTTCTCCAGCCACTCCCGCGTTTTTCCCAGAAATGGCAGCGTTTTTTCGCACACTCCCATAAAACGGCCAGTTTCCGCCCAGAAACACCCACTTCCTGTCAATCACACTACGATCACCAGAACGAAGAAAAAACCTTGTAATGTCGTGAGTAAAATACCTAACTTGATAGCAAATTTACTTGGCGCAGTCGCACTGCAGACATTGCGCATGCGCATTAGCGACTAATCGCTCCGTTGCGGAAAAAAATAACGAGCGATCAACTCGGAATGACCACCATGGTTTTGCCCAACTGCTAACAAAGTTCCTGCTGCGATCAACTCAGAATTACCCCCATAGTCATGTTGCTAGGCCACGTTACTATTTTTTGAAAAGTACTTTTTTTTCCAATGTATATAACACAGAGTGCTAGCACAAATCAGAGAAAAAGCAAGTAATATCACATGACCAAAACAATAAGAAAAAAAAGTGTCCAGTCACACGTGTTGCAGTAAACATATTGAAAATGAACAGATCATGGTGAAAAATAGAAAAGCAAACAACAGAAGAGAAAGGAAGCTGGGAAAGAAACACAAAGCAGGTTTCCTATTGGGGAGACAGAGATCCATGGAGACAGCAGGGGACCTAAGTAAGCAAAGTCCATTACCAAGGCAGCTAATAAAACCTTTAGAACTTCAGCACCAATGTTGCATATTTAGGTGATGACTTAAAGTCAATACAGGTAAACCACACCTCCAAAAACTCTGAATGTTTATTAGGTGCAGAGAGAAAATATGTGATACTCCAAAATCATAAGATAACACCATTACTATTGCCAGTGGGCAAAAATCCACATCGCTACCTTGCTTGTTCCCAGGACTGTGGCTACTCTCCATGGAAATAATGTGCACATAAATCCCAGCCTCCATTCATTTGTTATTAACTTTTTAATTATGCAGTGCTAGTGTTTGCCTAAGTCTTTTGATATGGTGTAACATTTTATGTTTTGTAATATTATGTTTAACTTTAAATAAATGTAAACAAGGTTTTTACCATATCCATAAGCGCTGTTTATATATATTCTCCTATACTGAGGGACTAACTATCCCTATAGCCAGCTGCTCACGGTTAAAGAATCTCATTTATTAGCGCCAGACCTCTTACCTTGGTAATTATTGTTTTTCGCATCCACAATCCCTTGGGGCAAGGGGAGGCAGTGGTTGCCATGGCAGCCAGGATCCTGTGAGGAAGGCTGGACCTGGCTTCTGGACAGAGCAGGACAGTGTGGAGTTGTGTGTCTGATGCAATAAAGTTGCACAGTGCCAGCCAGTCAATATAATGAGACCCCTCATGAAGTACAGTACATTGATAAGGATTGGAACTGCAGGGCACTGTGTGGCAAATCTATAATTTGAGCTCTGGCTGCTGTGACCTGCCTGTCAGTGGGAAGAGAGATCTGTTGAGGTGCTGAAAGACAGTTGGCTGCTATTTACTGATAACTCATAGCAGACACAAAAGTTTCAGGTTAGATAGAGAAAATATTAAAGGGGGAGTAATCTTGGTGCTTCAAAGGGTCTACGTGCGATAATGTACAATGGAGTCTAACCCTATGGCTCCTAAAATATGATATACTAGAAAAAATGGAGATAGTATATTTAATTTCTCATATGTCCTAGAGGATGCTGGGGTCCACTTCAGTACCATGGGGGTATAGACGGTTCCGCAGGAGCCATGGGCACTTTAAGACTTTTTCAGAGTGTGAACTGGCTCCTCCCTCTATGCCCCTCCTCCAGACCTCAGTTTAGAAAATGTGCCCAGGCAGACTGGTCGCACTCCAGTGGAGCTCTACTGAGTTTCACTGAAAGACTTTATGTTAGGTTTGTTATTTTCAGGGAGACTGCTGGCAACAGTCTCCCTGCTTCATGGGACTTAGGGGGAAGAAGTAGGAACCAACTTCCTACAGCGTTTCATGGCTCTGCTTCTTGCTGACAGGACACCATTAGCTCCTGAAGGGTACTGAACACTGGCTGCGGCTATACGCTCACTCCCACAGCACACTGTCACCCCCCTAACAGAGCCAGAAGTCAGAAGACGCGTGAGTATTATTACCGGAGATCTGCAGAGAGGGATCTCTGGTCATCGTGACGGCTCAAGGTACCGCGCAGCGAGCGGGAACGCTGCGCGAACATGCTATCCATAACACAGTGCACAGCAGGGTGCAGGACGCAGGGGATGGGGCGCCCTGGGCAGCATGAAACCTACTCTCACTGGCAAAAGGTAGCATACTTTGTATTTACACTGTCCTACACCCCCGCCAGTATAAATATCTATTCTAAAGCTGAGGAAAAACGCGCCATTACAGGGGACGGGGCTTCTTCCTCAGGCAGCCAGCACACTGCTCAGCGCCATTTTCTCCCAGCAGCTGCAGGGCAAGAAACGCTGATCCTCCTCTCCACTTCTGAATCAAGTATCAGGGTGCAAAAAAGGGGGGGAGTGTAATATTCGGTGCTAAAACCTATTATTCGTAATATAAAGCGCTTGAAGACCTCTGTGTACAAAGTACGCGACACAGGGATTTTGTCTCTGTGTACAAAGTACGCGACACAGGGATTTTTTGTCTCTGTGTACAAAGTATGCGACACAGGGATTTTTTCTTTTGGCGCTGAGTTGTGAACTGGCAATTCCTTTCTGTGTCCTTCTGACAGACTTTACTGTGGGTCTGTCCCCATTAAGCCCCGAAGTGTCTGTGGTGTGATTGTGCATGTGTGTGACATGTCTGAGGCAGAGAACTCTTCCCCTGAGGGAGCCATTTTAGGGACACAGAGTTGTAATGTGGTGGCGCTGCTGGCACACCACGAGCCCGAATGGGTGAAAGAATTACGTGATAGTGTGAATCATATCAGTAAGATATTGGATAAGTCTGAGTCTCATGCAGAAAACTGGAGAAAATCTGTCGAAGATGTGATTTTTAATAGTTCTGCCTTTTCATCCACAGGGGACCACTCTGGGTCACATAAAAGGTCATTTACACAAGTTGTACAGACTGATACCGACACGGACTCTGATTCCTGTGTCGACACTAGTGATTCCAGGGGAATAGATCCAAAGTTAGCAAAAAACATACAAAACGTGATTATTGCTATAAAGGAGGTGTTAGAAGTTACGGAGGCCCCTCCTTTACCACAGGAGAAGGCTTACTTTTGTAAAGAAAAGAAAATGAATGTAACCTTTCCTCCATCTCATGAGCTGAACAGTCTCTTTGAGGGAGCCTGGACAAATCCTGAAAACAAATTTCAGATTCCCAAAAGAATTCAGGTAGCTTACCCTTTCCCTGCAGAGGACAGGAAAAGATGGGAGTCCCCCCCCCCCCCCCCCTGTTTTAGACAGTGCCCTGCCACCGTTAACAAAAAAAAGTGATTCTCCCTGCGCCTGGGATGGCTTCACTGAAGGAGCCGGCAGACCGCAAGTTGGAGAATACATTGAAATCTATTTATGTGGCCAATGGGACACAACTCAGGCCTACCATTGCCTGTGCGTGGGTGAGTAGTGCTATTGAAAAGTGGTCAGAAAACTTGTCATCTGACATTGACACAATAGATAGAGACGAGATACTCCTAACGTCAGGTCATATCAAAGACGTTGCGGCATACATGCTAGAAGCCATGAAAGATATTGGTCTCTTGGGATCAAGAGCCGCTACCATGGCAGTCTCAGCATGGAGGGCGTTGTGGATTCGCCAATGGAGTGCTGACGCAGATTCCAAAAGGAATATGGAGGCTCTCCAGTATAAAGGAGAGGCCTTGTTTGGAGATGGGCTGGATGCGTTAGTTTCTGCAGCTACCGCAGGTAAGTCAACATTTTTGCCTAATGCTCCTGCGCCGGCGAAAAAGACACATCACTCTCAGATGCAGTCCTTTCGGCCCAATAAATACAAAAAGGGTAAAGGTTCCCCTTTCTTTGCGGGTAAAGGAAGGAGAAAAGGAAAAAAGTCTGCAGCGTCTACAGGATCACAGGAACAGAAATCAACTTCTGCTTCTGCCAAATCTGCAGCATGATGCTGGGACTCCCTTGCGGGAGTCCGCTCAGGTGGGGGCATGTCTGAAACTCTTCAGTCAGTTCTGGGTTCAATCTGGCCTGGACCCGTGGGTCTTACAAATAGTGTCCCATGGGTACAAACTGGAGTTTCAAGACGTTCCCCCATGCCGATTTTTCAGATCTGCCTTACCAGCTTCTATCCCGGACAGGGAAGTAATAGCGGCAGCAATACAAAAATTGTGTCAGGATCAAGTTATTGTCCTGGTTCCCTTCTTACAACAAGGAGAAGGGTTTTATTCAAGCCTATTCGTAGTTCCGAAGCCGGACGGCTCGGTCAGACCGATTCTAAACCTGAAAACTCTGAATCTCTACCTGCAAAGGTTCAAGTTCAAGATGGAATCTCTGAGGGCAGTGATTTCCAGTCTGGAGGAATGGGACTTCATAGTGTCAGTAGACATAAAAGATGCCTACTTACATGTTCCCATTTATCCTCCACATCAAGCTTATCTGAGATTTGCGATACAGGATTGTCATTACCAATTTCAGACATTGCCGTTTGGACTCTCCACGAAACTGAGGGTGTTCACCAAGGTGATGGCGGAGATGATGATCCTCCTTCGACAGAAAGGAGTCAATATAATACCTTACCTGGACGATCTCCTGATAAAAGCGAGGTCCAGGGAAAGGTTGGTGCAGAACATTGCACTCTCCCTGACAGTACTTCAACAACACGGTTGGATCATACATTTTCCAAAGTCACAGTTGGAACCGACGACAAGATTGTCTTTTCCGGGGATGATACTGGACACAGAAGTACAGATGGTATTTCTTCCAGTAGAAAAGGCTCTGGAAATCCAGAGAATGGTCAAACAAATTCTGAAACTATCAAGTGTGTCGATCCATCAGTGCATTCGGTTGTTGGGGAAGATGGTGGCGGCCTACGAGGCCATACAGTTTGGCCAATTCCATGCCAGAGTATTCCAGTGGGACCTGTTGGACAAGTGGTCTGGATCCCACCTACACATGCACCAGAGGATAATCCTTCATCCAAAGCCAAAATTTCGCTCCTGTGGTGGCTACACAGTTCTCACCTACTAGAGGGACGCAGGTTCGGGATTCAGGACTGGGTCCTAGTAACCACGGATGCAAGTCTCCGAGGCTGGGGAGCAGTCACACAGGGGGAAAGCTTCCAAGGAAGATGGTCAAGTCAAGAAGCTTGTCTTCACATAAACGTTCTAGAGTTGAGAGCCATTTACAATGGCCTTCTACAAGCGGTACATCTTCTTCAAGATCAACCCGTACAGATCCAGTCGGATAATGTAACAGCAGTCGCGTACATAAACCATCAGGGCGGAACGAAAAGCAGAGCGGCGATGGCAGAGGTGACAAAGATCCTCCTCTGGGCAGAAAGACATGCAAGAGCTCTGTCAGCAATTTTTATTCCGGGAGTGGACAACTGGGAAGCGGACTTCCTCAGCAGACACGATCTCCATCCACGAGAATGGGGCCTCCACCAAGAAGTCTTCGCAGAGGTGTCAGGTCTTTGGGGAGTCCCTCAAGTAGACATGATGGCATCTCGTCTCAACAAGAAGCTTCAGAGATATTGTTCCAGGTTGAGAGACCCTCAAGCAATAGCAGTGGATGCACTAGTGACCCAGTGGGTGTTTCGGTCAGTGTATGTCTTCCCTCCACTTCCACTAATACCAAAAGTTCTCAAGACCATAAGAAGAACAAGGGTTCGAGCGATCCTCGTTGTCCCGGACTAGCCAAGGAGGGCTTGGTATCCAGATCTTCAGGAGTTGCTCATAGAAGATCCTCGGCCTCTTACTCTTCACGAGGACCTGCTGCAGCAGGGGCCGTGCATATATCAAGACTTACAGTGGCTACGTTTGATGGCATGGCTGTTGAGTGCCGCATCCTAGCCCGAAAGGGTATTCCCAAAGAAGTCATTCCCACTCTGATTCAGGCCAGGAAAGGGGTAACGTCGAAACATTACCACCGTATTTGGAGAAAATATGTGTCTTGGTGTGATTCCAAGAAGGCTCCAATGGAAGAGTTTCAGTTAGGACATTTTCTCCATTTTCTCCAGGCGGATGTGGATGCGGGCATACGATTGGGGTCAATCAAGGTCCAGATTTCGGCCTTGTCCATTTTCTTTCAGAAACAATTGGCCTCCCTTCCAGAAGTTCAGACCTTCGTGAAAGGGGTTCTGCACATCCAACCTCCATTTGTGCCTCCTGTGGCACCATGGGATCTTAACGTGGTATTGCAGTTCCTTCAATAGGATTGGTTTAAACCTCTTCAGGAGATAGAATTTAAGTTTCTCACTTGGAAAGTGGTCATGCTGTTGGCCTTGGCATCCACAAGAAGGGTGTCTGAGTTAGGGGCCTTGTCTTACAAGAGCCCTTACTTGATCTTCCATGAAGATAGGGCTGAGTTAAGAACTTGTCAGCAATTTCTTCCAAAGGGGGTTTCTTCTTTCCATATAAACCAACCTATTGTGGTGCCAGTGGCTACTGACACCTTCGCTGGTTCGAAGTCTCTGGATGTGGTCAGAGCTTTGAGAATTTATGTCACGAGAACAGCTCGAATACGGAAAACAGAGGCTCTGTTTGTCCTGTATGTTCCCAAAAAGATTGGGTGTCCTGCTTCTAAGCAGACAATTGCGCGCTGGATCAGAGCTACGATTCAGCACGCTCATTCCACGGCAGGATTGCAGATACCGAATTCAGTGAATGCCCATTCTACTCTCCCGCCCATACTGGAGCTTTGGTATAACCCCATGGTACTTAAGTGGACCCCAGCATCCTCTAGGACGTATGAGAAAACTGGATTTTAATACCTACCTGTAAATCCTTTTCTCCTAGTCCGTAGAGGATGCTGGGCACCCAACCAAGTGCGTACTTCACCTGCAGTTGTTATTTCGTTGTAGTTACACAAGTGTTGTGTTAAAATTATTTTCAGCATGTTGCTGCAATAGTTCATGGCCGTTGGCATGTGTTATGTTGAATGCCGTGTTGTGCGGCATGGTTGAAGTGTGAGCTGGTATGAATCTCACCGTTAACTTAAAAGTAAATCCTTTCCTCGAAATGTCCGTCTCCCTTGGCAAAGTTTCTATACTGAGGTCTGGAGGAGGGGCATAGAGGGAGGAGCCAGTTCACACTCTGAAAAAGTCTTAAAGTGCTCATGGCTCCTGCGGAACCGTCTATACCCCATGGTACTGAAGCGGACTCCAGCATCCTCTACGGACTAGGAGAAAAGGATTTACCAGTAGGTATTAAAATCCAGTTTTTGCGCTCCTTTGGTTGGTCGGGATCCGGTCTCTAGGTCGACAGTAACTAGGTCGACAATGTTTAGTTCGACCACTATTGGTCGACAGTAACTAGGTCGACAGGGTTTCAAGGTTGACATTGTTTCTAGGTCGACGAGTTCTAGGTCGACAGGTCAAAAGGTCGACATGAGCTTTTAAAAATTTTTTTTTACTTTTTCAGACTTAACGATCCACGCAGACTACGATTAGAAATAGTAACCTGTGTCCAGCGCAGCGGTAGTGGAGCGAGGCACCTTGCCCGAAGCGAGGGGACACGGTGCACTAATTGGGGTTCCCGGTCACTGTATGGAGAAAACAACACCAAAAAAAATTAAAAGACTCATGTCGACTTTTTGACCTGTCAACCTAGACCATGTTGACCTAGAGACCTTGTCAACCTAGCCTCCCTGTCAAACAATAGTGGTTGACCTAAACATGGTCGACGTAGACACTGTCGACCCTATGAACCACACCCGTTTGGTTTAAAGATGGAATGAGAGTGAAGTGATTATAGAGAAAAAATAAAAAGCAAAATGAATAAAAATAATACGCTCCCAATAATAGATCTTTGTCCTATGTATTCTATCTCTGTGGAGTCAGGATGTTCTGTTCTGTTGTCTCTTTCAGAAAAGGACTCAGGGGTGTGGGAATATAGCAGAGAAAAAACAAAAATGCAAGCAAACAATGTGTAGTATTGTCAAGGATGAAAAATATCTTGGTACAAAAAGACTATAAAGAGGGAAATGGCATACCCCAACCTACAGGTGAGGAAGTGGTATCCTATATGTAAAGGTATCTTTAAATTTAATGGTACTGTAGGCGGATCTGATAGAGAGACTGTGAGGGAAAAAAGTTGTATGTAGGTGGTTGGTGCACAGAGCACTGCCTGCGAGACTGGGATGTTAGAGGAGTCATCCTGAGAAGCACAGAGCTGAATAACTGTCTGCAGGCTGATGACATTACCATGAGGCGATATTTCTTTATACACAGCACCTGCTTCTGGTATCAAGCATTAGTAAGAGCCAGTGTCGTAACTAGACATTTTAGCGCTGTGTGCAAGAAACAGCATCTGCGCACCCAACCACCCATATACAAAACAGGGTCGGCGCGTGCCAAAATATAGGGGTGTAGCTCCCTTTTACACATTACGTCAGGCAGATCTCCCTTTTACACATTACGACAGGCAGAGTCCCCTATTACACATTAGGGCAGGCAGAGCTCCCTTTTACACATTACAGCAGCCAGAATCCCCTTTTTACACATTAGGCAGGCAGAGTCTCCTTTTTACACATTAGGCATGCAGAGTCTCCTTTTTACACATTAGGCAGGCAGAGTCTCCTTTTTACACATTACAACAGCAGCAGCATCCCCCTTTTTACACATTAGGCAGGCAAAGTCCCCCTTTTCACCCATTACAGCAGCAGCATCCCCCTTTTTACACATTAGGCAGGCAAAGTCCCCCTTTTCACCCATTACAGCAGTAGCATCCCCCTTTTACGCATTACGGCAGCACAGTCCCCCTTTTTTTACACATTAAGCAGCAGAGTCCCCTTTTTTTACACATTACAGCAGCAGAGTTCCGTCTTTTTACATATTAGCCAGACAGAGTCCTTCTCTTTACACATAAGGCAGGCAGAGTCCCTCTTTTTTACACATTAGGCAGGCAGAGTCCCCCTTTTTACACATTAGGGAGAGAGAGAGAATTCTATTTATATATAACCACATGGCAGGTCTTTCCTCTTCTCCTTCCCGCCCTACGCTGCACTCTATGCAGCGCAGGGCATTGTGGCAGGGCCGGGGGCAGGCTTGGAGAGACGTCATCTCTCCCAACACACGGGTGGGAGGGAGCTGTAGCACTGCCCGGCTACCTATGTGAGAGGTAGCCGGGCAATGCAGCTGGGTGCCAGGCGGTGTCGGCGGGGGGACGCGGGCCAGACATGTCCAGGGAGCTGGCGACTGCGCTCCTGAGTACCTTGCAGCAGTGGCAGAAGATGGGAGATAGGCAGCAGCGGGAGAGAGTAGTGAGATAGCGGCTGTGTGGGTGGGGGGTGTGCTGCCAGATGGTGTGCCCTCAGTGCATTTGCGCTGTGGGCAAGGCACCATTGGCACACACCCAGTTATGGCCTGGTAAGAGAGCTGCAAATAACGTCACACTAAGGGCCCCAACATGCACTCAGAGACCTCACAGAGACTTAGGTTGCCACCATCAAAATTATTTCTATATGTGGCACCTTGGACCTTGTCATTCAGTTTAAAAAACTTTATATTATTTAAAATTGTGTTTGAGCTCAGTTTATTGAGTATGTTTCTGTTATATACCACATTGCAATAACGTTTGCCTTAAAGATGGAGGGGTAGGATGACTAAACAAGAATATGAAATAGTGAGATTTACAGTAGCCTAGTTATTGTAGAAAGTCTATTTGTAAATCAATGTGATTCTGCGGTATTCAAATATTACCATATAGAAATACTGTGTGTCTTTGCTGATGCTATATGTTAAGAATATCTAACAAAGAAAATGACCATTACACCATTTAAACCTAGGCAAAGTAACCAGAGGCGGGCTGGCCCGGGGGGACAGGGTGCCATGTGCTCCCTGGGCCACGCTACTGCCAAGGCTCACGGGCCGTTCGCCACCTTCCACTGCACCAGCGGTGGCCAACCTGCGGCTCTTGAGCTGCATGCGGCTCTTTCTGTCTCCGCATGCGGCTCGTAAGCTCCCACTGCGCCTCCCGCTGCCCTAGTCTGCAGTGCCTGGCGCTGGCCCGTGAGCCAATCAGAGCTCGCGGACCGGCAGCCAATCAGGAGTCTTAGCTGCCGGTTTGTGAACTCTGATTGGCTCACAGACCGGAGCTTTCCTCCCCTCACAAGCAGCAGACTGAGCAGAACAGCAGCACTGCGGTGAGCAGCACTTGGTGGGGCGCAGTGTGGGGACATGTGTATCTTACACTGGGGGCATATCTGGCACTGGGGGGACGTATATCTTGCACTGGGGGTATATCTGGCACTGGGGGCATATCTGGCACTGGGGGGACATGTGTTTCTGGCACTGGGTGCATAACTGACACTGAGGGGACGTGTATCTGGCACTGGGGGCATATCTAGCAATGGGGGGACATGTGTTTCTGGCACTGGGGGCATATCTGGCACTGGGGGGGACATGTGTTTCTGGCACTGGGGGCATAACTGACACTGGGGGGACATGCGTTTCTGGCACTGGGGGCATATCTGGCATGGGGGGCATGTATCTGGCACTGGGGAAGACGTGTAGCTGGCAGTGGGGGCATATCTGGCACTGGGGAGACGTGTCTTGCACTGGGGGTATATTTGGCACTGGGGGCATATTTGGCACTGGGGGGACATGTGTTTCTGGCACTGGGGGCATAACTGACACTGAGGGGATGTGTATCTTACACTGGGGGCATATCTGGCACTAGGGGAACGTGTATCTTGCACTGGGGGTATATCTGGCACTGGGGGGACATGTGTTTCTGGCACTGGGGGCATAACTGACACTGGGGGGACATGTGTTTCTGGCACTGGGGGCATATCTGGCACTGGGGGGGCGTGTATCTGGCACTGGGGAGATATGTTGCTGGCAGTGGGGGCATAGCTGGAACTGGGGAGACGTGTAGCTGACAGTGGGGGCATATCTGGCACTGGGGGGACATGTGTATCTGGCACTGGGGGGGATGTCTATCTGGCACTTGGGGCATATTTGGCACTGGGGGCATATCTGGCACTGGGGAGACGTGTAGCTAGCAGTGGGGGCATATCTGGCACCGGGGGGACATGTGTATCTGGCACTGTGGGCATATATGGCACTGGGGGGACATGTGTATCTGGCACTGGGGGTATATCTGGCACTAGGGGAACATGTGTATCTTACACTGGGTGCATAACTGGCTCTGGGGAGATGTGTATCTGGCAGTGGGGGCATATCTGGTGCTGGGGAGATGTGTATCTGGCAGTGGGGACATATCTGGCACTATGGGGACATATATGTATCTGGCACTGTGGGGGCATATATGTATCTGGCACTGTGGAGGAATATATGTATCTGGCACTGTGGAGGAATATATGTATCTGGCACTGTGGGGACATATATGTATTTGGCACTGTGGAGGCACCCATTTTTTGGTGTTTTTATATGTGTGTGGCACTGTACAGGGGCTTTATTTGTATGTGGCACTGTACAACATGACTAAAAATAAGGTTATGACACAAGGTCATACTTCTACAAACGTCAAACAGAAAGGTGTGCGCATAAAAATGGGGTGTGGCTTTGTGACAACTATGCCATGCCCCCATTTTTGCTAGCGCGCATGATATGGCTCTTACCCTTGACTACAGATCTTTTCTGGCTCTTTGCCACTGACTGGTTGGCCACCCCTGCACTACACAGCTCTGTTGAAGCTGCGCTCACACTGACAAATTTATAATAAAGTATCTTTGGGATAATATACACCAGGCCTATATTTTTTTTATTAATAAATATTTTTTAAACAAAAAAACCTCCATTTAAGATGGCGCCTTTACTTATGAGCCAGTGCTCTGGACTTGCCCCCCAGGCTAAAAGTTGCCAGCCAGCCCCTGAAAGTAACCCACTTAAAGTTAATTCCAGTGATCACTACATAATTTAGAGATGAGCGCCTGAAATTTTTCGGGTTTTGTGTTTTGGTTTTGGGTTCGGTTCCGCGGCCGTGTTTTGGGTTCAAACGCGTTTTGGCAAAACCTCACCGAATTATTTTTGTCGGATTCGGGTGTGTTTTGGATTCGGGTGTTTTTTTCCAAAAACACTAAAAAACAGCTTAAATCATAGAATTTGGGGGTCATTTTGATCCCAAAGTATTATTAACCTCAAAAACCATAATTTACACTCATTTTCAGTCTATTCTGAATACCTCACACCTCACAATATTATTTTTAGTCCTAAAATTTGCACCGAGGTCGCTGTGTGAGTAAGATAAGCGACCCTAGTGGCCGACACAAACACCGGGCCCATCTAGGAGTGGCACTGCAGTGTCACGCAGGATGTCCCTTCCAAAAAACCCTCCCCAAACAGCACATGACGCAAAGAAAAAAAGAGGCGCAATGAGGTAGCTGTGTGAGTAAGATTAGCGACCCTAGTGGCCGACACAAACACCGGGCCCATCTAGGAGTGGCACTGCAGTGTCACGCAGGATGGCCCTTCCAAAAAACCCTCCCCAAACAGCACATGATGCAAAGAAAAAAAGAGGCGCAATGAGGTAGCTGACTGTGTGAGTAAGATTAGCGACCCTAGTGGCCGACACAAACACCGGGCACATCTAGGAGTGGCACTGCAGTGTCACGCAGGATGTCCCTTCCAAAAAACCCTCCCCAAACAGCACATGACGCAAAGAAAAAAAGAGGCGCAATGAGGTAGCTGTGTGAGTAAGATTAGCGACCCTAGTGGCCGACACAAACACCGGGCACATCTAGGAGTGGCACTGCAGTGTCACGCAGGATGTCCCTTCCAAAAAACCCTCCCCAAACAGCACATGACGCAAAGAAAAAAAGAGGCGCAATGAGGTAGCTGTGTGAGTAAGATTAGCGACCCTAGTGGCCGACACAAACACCGGGCCCATCTAGGAGTGGCACTGCAGTGTCACGCAGGATGTCCCTTCCAAAAAACCCTCCCCAATCAGCACATGATGCAAAGAAAAAGAAAAGAAAAAAGAGGTGCAAGATGGAATTATCCTTGGGCCCTCCCACCCACCCTTATGTTGTATAAACAAAACAGGACATGCACACTTTAACCAACCCATCATTTCAGTGACAGGGTCTGCCACACGACTGTGACTGATATGACGGGTTGGTTTGGACCCCCCCCAAAAAAGAAGCAATTAATCTCTCCTTGCACAAACTGGCTCTACAGAGGCAAGATGTCCACCTCATCTTCACCCTCCGATATATCACCGTGTACATCCCCCTCCTCACAGATTATCAATTCGTCCCCACTGGAATCCACCATCTCAGCTCCCTGTGTACTTTGTGGAGGCAATTGCTGCTGGTCAATGTCTCCGCGGAGGAATTGATTATAATTCATTTTAATGAACATCATCTTCTCCACATTTTCTGGATGTAACCTCGTACGCCGATTGCTGACAAGGTGAGCGGCGGCACTAAACACTCTTTCGGAGTACACACTTGTGGGAGGGCAACTTAGGTAGAATAAAGCCAGTTTGTGCAAGGGCCTCCAAATTGCCTCTTTTTCCTGCCAGTATAAGTACGGACTGTGTGACGTGCCTACTTGGATGCGGTCACTCATATAATCCTCCACCATTCTATCAATGTTGAGAGAATCATATGCAGTGACAGTAGACGACATGTCCGTAATCGTTGTCAGGTCCTTCAGTCCGGACCAGATGTCAGCATCAGCAGTCGCTCCAGACTGCCCTGCATCACCGCCAGCGGGTGGGCTCGGAATTCTGAGCCTTTTCCTCGCACCCCCAGTTGCGGGAGAATGTGAAGGAGGAGATGTTGACAGGTCGCGTTCCGCTTGACTTGACAATTTTGTCACCAGCAGGTCTTTCAACCCCAGCAGACCTGTGTCTGCCGGAAAGAGAGATCCAAGGTAGGCTTTAAATCTAGGATCGAGCACGGTGGCCAAAATGTAGTGCTCTGATTTCAACAGATTGACCACCCGTGAATCCTTGTTAAGCGAATTAAGGGCTGCATCCACAAGTCCCACATGCCTAGCGGAATCGCTCCGTGTTAGCTCCTCCTTCAATGCCTCCAGCTTCTTCTGCAAAAGCCTGATGAGGGGAATGACCTGACTCAGGCTGGCAGTGTCTGAACTGACTTCACGTGTGGCAAGTTCAAAGGGCATCAGAACCTTGCACAACGTTGAAATCATTCTCCACTGCACTTGAGACAGGTGCATTCCACCTACTATATCGTGCTCAATTGTATAGGCTTGAATGGCCTTTTGCTGCTCCTCCAACCTCTGAAGCATATAGAGGGTTGAATTCCACCTCGTTACCACTTCTTGCTTCAGATGATGGCAGGGCAGGTTCAGTAGTTTTTGGTGGTGCTCCAGTTTTCTGTACGTGGTGCCTGTACGCCGAAAGTGTCCCGCAATTCTTCTGGCCACCGACAGCATCTCTTGCACGCCCCTGTCGTTTTTTAAAAAATTCTGCACCACCAAATTCAAGGTATGTGCAAAACATGGGACGTGCTGGAATTGGCCCAGATTTAATGCACACACAATATTGCTGGCGTTGTCCGATGCCACAAATCCACAGGAGAGTCCAATTGGGGTAAGCCATTCCGCGATGATCTTCCTCAGTTGCCGTAAGAGGTTTTCAGCTGTGTGCGTATTCTGGAAAGCGGTGATACAAAGCGTAGCCTGCCTAGGAAAGAGTTGGCGTTTGCGAGATGCTGCTACTGGTGCCGCCGCTGCTGTTCTTGCGGCGGGAGTCCATACATCTACCCAGTGGGCTGTCACAGTCATATAGTCCTGACCCTGCCCTGCTCCACTTGTCCACATGTCCGTGGTTAAGTGGACATTGGGTACAGCTGCATTTTTTAGGACACTGGTGACTCTTTTTCTGAGGTCTGTGTACATTTTCGGTATCGCCTGCCTAGAGAAATGGAACCTAGATGGTATTTGGTACCGGGGACACAGTACCTCCAACAAGTCTCTAGTTGGCTCTGCAGTAATGATGGATACCGGAACCACGTTTCTCACCACCCAGGATGCCAAGGCCTCAGTTATCCGCTTTGCAGTAGGATGACTGCTGTGATATTTCATCTTCCTCGCAAAGGACTGTTGAACAGTCAATTGCTTACTGGAAGTAGTACAAGTGGGCTTACGACTTCCCCTCTGGGATGACCATCGACTCCCAGCGGCAACAACAGCAGCGCCAGCAGCAGTAGGCGTTACACGCAAGGATGCATCGGAGGAATCCCAGGCAGGAGAGGACTCGTCAGACTTGCCAGTGACATGGCCTGCAGGACTATTGGCATTCCTGGGGAAGGAGGAAATTGACACTGAGGGAGTTGGTGGGGTGGTTTGCGTGAGCTTGGTTACAAGAGGAAGGGATTTACTGGTCAGTGGACTGCTTCCGCTGTCACCCAAAGTTTTTGAACTTGTCACTGACTTATTATGAATGCGCTGCAGGTGACGTATAAGGGAGGATGTTCCGAGGTGGTTAACGTCCTTACCCCTACTTATTACAGCTTGACAAAGGGAACACACGGCTTGACACCTGTTGTCCGCATTTCTGGTGAAATACCTCCACACCGAAGAGCTGATTTTTTTGGTATTTTCACCTGGCATGTCAACGGCCATATTCCTCCCACGGACAACAGGTGTCTCCCCGGGTGCCTGACTTAAACAAACCACCTCACCATCAGAATCCTCCTGGTCAATTTCCTCCCCAGCGCCAGCAACACCCATATCCTCCTCATCCTGGTGTACTTCAACACTGACATCTTCAATCTGACTATCAGGAACTGGACTGCGGGTGCTCCTTCCAGCACTTGCAGGGGGCGTGCAAATGGTGGAAGGCGCATGCTCTTCACGTCCAGTGTTGGGAAGGTCAGGCATCGCAACCGACACAATTGGACTCTCCTTGTGGATTTGGGATTTCAAAGAACGCACAGTTCTTTGCGGTGCTTTTGCCAGCTTGAGTCTTTTCAGTTTTCTAGCGAGAGGCTGAGTGCTTCCATCCTCATGTGAAGCTGAACCACTAGCCATGAACATAGGCCAGGGCCTCAGCCGTTCCTTGCCACTCCGTGTGGTAAATGGCATATTGGCAAGTTTACGCTTCTCCTCCGACAATTTTATTTTAGGTTTTGGAGTCCTTTTTTTTCTGATATTTGGTGTTTTGGATTTGACATGCTCTGTACTATGACATTGGGCATCGGCCTTGGCAGACGACGTTGCTGGCATTTCATCGTCTCGGCCATGACTAGTGGCAGCAGCTTCAGCACGAGGTGGAAGTGGATCTTGATCTTTCCCTAATTTTGGAACCTCAACTTTTTTGTTCTCCATATTTTATAGGCAGAACTAAAAGGCACCTCAGGTAAACAATGGAGATGGATGGATTGGATACTAGTATACAATTATGGACGGACTGCCACGGTTAGGTGGTATAAAAAAACCACGGTTAGGTGGTATATAATACAATTATGGATGGACGGACTGCCTGCCGAGTGCCGACACAGAGGTAGCCACAGCCGTGAACTACCGCACTGTACACTGGTTGATAAAGAGATAGTAGTATACTCGTAACAACTAGTATGACGACGGTATAAAGAATGAAAAAAAAAACACGGTTAGGTGGTATATATTATAATACAATTATGGTTGGACGGACTGCCTGCCGAGTGCCGACACAGAGGTAGCCACAGCCGTGAACTACCGCACTGTACACTGGTTGATAAAGAGATAGTAGTATACTCGTAACAACTAGTATGACGACGGTATAAAGAATGAAAAAAAAACCACGGTTAGGTGGTATATATTATAATACAATTATGGTTGGACGGACTGCCTGCCGAGTGCCGACACAGAGGTAGCCACAGCCGTGAACTACCGCACTGTACACTGGTTGATAAAGAGATAGTAGTATACTCGTAACAACTAGTATGACGACGGTATAAAGAATGAAAAAAAAACCACGGTTAGGTGGTATATATTATAATACAATTATGGTTGGACGGACTGCCTGCCGAGTGCCGACACAGAGGTAGCCACAGCCGTGAACTACCGCACTGTACACTGGTTGATAAAGAGATAGTAGTATACTCGTAACAACTAGTATGACGACGGTATAAAGAATGAAAAAAAAACCACGGTTAGGTGGTATATATTATAATACAATTATGGTTGGACGGACTGCCTGCCGAGTGCCGACACAGAGGTAGCCACAGCCGTGAACTACCGCACTGTACACTGGTTGATAAAGAGATAGTAGTATACTCGTAACAACTAGTATGACGACGGTATAAAGAATGAAAAAAAAACCACGGTTAGGTGGTATATATTATAATACAATTATGGATGGACGGACTGCCTGCCGAGTGCCGACACAGAGGTAGCCACAGCCGTGAACTACCGCACTGTACACTGGTTGATAAAGAGATAGTAGTATACTCGTAACAACTAGTATGACGACGGTATAAAGAATGAAAAAAAAACCACGGTTAGGTGGTATATATTATAATACAATTATGGTTGGACGGACTGCCTGCCGAGTGCCGACACAGAGGTAGCCACAGCCGTGAACTACCGCACTGTACACTGGTTGATAAAGAGATAGTAGTATACTCGTAACAACTAGTATGACGACGGTATAAAGAATGAAAAAAAAACCACGGTTAGGTGGTATATAATACAATTATGGTTGGACGGACTGCCTGCCGAGTGCCGACACAGAGGTAGCCACAGCCGTGAACTACCGCACTGTACACTGGTTGATAAAGAGATAGTAGTATACTCGTAACAACTAGTATGACGACGGTATAAAGAATGAAAAAAAAACCACGGTTAGGTGGTATATATTATAATACAATTATGGATGGACGGACTGCCTGCCGAGTGCCGACACAGAGGTAGCCACAGCCGTGAACTACCGCACTGTACTGTGTCTGCTGCTAATATAGACTGGTTGATAAAGAGATAGTATACAATACTACTAATATACTGGTGGTCAGGCACTGGTCACCACTAGTCACACTGGCAGTGGCACTCCTGCAGCAAAAGTGTGCAATGTTTAATTTTAATATAATATTATTTATCATGTACTCCTGGCTCCTGCTATAACAACCTGCAGTGCTCCCCAGTCTCCCCCACAATTATAAGCTTTATATACAATACATTGATGTGCAGCACACTGGGCTGAGCAGTGCACACAGACTGAGTCACTGTGTGACTGTGTATCGTTTTTTTCAGGCAGAGAACGGATATATTAAATAAAACAAACAACTGCACTGTCTCTGGTGGTCACTGGTCACTGTGGTCGTCAGTCACTAAACTCTGTCTGCACTCTCTTCTAATCTACAGTATCACAGCAATCTCTCTCTCTCTCTTCTAAATCTAATCTAAATGGAGAGGACGCCAGCCACGTCCTCTCCCTATCAATCTCAATGCACGTGTGAAAATGGCGGCGACGCGCGGCTCCTTATATAGAATCCGAGTCTCGCGAGAATCCGACAGCGTCATGATGACGTTCGGGCGCGCTCGGGTTAACCGAGCAAGGCGGGAAGATCCGAGTCGCTCGGACCCGTGAAAAAAAAAGTGAAGTTCGTGCGGGTTCGGATTCAAAGAAACCGAACCCGCTCATCTCTAACATAATTTAAAAAAAAGAGTTGATTTACTGTGTCTTGAGAAAGGGGAAACCCTTGTCTTTCTGCTATGGTCTCTCCATTCACTCCACAACCAAGTAACAACAGACCTGTGAGTAGATCCTTCACACAGAACATCTATCTTTCTGCGAGTGTCACAAATGTCCTCCATACTCATATAAAAGTCAAGATGTTGGCACCAATCCCATATTGACGGAGGGCAGGAGGAATACCAATGTACCGGAATCACGGTCATAGCCGCATTGTTAAAATGCTTACGTAATAATATCTTATAGATGCTAATAAGGATATTAGAGTGAGACAGAAGCCAAAATTGGGGTGCCCCAAATCTCTGAGGATAAGGCTATAACCCTCAACCAAAATGGAGCAATGAGGGGACAGTCCCATCATATGTGAATCAGTGTACCAGCTTCCCCAGTACACCTCTAGCAGAGAGGGGAAACCATGGGGATAAATGTGTATAGGACAGTAAGGCAATGATACCACCGGGTCAGCATCTTGTATTGGGTTTCTAAGACTACCAAGCTAGAAGAGCAACCAATAGCAGCGTGATCACTTTACCAGTTTAATAAAACATTGGGGGGGCGCACACATACATTTCTAGAAAACAAACTTAGAACAATGCATTCTACACCTACACTACATTCTACAGTAAATGGAAGACTATAACTATTCTTTATCCAGAAATCAGGATTTACAATATGATCATCTGCTTTCCCCTTTTTCCAACTGCAGTCACTTTAACTGTAATAGCTAGTGCTCTGCTCTGATAACTTGTAACTGAGAAAATAGGTAGGAAAAAAGCATATGTTCACCATAAAGCGCAAGATGCTTGACGCAAAATAGGCGCGCTACCAAGGGTAGTGATCTTTATATTTGAAGCACTTTTTTCAAAATGTTGCTGTTATTTACACACACAAAGTCGCTCACAGTAGTAGTCACACAAGATTAGTACCTGTACTTTGGTTGCAAGGAATTGGTAGAAAGTAGCAAATTAACTATAATGAAACATGACGCGAGTCATAGCGAGGCTACTCGGGTCAGACCTTTGACTTTTGTTGCTAATTCACAGATTGATATCTTTATATAAATACACAAATGCAGCATATGCAACTGAAGGCCAGTTATGCAGTACAACAAACTGCATAGTCCCCACATCTATCACACTAAGTGTTACCTCTATACCCACAGTAATTTGCCAGGAGGGGTAACAGCACTTGTCAGTCCTGGCTTGTAGCCCATTGAAATAAAGTTTTATTT
Source organism: Pseudophryne corroboree (assembly GCF_028390025.1). Classification (NCBI taxonomy): domain Eukaryota; kingdom Metazoa; phylum Chordata; class Amphibia; order Anura; family Myobatrachidae; genus Pseudophryne; species Pseudophryne corroboree. The sequence goes on from NC_086445.1 coordinate 628,225,452, forward strand.
TTCAGTCAACCAAAGTAGCATCTTTGGCAGGTGGGAAGTGGCGTCGGCATCCTCTTCTTCAGGACTGGGAATGTGGCACTTGGCTGTGACATTATAACCACGCGCCACACTCCCAGCATAACACGGACTTGATGAAACCACAGCCATCAGCTTCACATGTAAGAAGCTACTGGTTGCTTCTCCTTCACATCCATGGATAGCGTATCATGTTGGGGTGCCATGGGGCATTAAAATCACTGGAAGTGATACTCAATCAGGGGGAGATGCATCAAACCTTTAAAAGAGATGAAGTGGAGAAGTTGCCATAACAACTATACAGGCTGTGTCGTTTTATAAACGTTAGTAGATAAATAATAACACAAAGATGACTCGTTGATATTTGCAACTTTTCCACTTTATCTCTCTTAAAGGTTTGATACATCTCCCTCTCAGAAATCTTAGATGCCCACTAACAATTGGCACCCTAACCAGTCACCTAGGCTTGGCTAAAAGTAGCGCCACCTAAGAGACTTCATTATAAAGTGATACACTTCCCAATGTGATCTGCTCCATCTCTATAATCAGCAAAGTAATGACTTGGTTTCCAATCAGTAAAAGGTGCCTGAACTCCATGTTAATTCCTTTTCTCTTCAGTTAATTCCAGAATAAATGCTGAGGCAATTGTTTTATATTATTCTGATGGGTCCTCTAACAGTTGCATGGTCTATAGTTACATGCTTTCTGAAGGATGCAAACCTGTTTACTCATAAGAGTTTTGAAAATAATCTCACAGCAGTTGGTAGATATATGCCAAAATGGTTTTACCATGTAACAGCAAAAGTCATCACTGCCAAGTAGTATTTTGAGGGGTGTAAATACTAATGTGAACAACAACTTAATGTTTCAATTTAAGCTTAGGATTCAATATTTGTTGTTTGGATACAAATATAATGAAAATAAAATAAATTTGGCACAAAGTTACCCTTTTGCAAGGGTCTGGACACATCCAGGGCAGTAGAGAGCATGGTCGGACCCAGGTACTTTTTAGGGGGCATGGCCTAACCACAGGAGGCGTGGCCCTGCATCCTTAGAAAAACTATATAGAAAAAAATAGTACTTTAAGCTTCTACCTGGCCACAGTGCAGCCCAGCATACAGCACATAGTTGTCTACCCTCCCTCATTCTGCAGGAGACTCCCTGAAATAGCAGCAATCTCCCTCACTCCCTGAATAGTCCAGCAATCTCTCTCATTGTACCTTACCCCCATTATGTACAGTAACTGTTACATTCTTGGGGGGAACAATAAATCAGAGATATATCCATTGAAATGGGATCATCAGTGGCATATCCCTGTATTGGTTATAAGGCACAATGGGGGTGATGTATGAAAAAACATCCTAACGGACGTTATGTGTCCAGGGGCGTATCACCACATTATCATGGTGATACGCCTGCAGCCGCTGCCACAATGTATGATTAAGGCCCCCGCCGATGTGGGAGGGCGTTATCCTACCTGTCCCGCGGTAGCGCACCTCCCACATCGGCTCGGCCGGGTTCAGCGCCGCAGTCTGTGCGCATGCGCACTTCTCTCCTGCTTCCTGTCTGCGCCGCAGGAGGCCCCCGGCGCATGCACGGTGATGTTTGTGGACCAGCAGATTACTGGCCACGAACAGTAAAGTTTGTTGAAAAAAAGAAAAAAAAAACTCAGCGAGTGCACATTTGGCACTCATCGCCTGCCTGGGGGAGGCATTACGCCCGGCGTCCACAAGAGATGAAAAGTGACAGCAGAGGCAATCATACATTGCCTCTGCTCTTCGTCTTCCGTCCAGTACTGCGGAGAAGTGGTAAGTGGCGGGGGCGCACGGCGGCCAGGGCATACGGCGCTAACACGCCGGTCATACATATGGATGCAGCGCTAAATGCTGCCTTAAGGTGCGCTGTGGTCAGCGGGAACCACAGCGCACTTTCACACATCTGGCCCAATGATCCCTATGGCTACATGCATTTTAAATAAGGTTTTTCATGGCCACTTGCAGTGTATGTGTATACAATATACTAACTTTGGGGCTCATCTAAGTTTGGATGTATGCAATTTTCATGACACGCCTCTCAGATGTAGAAGTAAATGTCCACGCTGATAAGTGTCACTTTCACAATCTCCCTGAAATGTTTTTTTTCAAAAGTAGGCAAGTATGACACAGCAGCATATGCTGGGCTGAGGAGAAGAGCTGCTGCTGCTGCCAAGTAAGTAAGGGGGAGGGGGGGGGGGGGGGGGCGTGAGCCCCTCACTCAGGCCAGGGCCTGAGTAAATAGTAACTGCTCCCCCCTCTTTTGGCATCTTTGGATACATATGCTGTGTGTGTATATACATATTTACGTACAATGACACAAATAAGCTCACACGAGCATTTGCTAATTTTTGCACAATCATAAATGCATACAGTAATCACACACTGATCTGCTGCTCTCAGAGCCATTACCCCGTAATCACACAGTTTTAATCCTAAGCACATTACACTGCAATGTTTGTTGAACACGGTCCTAATTAATCCGTTTATTAGGCGATTAACATGCTCCTTTGAGAAGCCTGAACACGTCTCCAGACGAGGAATATTTATCCAAGAGGCAGCGACGGGAGAGAAAAGTAGACCAGCTTTACCCTCTATACTTAACCCATTCTGCAGAAATCCTTGCATTTTCCTTTTATTGGATCCCACAGTACTGTACAGCGTAATGTATAAAACTGTCTGCAATGAGAGCATTATATACTGTACAAATTACAATATATTGAAGGTGGGTACATACAATACAATAACACTGTATTATTATGTGGTTATTAATATGCATAGTATTTAGTGTCCAACATATTACCTGATACGTGAACAGCACAATGTATTGCAATCACATAGTGTGACACACCTGACTGGACTGGAGGTTGTGTGTGGTTGTTGATTGTTTAGTATAACACCAAAAGACAGTTACATGTAACTTTCCATTTACATTATAATATTGTTAGGTGTGCTATAAAATAACAATTATTGGACCAAAAGTATTTTAGAAAGCAGCCGCTGGATGCCGTAATGTGCAATGTGGCAACGCATGGTTCTAGCCCAGTGAGCTGCTACAGGACCTGCTGCTAACCAATGACAAGCCACATTCCACAATATGGAAAAGTACATCTTGTACACAGCATGATAGCTGTGATTAGGCATATTTGTTAATACAAGAAGAAGAATATGTGCTAATATAATCAGCTAAGTCATACCCAAGAGTAAAGTAACCTTTATTGAAAACTATAGGTGGCAAGATGCTGAACAGCGCATATTCCAACGTGTGTTTAGGTAGAATCACTTCATCGTTTGAGCTGTACCTGTCTAGCACTGATTCCTTACAGAATCTCTTATGGTTGTAGATGCTCTGCAACCCTGATTTCTGACCTAGGAGGTTAATAATAGGCACCAGCAGAATGGTTAATGGAGTTTAAGCCACACAATGATCCTTAACCAGGCTTGCAGGTTTATTGGTAGAACAGCAGTAACGCAGTAACAGTGATACAGCGGTAACATTGATAACAGTGATATTCGGCTACTCACAGAGAGGAGCTAGGTGCTGTACAACCATGCATCACTCTGGTACTCAACACAGTAATGGTGCAAAGTCATGTGACCACTGACCACCCATGTGCAGTAGCACTTCTGGCGGCCGTCTTGGTAAAGGTGGCTGCCCGGCTTCAGGAGATAGGAGACATTACTGTAGTGCACTCCTCTCCAACAGCTTCTAAGTAAAAATGTTGACCAGCAAATTGGATATAGTTCTGTCTTGTCATACTGTTATTTGACAGTCTCAGCACTACTACTGTCCATGTAATATATTTAGGGCTGTCAATTAATTTTACTAAAATATAGAAAGGTCCAGATTTAGAAACAAAACTACAGTACGATTGTAGTGACAGATTCAGTTACAAACTGCAAGACTTTTACTTTCCCACTACTACTGCTGAAAAATCAATCTATTAAATGACAGCAAAACAATTAAATAGCATGCAATTTGATCAAAATGATATGTGCAGTACTAATGATACTTAAATTAATTATGTACAGCATGGCATGTGAAGTGTAACAACCTAAAACATATACTACTGTATTATGTGCAGCAAATTTACTCAAGGGTTAGAAGCTGGCGTCATAACCTACGAGCCAGCAATTTCTAATCGAATGTTATCAGTGTAAAATTAGCCACCTGCCTGTCAGATGACTCACTCAGCATAGCAGTTAGCAGTGTTTGCTGATGGAGTTAGCTTAGTCTCACTAGGGGTTAGATGTATCAACGAAAGTGGAGTTGCCCATAACAACCAATCAGCTTTAAAGAAGCATTTATCAAGTACATTTATAAAATAATAGTTAGATGGTTATTAGTTGCTATAGGCAACTTCTCTACTGGTCCACTCCAACACTATTTTTTCTCTGCTTGATAAATCAACCCCCATAGTAACAAAAGTGAGTGAACCCCAAACTGTCAAAATTTGCACCTGGTCTGCTGTTCAATCTTTGAAATAATAAGAATTTACTCACCGGTAATTCTATTTCTCGTAGTCCGTAGTGGATGCTGGGAACTCCGTAAGGACCATGGGGGAATAGACGGGCTCCGCAGGAGACTGGGCACACTAATAGAAAGATTAGGTACTATCTGGTGTGCACTGGCTCCTCCCTCTATGCCCCTCCTCCAGACCTCAGTTAAGGAAACTGTGCCCGGAAGAGCTGACATTACAAGGAAAGGATTTGGAATCCAGGGTAAGACTCATACCAGCCACACCAATCACACCGTACAACTCGTGATAACTATACCCAGTTAACAGTATGAGCAAAAAACTGAGCCTCATTCAAAAGATGGCTCATAACAATAACCCTTAAGTTAAGCAATAACTATATACATGTATTGCAGAGAATCCGCATTTGGTATGGGCGCCCAGCATCCACTACGGACTACGAGAAATAGAATTACCGGTGAGTAAATTCTTATTTTCTCTGATGTCCTAGTGGATGCTGGGAACTCCGTAAGGACCTTGGGGATTATACCAAAGCTCCCAAACGGGCGGGAGAGTGCGGATGACTCTGCAGCACCGAATGAGCAAACTCAAGGTCCTCCTCAGCCAGGGTATCAAACTTGTAGAATTTTGCAAAAGTGTTTGAACCCGACCAAGTAGCAGCTCGGCAAAGCTGTAATGCCAAGACCCCTCGGGCAGCCGCCCAAGAAAGAGCCCACCTTCCTTGTGGAATGGGCTTTTACTGATTTAGGATGCGGCAGTCCAGCCGCAGAATGTGCCAGCTGAATCGTGCCACAGATCCAGCGAGCAATAGTCTGCTTTTAAGCAGGAGCACCCAGCTTGTTGGGTGCATGCAGGATTAATAGCGAGTCAGTTTTTCTGACTCTAGCCGTCCTGGAAACATAAATTTTCAGGGCTCGGACCACGTCCAGCAACTTGGAGTCCTTCAAGTCCCTAGTAGCCGCAGGCACCACCATAGGTTGGTTCAAATGAAACGATGATACCACCTTAGGGAGAAATTGGGGACGAGTCCTCAATTCTGCCCTTTCCATATGGAAGATCAGATATGGGCTCTTACATGACAAAGCCGCCAATTCTGACACACGCCTAGTCCAAGCTAAGGCCAAAAGCATGACCACTTTCCACGTGAGATATTTTAGCTCCACGGTCTTAAGTGGCTCAAACCAGTGGGATTTTTGGAATCCAACACAACATTAAGATCCCAAGGTGCCACTGGTGGCACAAAAGGAGGCTGAATACGCAGCACCCCTGTAACAACGTCTGAACTTCAGGCAGTGAAGCCAGTTCTTTTTGAGAGAAAAAGGGATAGGGCCGAAATCTTGACCCTTATGGATCCTAATTTTAGGCCCATAGTCACTCCTGACTGTAGGAAGTGCAGGAATCGACCCCGCTGGAATTCCACTGTAGGGCCTTCCCGGCCACACACCAAGCAATCTATTTTCACCATATACAGTGAAAAAGTCTTGCTGTCACGTCTTTCCTAGCCTTTATCAGCGTAGGAATAACTGCATCCGGAATGCCCTTTTCCGCTAGGATCCGGCGTTCAACCGCCATGCCGTCAAACGCAGCCGCGGTAAGTCTTGGAACAGACAGGGCCTCTGTTGCAACATGTCCTGTCTGAGAGGCAGAGGCCTCTGAGAGCATTTCTTGCAGTTCCGGGTACCGAGTCCTTCTTGGCCAATCCGGAGCAAAGAATATTGTTCACACTCCTCCTTTCATTACAATTCTCAGCCCTTGGGTCTGAGAGGAAGAGGAGGGAATACATAGACCGACTGGAACACCCACGGTGTTACTAGTGCGACCACAGCTATCGCCTGAGAGTCCCTTTACCCAGCGTAAAACCTTTTTTATCTTTTTATTGAGGTGGGACGCCATCTAGTCCACCTGAGGCAGTTCCCATCAATTTGCAAAACTGCGTGAAGACTTCCTGATGAAGTCACCACTTTTCCGGGTGGAGGTCGTGCCTGCTGAGGAAGTCTGCTTCCCAGTTGTCCACTCCCGGAATGAACACTGCTGACAGTGCGCTTACTTGATTCTCCGCCCAGCGAAGAATTCTGGTGGCTTCTACCCTCGCCACCCTGCTCCTTGTGCCGCCTTGGCGGTTTACATGAGCCCCTGCGGTCTGACTGGATCAGAACCGGTTGGTCGCGAAGCAGGAACTCCGCTTGACTTAGGGCATTGTATATGGCCCTTAGTTCCAGGATATTGATGTGAAGGCAAGTCTGTTGGCTTGACCACAAACCTTGGAATTTTTTTCCCTGTGTAACTGCCCCCCACCCTCGGAGGCTTGCATCCGTGGTAACCAGGACCCAGTCCTGAATGCCGAATCTGCGGCCCTCGAGAAGGTGAGCACTCCGCAGCCACCACAGGAGAGACAACCTGGCCCTGGGGGATATGGTGATTAACCGATGCATCTGAAGATGTGATCCGGACCACTTGTCCAGTAAGTTCCATTGTCCTTGCATGGAACCAGCCGAAGGGGATGGCCTCGTATGATGCCACCATCCTTCCCAGAACTCAAGTGCAGTGATGCACTGACACCTGTTTTGTTTATCAATAGAGTCCTGACCAGTGTCATGAGCTCCTGAGCTCTCTCTATCGGGAGATAAACCCTTTTCTGGTCTGTGCCTAGGATCATGCCTAGGCGAGGCAGATGAGCTGTAGGAACCAACTGCGACTTCGGAATATATAGAATCCAGTGTGTTGCCGTTTCACTTCCAGAGAAAGTGATACGCTGTCCAGCAACTGCTCTCTTGATCTCGCTTTTATGAGGAGATCATCCAAGTATGTGATAATAGTGACACCTTGCTTCCGCAGGAGCACCATCATATCCGCCATTACCTTGGTGAAATTGGTAATGACAATCCCGTACCGCAATTCTGAGGTACGCCTGATGAGGTGGATAAATGGGGACCTGAAGGTATGCATCCCTTATGTCCCGATTCTTTTCAGGCTTGCAATGACCGCTCTTAGCGATTCCATCTTGAACTTGAACCTTTTCAGGTATATGTTCAGGGATTTTAATTCAATATGGGTCTAACCGAACCGTCTGGTTTCGGGATTACAACATGGTCGAATAATAACACCCTCTTGTTGAAGGAGGGGACCCTTGACCACCACCTGTTGAAGATACAATTTGCGAATTGCAGTTAACACTGGCTCCCTCTCTTGGGGGGAAGCCCGCCGGGTCATCGGTGAGGGGGCATCTTCTCACAGTCCAGCCTGTATCCCTGCAACACAATTTCTATTGCCCAGGGATCTAACAGGGAGTGAATCCACTTGTGGCTGAACTTACGAAGGCGTGTCCCCACCGGGCCTAGCTCCGCCTGTGGAGCCCCAGCGACATGCGGTGGATTTTTGTAGAGGCCGGGAAGGACTACTGTTCCTGGGGATTAGCTGTGTTGTACAGCTTCTTTCCTCTGCCCCCGGCTCTGACAAGAAAGGACGCACCTCAGACTTTCTTGTTTCTTTATTCGAAAAGCTGCATTTAATAATGTTGTGCTTTCCTAGGCTGTGCAGGAATATAGGGCAACTAGCAGAATTACCAACTATAGCTGTGGAGACCAGGCCCGAGAACCTTTCTCCACACAATCCTCAGCCTTCCATATGCCTCTTAAGTCGGCATCATCTGTCCAATGTATATTCTACAGGACACGTCAAGCAGAAATCGACATAGCTTTGACTCTAGGACCCAGTATACTCATGTCCCTTTGGGCATGCTTTATAATTATATATCTATCACTTAAGACAGCATCTTAATATATTTATATGCATACTAGGGTCTCAATCTCTGCTGAGATAAGGTACCTGTCCACGCTGCCACAGCGCTATAAACCCATGCCGACACAATCGCCGGTCTGGGTAGTATACTAGAATGTGCACACTATCTGCAGGATCCCTGAGAATAGCTAGTGCAAACAGGACACCCAAGGGGAAGATTCTCAACACATCCTGGCCCTAGTAGGAAAAGGATACAGCCTGAGAACTCTCTTGTGGGAAGCTGCCGTCTCTTGTCTGGAGATTCCCGCTCTTTTTCCTCATGAGAGGAGGGAAATTTACCTCAGCATTCTTCCCCTTAACATGTGTACTCTCGTGTCAGGGACAGATGAGTCATCAGTGATATGCAAATCATCTTTTATTCCAATAATCATATATTGAATATCTTTTAGCCCTCTTGGCTGTAACTTTGCATTATCATAGTCGACAGTGGAGTTAAACTCCGTGTCGATACCAGTGTTTGTTATTTTGGATAGTGAGCATAGAGAGACTCTGAAGGTCTCTGTGACATAGGGACAGACCAGGGTAGATTTCCTTTCTGTTCCCTAACCTTTTGTGCAATAATTTTACCTCAGCACTTACACATATCCAAACAGGTGTCGGCACTGTCGACGGAGACTCCCTCCCACACACATATCCGCTCTATCACCTCCTTAGAGGGGCCTTTTACCTCAGACATGTCGACACACGCGTACCAACACACCACACACACAGGGGATGCTCTATTTGAAGACAGTTCCCCCACCAGGCCCTTTGGAGAGACAGAGAGAGAGTATGCCAGCACACACCCCAGCGCTATATAACCCAGGGATTACACTACAACTCAGTGTTTACCCAGTAGCTGCTGTATATACAAATTTTGCGCCTAAATTTATGTGCCCCCCCCCCTCTCTTTTCACCCTTTGTGTACCAGGATACTGCAGGGGAGAGCCTGGGGAGCTTCCTTCCAGCTGAGCTGTGAAGAGAAAATGGCGCCGGTGTGCTGAGGAAGAAGGCCCGGCCCCCTCAGCGGCGGGCTTCTGTCCTTTTATGTACTTTAATGGCGGGGTTTTTTACACATATACAGTACTAGACTGTATTATGTGTGTTTTTATTGCCAAAAGGTAATCTAATTGCAGCCCAGGGCGCCCCCCCCCCCCAGCGCCCTGCACCCACCAGTGACCGGAGCGTGTGGTGTGCTGTGGGAGCAATGGCGCACAGCTGCAGTGCTGTGCGCTACCTTATTGAAGACCGGAGTCTTCAGCCGCCGATTTTCTCCTGGAATCTTCCGTCTTCTGGCTCTGCAAGGGGGACGGCGGCGCGGCTCCGGGAACGGACGATCGAGGTCGGGCCCTGTGTTCGATCCCTCTGGAGCTAATGGTGTCCAGTAGCCTTAGAACTGAAGCACAAGCTAGCTGCAAGCAGGTAGGTTTGCTTCTCTCCCCTCAGTCCCTCGTAGCAGTGAGTCTGTTGCCAGCAGATCTCACTGAAAATAAAAAACCTAACAAATACTTTCTTTTCTAGTAAGCTCAGGAGAGCCCACTAGGTGCATCCAGCTCTGGCCGGGCACAGATTCTAACTGAGGTCTGGAGGAGGGGCATAGAGGGAGGAGCCAGTGCACACCAGATAGTACCTAATCTTTCTATTAGTGTGCCCAGTCTCCTGCGGAGCCCGTCTATTCCTCCATGGTCCTTACGGAGTTCCCAGCATCCACTAGGATGTCAGAGAAATTGAAATAACCATGAACCAAGCAGCAGGGAAGGGATAGTGGGAAAGCTTCACCAACCAAAGAAACCTGGGCCTATAAAACACTGCAGTAAATAATATTTTGGTACAGATGCGTCTTCATACGTCTATCCAACAGGTTCTCAAACTCGGTCCTCAGGACCCCACACAGTGCATGTTTTGCAGGTAACCCAGCAGGTGCACAGGTGTATTAATTACTCACGGACACATTTGAAGAGGTCCACAGGTGGACCTAATTATTTCACTTTTGATTCTGTGAGGAAACCTGCAAAACATGCACTGTGTGGGGTCCTGAGGACCGAGTTTGAGAACCTGTGATCTATCCTCATTATGCCACAAAGTGGGAGATGCCTGGCACAAGGCAGCTGACAGGTCCTGTGCAACTCTGCTAGCATTGCGCGTCTTTTTTTTCTTTTTGCCAAAAATGCATCTTAATCACAAACACAAGGTGATTGTGCTGATTAATTTCATATGTGGCACTATATCTGTGAGTGACTGAGTCTGTATACGGAGCACAACAGAACTTGTATTGGAAAAAAGTTGCTACATTGTAGCATTCCGTGTACAGATTCAGAGACTCAGTCAGACACAGATATATAACCGTTGCTTATCAAATTAATCAGTAGAGTCTCCTGGTGTGTCCTAGCTGCATCACGTTGAACTTGCAACTAAGACACCTTTTTGACAACTAACAGAGTCTCATGGGATCTGGCGTGCTGAGATAGACTGTTAGGGCTAGATTAGAAATGTACATGGACCCCCGTGTTTTTGGTTTGATTCTAATTCATCATCATGTTTTGGTTTTGGCAAAACCACCCTCAAGTGTTTTGGTTCGGATTTGTTTTTTAGTTCAATTAACAATCAATAATCACTAATAAAAATCGAGGAAGTCAGCTAAAAACATGTAACTTTTCTAATCCAAAACCAGATATTCAGATTTAAAATCCAAATTCCAAAACACGGAAAGAACCAAACCAGGACTCGGCTTGGATTCGATCTCCTCAGGAGATCCAGACCAGGCTTTGGTTCAGATCGGAGCCACAAAATTCCGGTGGAGAACCAAACCGCACATCTCTAGTCTAGATTGTACCTTAAGGAAGAGACAGCGGCCCTCATTCCGAGTTGATCGCTCGCTAGCTGCTTTTAGCAGCAGTGCACACGCTAGGCCGCCCTCTGGGAGTGTATCTTAGCTTAGCAGAATTGCGAACGAAAAGGTTAGCAGTTCTGCTATTAAATATTTCCCTGCAGTTTCTGAGTAGCTCCAGACCTACTCCTAGATTGCGATCACCTCAGTCCGTTTAGTTCCTGGTTTGACGTCACAAACACGCCCTACATTCGGCCAGCCACTCCCTGGTTTCTCCAGCCACTCCTGCGTTTTAGCCTGACACGCCTGCGTTTTTTAGCACACTCCCGGAAAACGGTCAGTTTTCGCCCAGAAACACCCACTTCCTGTCAATCACTCACCGATCAGCAGAGCGACTAAAAATCGTCGCTCGGACCTGTGTAAAATTGCATAGTTTTGTGTGAAAATACTTAGCGCGTGCGCCCTGCGGCCCATACGCATGCGCAGAATCGCACATTTTTAGCCTGATCGCTATTCTGATAAAAACGGCAGCGAGCGAACAACTCGGAATGACTACCAGCAGCTCCAGTGGATCTTCCCTTTCTCTCTCTGGCATGACTCTACGAGCTTGTCCTTGTCAGGCTGTAGCAGAGAGGATAGGCCCATACACACAATTAAATAACTTAATGTGATAACCTTGATAAATAGAATAATCTAGCAAATTTAGTAAAGTGGAGTAGGAGGACATGGGTTAACGGAATGGTATGCAGAAAATATTGATCAGCATACAAATGACATGCAAGTCGACACAGGTACTGTATATGACAATGGTTAACAATACTGCAATGTGTAATCAATAGGTAGGTCATAGTTCTCTAGGCCAGAGGTTCTCAAACTCGGTCCTCAGGACCCCACACAGTGCATGTTTTGCAGGTAACCCAGTAGGTGCACAGGTGTATTAATTACTCACTGACACATTGTAAAAGGTCCACAGGTGGAGCTAATTATTTCACTTGTGATTCTGTGAGGAGACCTGCAAAACATGCACCGTGGTGGGTCCTGAGGACCGAGTTTGAGAACCTGTGCTCTAGGCAATTAAATACCCATCTTTATTCTAACTGCTGCAGCACCTCTTTAGCTATGATTATAAAATAACCACTTTCTCAATTACTCAACGCATTATGGCCCTAATTGAAGGTTGATTACAAAAGCAAAATCTTCCTCTAATGGGAAAAACCATGTGCACTGCAGGGGGCAGATATAACATGTGCAGAGAGAGTTATATTTGGGTGGGTTATATTGTTTCTGTGCAGTGTAAATAAATACTGGCTGCTTTTTATTACACTGCAATTTATATTTTGGTTTGAACACACCCCACACAAATCTAAAGGGCCCTACACATTTAAAGATCCGCCGCCGAGCTGCCCGACGGCGGATACGGCTGATGGGCGACCAGGCGGCGGGGGGGCAGTGACGGGGGGAGTGAAGTTACTTCACTCCCCCCGTCGTGCGGCTCCATAGAAGTACAGGCAAATATGGACGAGATCGTCCATATTGGCCTGCATGCACAGCCGACGGGGCACCAGTGATGAACGAGTGCGGGGCTGCGCATTGTTTATCGCTGGTGCCTCCACACTCAAAGATATGAACGGTATCCCGTTCATTAATGAACGAGATCGTTCATATCTTTGACGATTATCAGCCAGTGTGTAGGGCCTATAACTCTCTCTGCACATGATATATCTTCCCCACCTGCAGGGGTGTATCTTCCTATTAGCCAGGATGGCACTTGCCAGGGGCGCGCCAGTGCTCATCCACTGCTGGACTCTCTCTGACTACAGTCACAATGATGGTGAATATAGCCAGGGAGCGGGGCACTTCCAGGTATGAGGAGGGGTGAGGCACCTCCTCTTCCTCATCTGCTTCCCTCGCATTGGTCCCACACGGTCTGTCACCAAACACCAGCCACTACAATCAGCACCAGTCAGCAGTGCAGCATGAGCATACCTGTACATTTTCTGCGGTACCGTAGCTGCACTGCATGGTCTACCCTGGCAGTCTGGATCACAGCTTACAAAGAGCTCTGTATGGAGAGGTATCTAGACCAGTGACTGCCTGTCCAGTTGTGTTGAGACTACAAGTCCCAGCACACTTTGTCAACTGGATTTGCTGGGACATGTAGTGCCATCACACCTAGAAAGGGGTTATTAACTGTATGTATGTGTGCATATATCCCCTCGGTGTCCCTGCCTGCACCCTCCTTGTAATTCCCCCACAGTGTCCCTGCCCACACCATCCCTGTAACTCCCCCTCAGTGTCCCTGCCCATACACTCCTGTAATTACCTCTCAGTGTCACTGCCCGCACCCTTCCCAAAATCCCCCCTCAGTATGCCTGCCTGCATGCTCCCCGTAATTCCCTCTCAGTGTCCCTACCTGCACCCTAACCGTAATTCCCCCTCAGTGTCCCTACACGCACCCTAACCGTAATTCCCCCTCAGTGTCCCTGCCTGCACACTACTCGTAATTCCCCCTCAGTGTCCCAGCCTGCACACTCCTCGTAATTTGCCCTCAGTCTCCCTGCCTGCACCCTCCAACCCTCCCCGTAATTCCATCTCAGTGTCCCTGCCCGCACCCTCCCTGTAATTCTCCCTCAGTGTTCCTGACCTCAGCCTTCCTGTGACTCCCCCCTCAGTGTACTTGCCCGCACACTCCTGTAATTCCCTACCCAAACCCTCCCTGTAATTCCCCCTTCCCTCCTGACCTCAGCCTCCGTGACTTCCTCCTCAGTGTCCCTGCCCACACCCTCCTGTAATTACACCTCAGAGTCCCTGCCCGTACCCTCCCCGTAATCCCCCCTCAGTGTTCCTGACCTCAGTCTCCATGTGACTCCCCCCTCAGTGTCCCTACCCACACCCTCCTGTAATTCCACCTCAGTGTCCCTGCCCTTACCCTCCCTGTAATTCCCCCTCAGTGTCCCTGCCTGCACACTCCTGTAATTCCCCCTCATTGTCCCAGCCCACACCCTCCCTGTAATTGCCCCTAAGTGTCCCTGACCTCAGCCTCCATGTAAGCCCTCCACTTCATTGTCCCTACCCGCACCCTCCCTGTAATTCTCCTTCAGTGTCCCTGACCTCAGCCTATCTGTAACTCTCCCCTCTGTGTCCCTGGGTGGTGGAGGTGGGGGCACCAGTTCCTTACTTTGCCAGGGGTGCTCAGACCCCTAGATACACCCCTGCCCACCTGCAGTGCACATGGTTTTGCCCATTAGAGGAAGATTTTGGTTTTGCATTCAACCTTGAATTAGGCCCTATATACTGTAATAAACACACAATAAGTGTCTCAATACCTCATATAATAAAATAGAAATATATTATCACTCAGCAAGCAGGCAAAACTTCAAACTGACCGGTCATTTAGTTTAAGGTGAATACAAAGTTCTTTTGTTGGAGTACTTTCTTGGTAGGTGGTCACCGTACCATTACATGTATGTACTTGTATTCCGCAATAGGGAATACACAATAGTCAAAGTTGGTATCTAATGCTTATCTTTCTTGATTCAGAGAAAGCAATAGCTTCAGCTCTCCAATGAAAACACATAAAATACAGTTTAATAGCACAATTATCTTCAGCACTCACTCAGAAATATTTGTCTATCAGTCCTTAGTGCACTTTAGCCATCTCTTGTATTATAACTCTATAAACATCTCTCTCTCTCTCTCTCTCTCTCATTCTCACTTTGCAGATTAATAGATTCAGTCTCTTGATTTAAGTATAAGTCAGTCAGAGAAACCCCATGGCAAAACTTATGCCTACTGCCTCTTCTCCCTACCCGTCCTCCAAGGGAAAGTCTGTTGAATGGCAGCTGCTCTATTCCCCCCCATCAGTGGTGCCAAGAGAGGGGGAGGAGGGTACAAATTACCCGGGCCCAGGTCTGATAGAGGGGCCCAGTGGGGGCCCCGACCTCCATCCCTCTTGCCTGGCAGCAGCAGCAGCTACAGTTCTACTCCTCAGCCCAGCACATGCTGCTATGTGCTGGGCTGCAGTGTGGCCATGGAGGCACTTAAAATACAATTTTTTCAGTATTTTTTTTCTAAGGGTGCATGACCATGCCTCCTGTGATTAGGCCATGCCCCCTAAAAAGTACTTGGGCCCAGCCAGGCTCTCTACTGCCATGTCCCCCATCCAATGCAGTTGCTCTCCCCCAACCCCAGTCTGTTGCATGGCTGCTCTCTTCCCCAAACCTCTACTGTCTATGTGGGTGCCTGCTGCTCTACCCCCCCATCTCTTTTATATTGCTGCTGTACCATCCCCCCCATCGTCTGTGTGCATGCTGCTGCTCTTCTCTCCCCCAGGTCTGTGTGCTGCTCTCTCCAACTTCCATTATCACATGCAGACAGTGCACTATGCAGCCATCTTACCTGGCTTAATGCAGAGTTGGGATTGAGTAGTCTGGGAAGGAGCATGGAATGAAAAGCAGCGCCACATGTCACCCACATCCAGGACTCTAGGAATTACTGCCTGTGCCTGGCGGAAGTGGAGCTGGAGGGTGCAATATGGGATCGCATGGCGGTCACACCTACTGTAAGATACGGGTGCTGGGGGGTTGCTGCAGCTGTAACCAGTGTGACATCAAGGTGTCCAGGAGAGGTAAAACCATGCCACCTTATCCAGGCAGCATCAGCAGGCTGCCCCCACAGGTCCCGATGCCACATGGCAGCTGTCTAGTGAAAGTGCCGACCCTGCTCAGTCGACACATGTATCCTACTGTCAGCATATATACATTGAAGAAGCCGTTGTATTTAAAATCTGAAACTATTTTGGCAGGGGGTATCAAAGTTTATAGTTACGCCACTGCGCTTACCTCTTCTCACAAACCTATCGTACCTGACTAATCCTGCTCCGCTCCATGGTGTCTGTCTGGCTCAAATGCACATGTAGAATCATTAAGTCCTTTTTCTATCACCAGCATGTCTCTCCTTGCACTCCACAGCTGCATCAAATGGTAGCCTCCAGTACAGCAAAGTTAAAAGGTGTCCAGTGGTATCACAATATCACCTAACACTCCCTAACCCTACCATAGGCTGTGACTACCATGTGGTCAGAACCATCCCCTGCCCTCTGCTGTGTGTGTTAAAGTTTCTGTAATTAGATATAATTGACACACAATTTGTCAATTTAGGAACCTTTTTGTTCCTAAAATGTGTTTGTTGTAGTTTTCAGCTGTGGTTCCACACTCCTATTTTACATCTAGCCATAGATCAACAAGTCAAATACAATTCCTCAAATGTCCCCACCAGATCGGCCATTGAACAAACATTTAACCTTCTTAAACCCCATTTTCATGTTATGATTGATCTACTGTAGAGGAGCCTTTATCTATGCAACATTATTTATCTGTATGTCTATGTTATATGTTTTCTTTTTGAAGATAGTACCGAAAATTACTCACCCATTTCAGGGATACACACTTTGACATAGGGGTCTATGGGGTCTATGTTCAGTACTAAGCCTTTGGAGAGAGAAACTGGATGGAGATAAAGTACCAACCAACCAACCAACCAACCAGCTCCATTTATTTTTCAGTTTGTAACATGACAGTTATGAGCTGATTGGTGTGATGTTAGTGTATTAGAATGCTTAATATTTGTAGACACTCCCTTACTAATATGTGTAAGCTTGAATCTTCAGTGATGGTCCCTGGGACCAGGGGGATGCTGGGAAGTGGGTGGTCCAGTGTGCAGTGTGTCTGGAGTGGGTGATGGAATAAACAGCACAGCAGTGAACTCACATGTCTCTGTGTCCTGATGACTGGATTTACAAACATATGAACAAAACATGGTGTCAGAAGAAGTTTAACTTGGACTGCTAGTGCTCTCAGAGTGTGAAAGAATCCTGCAGCAGTCTGTAAGGCTGTGATACTCAGTGTCTGCAAAGCCTGCCGTGTGCTCCTCTCTTCAAACAGTGAGTAACCATGGATAAACTGGCTCCTACATCCTGCATGCTGTCTGGTAACTTGTCTAAAAACTGGAAAAGATTTAAGCAAAGGTTTAATATATATCTTGCTGCATGTGGAGCTGATACAGAGGCTGACAAAACTAAGGCATCCATTTTCCTCCATGTGATAGGAGAGGATGTGCTGGACATTTATAATAGTTTTCAGTTTGCTGAGGGGCAGAATATGGTGCTATCTTCTATAATGCAAAAGTTTAAAGATTACTTTGTGCCGAGGAAAAATGTGACATATGAAAGATATAAGTTTTTCACATGTGATCAGAAGTTTGGAGATGGATTTGATCAGTATGTTACAGAGCTGCAATCACTCAGTAAAACCTGTGAGTTTGGTGATTTAAAGGATTCACTGATTAGAGATCGTATTGTCTGTGGAATACCTGATAATGGACTCAGAGAGAGACTTGTTTGAAGGTCTAGGTTGTTTGCCTGGAGAGCATAAAATAAATATAGACACGCAAGTTTCTTCAGTGATATACCCCTGTAAAAAAGTTCCGTTTGCGCTGAAAGAAAAACTGAAACAAGAGTTAAATCGCATGGAAGCCTTGGGTGTGATACAGAAAGTTGATGAGCCTACTGAATGGGTAAGCTCCTTAGTAATTGTTGAAAAGAAAAATGGACAAATCAGAATATGTCTAGACCCCAGAGATTTAAACAAAGCTATTAAACGAGAACATTTCAAACTACCAACCAGAGATGAAATCATGTTGCAATTTGCGGGAGCAAAATGGTTCAGTAAATTGGACGCATCTTCAGGATTCTGGCAAATGAAGCTAGATGAGGCCAGCTCAAAGCTTTGTACATTTAATACACCAGAAGGTCGATACAGATTTCTTCGACTACCATATGGAATATTGTCTGCTCCAGAAGTATATCACAAAAAGATACACATGATTTTTGAACATATTCCAGGTGTTGAAACAATGATGGATGACATTATTGTCTGGGGATCTACAAAGGAAAACATGATTCTAGATTGAGACAAGTAATGGAACTTGTCAAGAAAGTGAATCTAGAGCTAAACAAGGACAAATGTGAATTTGGCGTGAATACACTTACCTTTATGGGCGACGTGGTCTCGGATCAAGGTGTAAAACCAGACCCAAGGAAAATATCAGCCATAGTGAACATGGAAAGTCCTAACAACAAAGACGACATCAGAAGATTCCTAGGAATGATTACTTACTTAGGAAAGTTTATTTCTCAACTCTATGAACGAACAGCCTCTCTTAGATGGTTGTTGGACAAAGATAACGAGTGGATGTGGTCACATGAACAAGAAGAAAGTTGGCAAAACTTGAAACAGATCATTACAAAGCAACCAGTGCTAAAATTCTTTGATCCTGCGAAAAGAATAAGAATTTCAGCAGATGCTTCACAATTTGGCCTAGGCTCAGTGCTGCTACAAGAACATGAGGCTACATGGCAACCAGTAATCTATGCATCAAGAGCACTGACAAGTGCTGAAACAAGGTATGCTCAGATAGAAAAAGAACTTCTAGCGATTTCATCAGTGTGTGTATAGTCAAACATTTACAGTGGAAACTGACCACAAGCCATTGGTAGCTATCATGACTAAATCATTACATGACTATCCCATGAGAATTCAATGAATGCTTATCAGACTACAGAAATATGATGTACACTTGCTGTACTGTCCCGGCAAATACATGTACATTGCTGATACACTTTCTCATGCTGTGGACAAAAGTGAAGGTACCAAAAGTCTGATGGATGAAGAGATAGAAGCCTATGTTAATTTGATCGTAGCTTCTCTACCAGTGTCTCTTGCAAGACAAGAACAGATTAGGGAAGAAACTGAGACAGATGACACAATGAAAGTGTTGAAAGATATCATTCTGAAAGGTTGGCCAGCAGAAAAACATGCGTGCCCGCTGTCTATCCATGATTATTGGATGTACCGCAGTGACCTTACAGTTGTCGATGGTATTATTTACAAAGGCAATAGGTTTGTCATACCTGCACGACTAAGAAAAACTATGCTGTGCAAGATACATGAAGGCCACTTAGGAGAAGAAAAATGTAAGCGGATAGCGCATGAAGTTATCTATTGGCCAAGAATGAACCAAGACATAGCAGAGACTACAGCTACATGTGAATTATGTCTTACGTATAGACCGAAACAACAAGTCGAGCCACTGAGTCCTCACGCAGTGCCAGAGAGACCGTACCAGAAAGTTGGCGCAAATTTGTTTGATTGTAATGGGAAAACATACATTGTCGTGACTGATTATTACTCTAACTACCCTGAGGTGAAGACACTACATACAACTACTAGTATAGCCGTAATCAATTGCATGAAGTCAATCTTTGCAAAGCATGGTGTTCCTATAGAAGTGTTCACTGACAA
This sequence comes from Pseudophryne corroboree, assembly GCF_028390025.1. Taxonomy (NCBI): domain Eukaryota; kingdom Metazoa; phylum Chordata; class Amphibia; order Anura; family Myobatrachidae; genus Pseudophryne; species Pseudophryne corroboree. The sequence continues at coordinate 628,244,941 of NC_086445.1, forward strand.
TGGTCTTCAGTTTTCCAGTGCTGAATTTAGACAATTTGCTGATGAGTGAGAATTTGTCCATACTACGTCAAGTCCCCACTATCCACGCTCAAGTGGGTTGGTGGAAAGTTCAGTAAAAACTGTAAAGAGTCTCATGAAAAAAGCTCAAGAAGGTAAAGTCTTTTAATCTACCGCAGTACACCTTTACAGAATGAAGTTTCTCCTGCACAAATGCTGATGGGAAGGAGGATTAGAGCAAATCTCCCGATACACGATGAACTGCTTAATACACATAACTCAGCGTTCGTCAGACTGAGTAAGGAACGTCAACAGGCGAAACAGAAACTGTTCCATGACAGGCAAGCAAAAAGCTTATCTAATCTAAAATCGGGTGACCAAGTCCGTCTCAGAGATCACGAGAAAGGTATTTGGGTTCAGAAAGGTAGTGTGCAAGCACAAGTAGCACCAAGATCTTATACTATACGTACAGAGCGTGGAACGGAAGTAAGAAGAAATCGGGTGGATTTAAGATCTCAACCTAACCATAATGAAGACAACATGACTGAAGAATACCCTTCATCTGACATGTATGATGATCCTCATAATGGTGAACAAACCACGATTCTAGAAAGGTCCAACATGGTCGATGAAACACAGACTGTGTATGAAAGACCCAAAAGGGAAATACGCAGACCTGAGAGACTCATTGAAACATGTTAGATGATGTTCTTAATATGACGTTGTTAATTGTTGCATTGAAGCGTACAGGGCTTATCTTTAAAGAAAAGAGGATGTGATGTTAATGTATTAGAATGCTTAATATTTGTAGGCACTCCCTTACTAATATGTGTAAGCCTGAATCTTCAGTGATGGTCCCTAGGACCAGGGGGATGCTGGGAAGTGGGTGGTCCAGTGTGCAGTGTGTCTGGAGTGGGTGATGAAATAAATAGCACAGCAGTGAACTCACATGTCTCTGTGTCCTGATGACTGGATTTACAAACATATGAACAAAACAATTGGCTGGTACTTTATCTCACTCTACTTTATCTCTCTCTCTAAGGCTTAGTGTGTGTGACTGGCTATAAGGTGGTAGAGTTGCCAACTGTCAGCAAAACTAGTGACTAACAGAAGGAAAACATAGTGATCTGTAAAAATCAGAATCCCTCCTGTCGCAAGGAAAATAAATACAGAAACATATCAAGAATGATTATTAACATTTTGCAGTCTTGTAAATACTTTAATTAAAATCCAGAAGCCACGTGTTGTTGTATTTGTCTCTTCAGCTGTAGGCAAATGTTAGCAATTATTAAGTAAAAACGTGTTGTCAACCCTGGCCCTCATTCAGCATGGATCGCTATTGAGACTGAAATTGTGATTGTCTCAAAACTGCTACTGCTAAAAATCGCATGTGAAGAGCCGCCCTGAAATGGTAAAAGACTCCGACTGATGCAATACAAGTCTGCGTATGTATTCGCAGAAAGGCGATCCATACGCAGAAACCGAGTACCATCGACAGTTTCAGTTGACCCATGCCTACTCAGAACAATGCGGATGCAGTCGCACTGGTGACATGTTTTTAATCGCAAGCAATTGCAGCTGACGTCAGGTATACACCCCCAAAACCAGCCATTACACGTCTGCTTTTACCCAACCACTCCACACAAACGCCATGTTACCGCCCAAAAATGGTCACTCAATCAATTTGTGATCGCATCTCACTGACCTTGCAAATGCATGGAAATCACAATGAGGCCTTCACGCAATGAGTTTGCAGCACTAATGACACGGCTGTCAATAATTGACCTATTAGCATTTTTGCAATTTAGCGATCCATGCTACATTAGGCCCCCTGTTGGGAAATCATGAAAGTTGCAGAGCCTTGGGTCAAATCCAAAATTATGTTACAAAAATATGTGGTCAAATGATCTGACCAATCAAGAGGAACTGAGCTTGGAGAGAGATAAATTAGCTCCAAACTCAATTTTGAAACACACCCTGCAAAATACCAGTTGAAAGCTGATTGGTTAGTACTTTATCTCTGGATTTGGCGTGTCACTGCTGCAGACCTAGTAAAACATAGCAAAACATGTATACTGTATGTGCAGGTTTAAGACTGTAAACAGAAACATTAAGTTACACATAAGAGAGGGGTCAGTCTGATACACTCCACCTGTGGGATATTGTTTTCGTTGAGTCAAGCTGCTTCTTTTAATGAAGTTATATAAGACATTTCTTTTACATCAACTAATTAATTGAGACCAAGTTAATTCAGGACCAGACAGCTATTGCCTATATGGAAGAGGTGAGATTAACCTCTATATATAAACCAGAAGTACCATATAGATTATCTATAGAATCGCTACCTTTCAGCTAGACCTTAAAGCATTGCAACACAGTGTTTTATAAATGGTTCTGTCAAAGCAGTGGTTAAACCAAGCAACATGCTCAGAGTATGGTAATAAGTGTTGTACGTGTTCCTGTTAATATGCACAATTTACAGCTTTGGCTGTGATGAACGAGCTGGATGCTGATCAGTTACTCACTGCAGGTGCCAGCAATCAATGAGTTGTGTGTATCTGTAACCACCATTACACAGTCCCTGGTCAGATTCATCACATCCGGATGCACCTGCTTCTGCTTCTCACTGTTTCTTCATCGTTATCTCTCTTCTACAATATCCCTTGGCCACTCTCCTCCTTTTTATCTGTCTGTGGAAGGGAATAGAGCCGTGCAGGGTATATCTGTGTCCTGTTTAGCACTGATGCATCTGGATGTGCCTTGGTGAGCAATGCAGTTGCCTATTTGTTTAGACTTTTTCTACCCATTGCACTTTGCTTGAAAATATTACTTGTTTGACCCTTGTTTATCTCTACTCTATTTAATTCATGATACTGTAGCAAGGAGGACAATTAAGTTATTTTTATGTAATATGTACTGATGTGTTCTCATCTACTGTACCTAGTGTTTTTGCACCATATGGAGCGAGATGCTTGGCTGCATCACAGATATTCAATTTCCTAATTTCACACTTTTGTATTTCAGATTGCATTGCATCTTTTTTCACACTGCAGCCATATACCAACAGAGTTGTAGTGCACTGTGGACTTTGTATTTGTGCTGGTGTAAATTCACACAAAGTTGCATGGTGGATGTATAGTGCTGCTCATATCGGTCCCTGGTCTTGTGCCTTTTCTCAGATTAGTGCATACTTACCTACTCTCCTGGTAGTTGCGGGAGACGCCCTCAAACCTGGAAGAGTGGCCACTATTCCTGCATCCCACCCACCTCTTAAGGATTCAGACAGTATAGGCAGATAATGCAGAGAATCGTGGGTCCAAATGGAGGGGCTAAAATGGTGGGACTCACTTTAATTTTAGCCCCACCCCCCTCCTTGAGGACCCACGATATGCAAGATTGACCATCATGAGGGCAGGGTCTAAGGACTTGAATGCCAGGCCCCACCCTCCGACGTTTCCAGCTGCTTCTCCTCTCTGGGCTTCTCCCGTACAGGAGAATTAAAATGTAGGCAAGTGTGGATAAGTGTGTATTAAACTTAAGCTTGTAAATCTCCTGTACCCCTTTCACATCACCAAAATAACCTGGCTTGCGAGGTGAAAGCAGTACTAGTGGTGTACGCATACCTTGTACCCAGGGCTGTTTCTAGCCAATTTGGCTCCCAGTACGAGGTTTAAAAATGTGCCCCCCCCATAGATATAAAAAGTAAAAGGTATGCGCGCGCGCGCTCCCAGCAAAGGGGCGTGGCCTCACTAAAATGGGCGTGATCTCTGTAAAATGGGCATGGCCTCATCTGAAAAGACTACCTTACAACCCAGTTTTTGACCTTGTACAGACAGATCACGGCGAGCACAGGAAAAAAAAAATATATATATATTACGCCATACACCGCAATGCCCTTGATACATTAAATCCCCATTTTACACGTTACGGCAGGCAAGAGTCCCCATTTTCCACAGTACGGCAGGCAAGAGTCCCCATTTTCCGCAATACGGCAGGCAAGTGTCCCCATTTTCCACATTACGGCAGGCAACGGCCCCCATTTTACACAATTCGGCAGGCAAGAGCCCCCATTTTACACAATACGGCAGGCACGTGTCCCCATTTTACACAATACGGCAGGCACGTGTCCCCATTTTACACAATACGGCAGGCACGTGTCCCCATTTTACACAGTACGGCAGGCAAGAGTCCCCATTTTACACAGTACGGCAGGCACGTGTCCCCATTTTACACAGTACGGCAGGCACGTGTCCCCATTTTACACAGTACGGCAGGCACGTGTCCCCATTTTACACAATACGGCAGGCAGGTGTCCCCATTTTACACAGTACGGCAGGCGAGTCCCCATTTTACACAATACAGCAGGCACGTGTCCCCATTTTACACAGTACGCAGACAGGTGTCCCCATTTTACACAGTACGCAGATAGGTGTCCCCATTTTACACAGTATGGCAGGCAGGTGTCCCCATTTTACACAGTATGGCAGGCAGGTGTCCCCATTTTACACAGTATGCAGGCAGGTGTCCCCATTTTACACAGTACGCAGACAGGTGTCCCCATTTTACACAGTATGGCAGGCAGGTGTCCCCATTTTACACAGTATGGCAGGCAGGTGTCCCCATTTAACACATTATGGCAGGCAAGTGTCCCCATTTAACACATTATGGCAGGCAAGTGTCCCCTTTGTATACATGATGGCAGGTGGCAGAGGGAGAGGGGGAGAGAGAGAGGGAAAGGCTGACTTATACTGTAGTTGAAGTGGTTCTTCCCGCTCTTCGCCGCCTCTCCCTCCTCTTCGCGGCGCTGCCGGCTTGGCTCCCCCTCCTCCATCCTCCCGAGTACCCAGCTCGGGGGGCGGAGTTTCGTGGAATGACGCGATTGCGTCGTGACGTCACGACGCACCACGTCATTCCGCGAAACTCCGCCCCCCGAGCTGGGTACTCGGGAGGACAGAGGAGGTGGGATTTTAAAGTGTTCTAGAAGTGCCGCGGTGGGCGCCCCGTGCGGTTGCACCGCTCGCCCGCCGCAAGAAACGGCACTGCTTGTACCTTTAACACATAAGCAGTGTGAAAAAGATGCAAACTAAGTAAATTCTTGAGTGAAAAAGATGCACTGAGCGCCTTAGTTGCCAAATTGGAGAATTTGTGTATGTGCAAGCAGAAAGAGAAATCCTAAGGATCCCTCTCTGGAAAATTCTCCAGTTAAGTAGCCAATTGTGCTATTGGGGTCAGTCTCCAAAGTTTACCACAATTTTACCATTTCACAATTTACAGCAGCAATTCCCATAGTAACCTATAGGACCTGTTTTTGCAAATGAAAATGGAAGGATCACAGCACATACAGTATCTCCAATATCTTTTGTGGTTGTGGTACCCTCTTCCTATATCCTGGGAATACTTAAGTTTTGTGGGTAACCACTGAAAACAGAGCTGTAACTAGACATTTTGGTGCCCTGTGTCAAAAAGGGAATTGTTGTCTGCCCCCATACTTTAAATAGGGACAGTGCACGCTGAAGGCATAGTTTAGAGGCATAGCTTCATGGGGAAGGGGCATGGCCACATAATAGTACCAATTCACATTACACCACACCACACAGTAGTGTCCATTATTCACATTAAACCACACAGTAGTGCCACTTGTACACATTGCGCCAGGTAAAGCCCCTTAGATACTTTGTGCCAGGTAGAGCCCCTTAAAAACACAGCACCAGTTAGAACCCCTTAGACACACTGCTCCAGGTAGAGCCCCTTAGACACATTGCGCCAGGTAGAGCCCCTTAGACACACTGCACCAGGTAGAGCCCCTTAGAAACACTGCACCAGGTAGAGCCCCTTAGACACACTGCAGCAAGTAGAGACTCTTAGACACACTATGCCAGGTAGAACCCCTTAGACACACTGCTCCAGGTAGAGACTCTTAGACACACTGCGCCAGGTAGAGCTCCTTAGACACACTGCACCAGGTAGAGCCCCTTAGACACACTGCACCAGGTATAGCCCCTTAGCAGGGCCGGTTCTGGGGCGCTGTGCGCCCCAGGCGGCAATAAGGGACGTGGCTTCATACAGGGGGCGTGGTCATTTACGCCCCCTGTACAGACTACTGTAGCGCTCTGAAATGTGCGGTGCGCGATGACGTCATCGCGCACCGCACAGCAAAGGTCCTCTCCACGAAGGGAAACTAGACGCGTAGCGTCTAGTTCCCTTCGTGGAGAGGACCTTTGCTGTGCGGTGCGCGATGACGTCATCGCGCACCGCACAGTAAAGGACCTCTCCACGAAGGGAAACTAGACGCGTAGCGTCTAGTTTCCCTTCACAGCGGCCAGCGGCAGTGGATCTTGCCCTGGTGCGGCGCCCTCCGGAGGGTGCCCTGCGCCCTCCGAGAGGCGGCGCCCCAAGCAAAAGTCCTGCTTGCCCGTGGCAAGAACCGCTACTGCCCCTTAGACACACTGCAGCAAGTAGAGACTCTTAGACACACTATGCCAGGTAGAGCCCCTTAGACACACTGCACCAGGTAGAGACTCTTAGACACACTACGCCAGGTATAGCCTCTTAGACACACTGCGCCACATAGAGAGAGTAAGATGGGGTGGTGTGTGATGTCTGATTACCTTCCAGGGAGAGCCCAAAGCATCACAGAGGGAGAGCCACCAATCGTTAGGGGAGCGACCACACTTCACAATTCAGTAGCCCAGCGCCTCAGCGGGGTAACACGCTGATGGAGTGCAACAACGGGGGGAGACCAGCAGACACTGAGTGTGCAGCCGACAAGCTATAGCACCCAGCTACCAATCTATGTGACACGCTAACAAGGTTGCCAGGTGCTGCAATACTTGTGCGGCGTGGCTTTAGAAAGTTGGAAGGAGGGACACAGACGCGCCCAAAAATATGGTGTGTGGCCTCGTGGGTAGGGGATGTGCCCTTGCGGAAGTGCCACAATTGCGGGTCACATCCCTGTGGGGGGCATGCCAAGCGCTCTGAGAGCTGCTGGCATGACCCCTCTCCCTCTCTCCCAGTGAACAGAAGCTGTTCACTGACTGAAAACATTCGTTTTCGGGGAGGATCCTGTAAAATTCCTCTGATACAGTTACATAAGCATAAAGCTTTATGCTCTGAGTACATGCTTGCAGCCAGACCACAGGAGAAAAAAACAGCTTCTTTGCAGCACTCCTTCATTTTGTTTGCATTGTAGATGACCCCACATTATGTCTCTTGTTTGTTGTTTTGTCAATATCTGTCCATGCTGCATCTGTCTCTCTTCCTATCAGCGTTTCTTTCTCTCCTAATCTATTTCAATAATAGATAGCACTATAATGATCTGGTTACTGAGACTTCCTACTTATTGCTAGCAGGGGAGAGTGACTTACCACATTTTTACTTCCCTTGTTCAGCGCTGTGTTATTATATTCCTCGAATCCTTTCTTTGAACTTAAAAAAAAAAAACTGACAAAAAACTGTACAACCTCATTCATAAATACACCTGAGAAAAAATATTTTTAAAATGATGAATAAAAAAATAGAATAATACACCAAAGTTCCAATATTCCACATTAGGCTATTCTGTGAGGATTCAATACTCTTAGGGGTACATTTACTATAGTGCAGGTTTACAAAGGTGGAGGTGTTGCCCATAGCAAACAATCCGATCCTGGCTATTATCTTCTAGAAGGTGCTAGATAAATAACTAGAATCTGATTGGTTGCTGTGGGCAACAGCTCCACATTTGAAAACACGCACTTTAATAAATATACTTTCAGAAGTATTTATGTGGCACCATTCATATTAATGGATGTTTTTTCTCAATCAACTTGGTTCCAACAGCGCCGTAACTACCTGTGTGCCAGGTGTGCCTGGCACACAGCGCAGTTACACTGAGGGCGCACGGCCAGTGGCATGTTTGAGTCAAATTGACTCATTACATGCTGCCTCTGCTGGGTGCCGTGCGCCGCGCTGGAGGGAGATCAGCACTGGAGGTAGAGGAGGAGGAGGAGGGAGGGGTACTTGAGCCGCAGCAGTGCTATGTCATTGGTAGCGGCGCCGCTGCAGCACTCCCCTCTCCTTCTGTATTGGCTGCCCGGCACTGCTGTGAATGCTGGGATGCGGTTCCCTCATCCCAGCATTCTCAGCAGCGGGCAGCCAATGCGGAAGGAGAGGGGACTGCTGCAGCAGCGCCTCTGCCAATGACATAGCGCTGCTGCGGCTCAAGTCCCCCTCCCATTCTCCTCCTTCTCCCCTGCGGCTGCCCGGGATCTCTGCCAGCACGAGGAGCCTGACTGCCAGCGGGAGAGATGGTAAGTATATCTCCCTATCTCTCTCTGTCTCTCTCTCTCTCGTGTCTGTCTGCCGCAATGTGTAAAAAGGGGGACTGGCTGCCGTAATGTGTAAAAAGGGGATGATGTCTGCCGTACTGTGTAAAAAGGGGGACACTGTCTGCCGTAATGTGTACAAAAAGGGGACGCTGTCTGCCATAATGTGTAATAAGAGGGACGCTGTCTGCTGTAATGTGTAATAAGAGGGACGCTGTCTGCCGTAATGTGTAATAAGGGGAACCGTCTGCCGTAATGTGTAATAAGGGGAACCGTCTGCCGTAATGTGTAAAACGGGGGACGCTGTCTGCTGTAATGTGTAATAAGGGGAACCGTCTGCCGTAATGTGTAAAACGGGGGACCCTGTCTGCCGTAATGTGTAATAAGGGGGACGCTGTCTACCGTAATGTGTAAAAAGGGGGATGCTGTCTGCCGTAATGTGTAAAAAGGGGGACACTGTCTGCCGTAATGTGTAAAAAGGCATGCCATCTGCCGTAATGTGTAAAAGGGGCTCTACCTGGTGTAGCGGCGCTACTGTGCGGTGTAATTTGAATAATGGAGACTACTATGCACCGTAGTATGAATTGGTATTATTTTGTGGCCACGCCCCTTCCCCATGAAGCCACGCCCCTATATAATTTTTTTGCGCGCCTGTGACGCGCACTGCTCCTGTCTTGCGTGGGGGGGGGGGGGCAATGCCGTTTCTTGCACACAGCGCTAAAATACCTAGTTACGGCACTGGGTTCCAATATTGGTTACAATACCGTTGCTGTCAGATTGCTGTAATATCCACAATAAGGCTAGGTCACAAAATGACACATTAAAAAAAAAAGATATCTAGTGCAACCCTCTATATAAAAAAATAATAAAACAATGTAATTTTATGTATTGCATTTACAAGCATATTATAAAAACAGCATATTACAATAAAAAGTGGTGGTTTGGTCTCCTTCCAGAAAAATCATATTAGGGAGCAAAACAGAATGTAAAGGCCCGTAGTCACGGGCAGATGTGGAGAGAGATGTGTGCTGAGCGAACCGCTCAGCACACATCTCTCCCCCCGCTCAGCACAGCGCGATGTGTGCTGAGCGTGCGGGGGCGGATGGGGGGTGCCGCTCATTTGAATGAAATGAGCGACCTGCCAATCTAGCACCGGCAATAGTAATGCGCGGGACCGCGCATCGCTATCGCTGTGGTGGGTACACACTGAGAGATCACGCTTAAAATCTATGCAATCTAGTCAGATTGCTTAGATTTTAAGCTGGGATCGCTCAATGAATACCTCCCTTAAATTTGGTGCAGTCCCAGCTTTATCACGCTGTTCAGTCATTCTTCTCTGAAGATAAAGGGACTGATTCAGTTTGCAATGCAACCACATTTTTTTAGATCAGGGGCCAGCACGCACTCCCAGGTCCCATCCTGCACGTGCGCAAGCAGTTAATGTGGTCGGCCCGCATTAACTGCGAATGCCACTGCCTGATTGACAGTCAGAGGCGTTCGTATTGTGGGGGGCAGCAACCGAGCATTTTCGGGGCGGCGCTGGGGAAACAGGGGAGCGTCAGCTGTGTTTTCTGAATAAGGTCCACATTTTTGGTGGTTCCTTCCAATCCAAAGTTCCATTAGTGTCTACACACCTTTCAATACAATATTTATTTTTCAATAAACAATAAACACATAATGGGTACAGAAGTTTTGTATTTATCTTAAACAGGAATAATATTAAATGCAAAATACACAGTTTTATATTTAATATTATTGTCATTTTAAATCCAGCACGCAGATCTTGTAACAATTGGCAGCTTTGAAAAGTTGATGCTTCATAAATTTACCTCTTAGTCTCAGGAACCTTGCTTGGAGTTAGCCTGAACACTTGGTGCCTGATTCGGACGGCTGCAGCAAACAGAATGCTTATTTGACTATCCAGTATCCACTTGTACTCATACAGAATAACAGTGAGAACAGTACCTCACTCTGCAGAGGCAGACTGGCTTCTGACCAGTTTTATGTATTGCTATAATTGGACATTAAATAGATTTTTTTATTTATTAGGATTAAAAATAGGTGCTAAATGTATATACAGTATATATATATATATATTTTTTTTTATATATATATATATATATATATATATATATATATATATATACAGTGGTCGAAGTGGAAATTTTACATACGTAGCCACCGCATTACATACGTAGACACCACATAAATAGGCCCGTCATCATGGACAGACATTGGGCAGCTATAGGGCTGAAGGACATTGCATTAGAGATTGTCCCGGGGCTGGCTGTGAGTGCTGCCTGGTCAGCTGGAATCCTGAGAACAAGGTACATCCTGCTCCTGTCCAGTCCCCAAACCATACACTGTGACCGGGGACGCCCTAACCCTTACACTAACATGATAATGCAAATAATGTAATAAAAAATAACCTCTCTGCCGGGTACCCTTCAGTGCTCAGTCAGTGAGAGTGTGGGAGTTGGGGTGGCAGCGGGTGTAGTGAACCTGGCTCTGACCATCGCTTTGCTGCTGCTCCTGGGCCGGGCTTATTGAAGAGACCTTTGGCTGGGGCCAGGGAGAGGATGTTGCTGGGCTGGTTAACTTTCTCAAGGCCCCCCATTGGTAGAACAGCATCACCACTTTTCACGGCTATCGGCACCTGGAAGTGCCCGCTAGCCTAACTTCCAGATTGCATTCCAATGAACCACAAGTACTGGAAGCAGTGTGAGCCAGTGTGAATCGGCCTAGCTGAGGGGGATATGTGATAAGCCCATTGACATCTGTCATGGTGTCCTGGTGGGCTAATCGCCCCTGGTAGCTGCACTCGCTGCACCTATGGTAGCTACTCCCTTGTATATAACACATGTAACTGTGACAGGGAAGGTGGCCCCTCTCAGGTGTGAGTCCCAAAGCAGCTGCACCTATGGTAGACTATGAGAAAAGGATTTACCGGCAGGTAATTAAAATCCTATTTTCTTTTACGTCCTAGAGGATGCTGGGGTCCATTTTAGTACCATGGGGATGTACCAAAGCTCCCAGAATGGGCAGGAAAGTGCTAATGTTCCTGCAGAACTGACTGACGAAATCTTAGGTCATCAGCAGCCATGGTGTCAAACTTATAAAACTTAGCAAACGTGTTTGCACCTGACCAAGTAGCAGCTCGGCAGATTTGTAAAGCCAAGACACCCCGGGCAGCCGCCCAGGACGAACCCACTTTCCTTGTAGAGTGGACTTTTACCCCAGTCGGTAATGGCAATCCTGCCGTGGAATGAGCGTGCTGAATGGTACCCCTGATCCAGCGCGCAATAGTCTGCTTAGAAGCAGGACGTCCAATCTTGTTGGGTCAAAGAGGACAAACAAAGATTCTGTTTTCCTTATTCTAGCCGTTCTTACAACATAAATCCTCAACGCTCTCACGACATCCAAGGATTTTGAGACGGCTGAGGTGTCAGAAGCTACTGGCACCACCACTGGTTGGTTGATATGAAAAGAAGACACAACCTTCGGAAGAAAGTGCTTACGTGTTCTCAGTTCAGCCTTATCTTCATGAACTATTAAGTAAGGACTCTTGTGTGAGAGAGCTCCTAACTCAGACACCCGTCTGCCTGAGGCCAAGGCCAATAGCATGACCACTTTCCAAGTGAGAAACTTTAACTCTACGTCTTGTAGAGGCTCAAACCAGTCCGATTTAAGGAACTGCAACACCACATTAGGATTCCATGGCGCCGCGGGAGGCACAAAGGGAGGTCGGATGCGCAGAACCCCCTTTACGAACGTCTGGACCTCAGGAAGCGAAGCCAATTGTTTTTGAAAGAAAACTGACAAGGCCGAAATCTGAACCTTGATAGATCCTAATCTCAAACCAGCATCCACACCCACCTGTAGAAATAGGAGAAGACGTCCTAATTGAAACTCCACTGCAGGAGACTTCTTGGATTCACACCAAGATACATATTTTCTCCAAATACGATGGTAATGTTTGGACGTTACCCCTTTCCTGGCCAGAATAAGTGTGGGAATGACTTCATTGGGAATACCCTTACGGGCTAGGATCAACCATGCCGTCAAACGCAGCCACGGTAAGTCCTGATAAACTAACGGCCCCTGCTGAAGCAGGTCCTAACAAAGAGGAAGAGGCCGAGGATCTTCCAGTAATAACTCTTGAAGATCTGGATAACAGGCCCTCCTTGGCCAGTCTGGAGCAATGAGAATTGCTCAAACTCTTGTTCTTCTGATGATCTTGAGAACCCTTGGAACAAGTGAAAGTGGAGGGAACAGATACACCAACTGAAACACCCACTAGGTCACCAGTGCATCCACTGCTATTACTTGTGGGTCTCTCGACCTGGAACTATATGTCGGAAGCTTCTTGTTGAGACGAGATGCCATCATGTCCACTTGAGGAACGCCCCAACGACTTGTTACCTCCGCAAAGACTTCTTGGTGGAGGCCCCATTCTCCTGGATGGAGATCGTGTCTGCTGAGGAAGTCTGCTTCCCAGTTGTCCACTCCCGGAATGAAAATTGCTGGCAGAGCTTTTGCATGTCTTTCTGCCCAGAGGAGTATCTTTGTCACCTCTGCCATTGCCGCCCTACTTTTTGTTCCGCCTTGACGGTTTATGTAAGCCACTGCCGTTACATTGTCTGACTGGATCTGTATGGGACAACCTTGAAGAAGGTGTGCCGCTTGATGAAGGCTGTTGTACACAGCTCTCAACTCCAGAATGTTTATGTGAAGGCGAGTTTCTTGACTTGACCATCTTCCTTGGAAGCTTTCTCCTTGCGTGACTGCTCCCTATCCTCGGAGACTTGCATCTGTGGTCACCAGGATCCAGGCCTGAATCCCGAACCTGCGTCCCTCCAGGAGGTGAGAAATTTGTAGCCACCACAGGAGCGAAATTCTGGCTTTCGCTGACAAGATTATCCTTTGATGCATGTGGAGATGCGACCCTGACCACTTGTCCAGTAGGTCCCACTGGAAGACCCTGGCATGGAATCGGCCATATTGTAGTGCCTCGTAAGCCGCTACCATTTTCCCCAACAGGCGAATGCACTGATGAATTGATACTGTTCTTGTTCTCAAAAGTTGTTTGACCATGCTCTGGATCTCCTGAGCCTTTTCCACTGGTAGAAATATTCTCTGTACCGTGGTGTCAAGTATCATTCCCAAAAATGATAATCTCATTGTCGGTTCCAACTGGGATTTTGGATAGTTGATGATCCAACCGTGCTGCTGAAGCACCTTCAGGGATAATGCTATGTTCTGGAGTAGCTTGTCCCTGGATCTCGCTTTTATGAGGAGATCGTCCAAGTATGGAATTATGTTGACTCCTTGTTTGCGAAGGAGAACCATCATCTCCGCCATCACCTTGGTGAATATTCTCAGAGCCGTGGAGAGCCCAAACGGTAATGTCTGGAATTGATAGTGGCAATCCTGAACAGCAAACCTTTGGTATGCTTGATGTGGCGGGTAAATGGGGACATGCAAGTAAGCATCCTTGATGTCCACTGACACCAGAAATTCCTTTTCTTCCAAGCTGGAAATCACTGCTCTCAAGGATTCCATCTTGAATTTGAATCTTTTCAAATAAAGATTCAGAGATTTTAGGTTTAAAATCGGTCTGACCGAGCCATCCGGCTTCGGTACCACAAACAGGCTTGAATAAAAGCCTTGGTTCCTTTGTTCGGCAGGAACCAAGGTAATTACTTTGTCTTGACATAATTTGTGTATTGCGTTCAGGACATTTGTGCTGTCTTGAGCAGAAACTGGCAAGGCTGATTTGAAAAATCGGCATGGGGAAGGTCTTGAAATTCCAACTTGTAACCTTTGGATATTATCTGTAAAATCCAAGGATCCAGGTCTGAGCGTAGCCAGACCTGGCTGAAAAATATTAGACGTGCCCCCACCCGATCGCACTCCCGCAGAGGAGCCCCAACGTCATGCTGTGGCTTTTGCAGAATTAGTTACTGACTTCTGCTCCTGGGAGCCTGAGGGTGTTGTAGGTTTTTTACCTTTTCCTCTCCCCTTTCCTGTGAAAAAAGGGGTAGTTTTAGCCTTTTTGTACTTGTTGGGCCGAAAGGACTGCATAGTATGAGAATGATATACTTTTTTAGCCGGTGCAGCTGCCGATGGCAGAAATGCTGACTTGCCAGATGCAGTAGTTGATATCATGGCATCTAGTTTCTCACCAAAGAGGGCCTCACCATTGTAAGGGAGCGCCTCAATATTTCTTTTGGATTCTGCGTCAGCATTCCGTTGTCGGATCCAGAGCGCCCTGCGGGCTGAAATCGCCATAGCAGAGGCCCGTGAGCCCAGTAAGCCTACGTCCTTCATAGCCTCAATCAAGAAACCTGCAGAGTCTTTGATATGATCTAGAATTTGCAGCATGTCATCTTTATCGACCATGTCAATATTAACAATCAAGTTATCTGCCCACTTTTCAACTACGTTACCTACCCACGCAGAAGCAATTGTGGACCTGAGTAATGTACCCGTAGCAACATAGATGGACTTTAAAGTCGTCTCTAATTTGCGGTCAGCAGGTTATTTTAATGAAGCTGACCCCGGGGCAGGTAAAATGATTTTCTTTGACAACCTAGAGACTGAGGTGTCTATCATTGGGGGGTGACTCCCACTTATGCCTATCCTCTTCAGGGAAAGGGTATGCTACCCGCAACCTTTTAGGGATAGCAAATTTATTTTCCGGGTTAGCCCAGGATTCCTCAAAAAAGGTATTTAAGTCCTTAGACGGAGGAAAAGTCACCACCTGTTTTTTATTTAATTTAAAATAATCCTTTTCCTCAGGTGGGAGGTGTTGTGTCAGAAAATTCCAACACCTCTTTTATAGCGACTATCATACATTGAATGCTCTTAGTCAATTAGGGATCTACCCCCCTCAAATCCCCAGTGTCGACGTCAGTGTCGGAATCTGTGTCAGTCTCCCTTTGCATAATTTGGGCCAGGAACCTTTGCTGGGAACTGGAGGGGTCCCAAGTGGATGTTGTAGGTGAATCAGAAAATAAAGCATCTTCCACAGACTGTCTCCAATGCTTTGTCTGTTCTTCAGACTGAGAGAATTTCCTTGCTAGTTTAGCCATATTACTCTGCAGGTTTCTCACCCACACAGGCTCAGTACACTCTCGTGCTTCCAAAATGGGTTCCTCTGGGGAACTACTTTCTCTAGACATGGTACACGCGTGTACAGTCACACCACTCACACACACGGGAGCTAATGGGGACAGACCTACACTAATGTCTGTCAGAGGGACCCAGAGGGAATTGCCAGTCCACACCACGCACCGTATATGTATTACATACAATGAATATACATATACTGTATATCAAAACAGCGCTTTTCATCCAATGTGAAGCCCGCAGACTTCAATAAATTATGTGGTCCCCTCCCTTCTATAACACCCTGGTACTTGTATCAGCGATGTGTGAGGAGAAGCAGCCTGTAGGATCAGCGCTCCGGCGTCTCTGTGAGGAGAAAATGGTGCCAAATGAGTTACAAGCAATTCTGAGGTGAAGCCCCGCCCCCTGTAATGGCGTGGTTCAGCCATACCAATATTTATACTGGCAGGGGTAGTGTACATCAGCGGCTCACATGTATGTACATTTTGCCAGTGAGAGTAAGGATTTATCAAGTTCCTAAGAGCGCCCCCCCCCCGCGCCCTGCACCCTGCGCTGAGAGACATGTTGCTGCGCAGCATTCTGCGCTGGTACCTTTATGCCGCCATGATGACCGGAGGCCCCCTCTCTGCAGGTCTCTGGTTAATACTCACCAGCCTTCTGACTTCTGGCTCTGTTAGGGGGTGGCGGCAGTGCTGTGGGAGTGAGCAGCAGCCAGGCAAGGGCTGTGTTCAGTACCCTTCAGGAGCTAATGGTGTCCTGTCAGCGGAAGCAGAGCCATTAAATTAACTGAGAAGTTGGTTCCTACTTCCCCCCCTAAGTCCCACGAAGCAGGGAAGCTGTTAGCTTCCCTGTGAAATAAAAAACCTAACAAAGTCTTTTTCAGTCAAACTCAGTAGAGCTTCACTGATGTGCAGCCAGTCTCCCGGGCACATTTTCTAAACTGAGGTCTGGAGGAGGGGCATAGAGGGAGGAGCCAGTTCACGCTGTTGAAAAGTCTTAAAGTGCCGAAGGCTCCTGCGGAACCGTCTATACCCCATGGTACTAAAAGGGACCCCAGCATCCTCTAGGACGTAAGAGAAATATATATTTATATATATATAAAAAATTATATATATATATATATATATATATATATATAAACACACACACACACTCACACATAACGGAAAATGATTAATTCAGCCTCTTAGATAAAGAGCTTTATTTCCTTATAAAATATAAGCGCTGATTTAGTCTAGAAATTCCTGTCACTTATGTTTTCCCTTTACCTATATATTGAGGCACTCTATACAACATTGCCTTATACTTCATTTTCTACACTAGTTTCATTTTTTTTAAACTAGAAACTCATGTATATCCAGTTGTAATTGTTGTAGAAAATGTATATGTCAGATAGCTGTAACTCTGTAGCTTTGCTGTCGGTTACTGTGACATCACACCTAGCCTGTGACATCACTAGCCCGTGACATCACAATGCTTCTTCTTGTAACATTCTATCTAGAGCTGCTGGCGTATCCAGTTTCCATGCAGGAAGACAGGTAGGAGGAGGTGAGTCCTACATAGCAGGGTATGATGGAGAAGGGTAAGGAAGACAGAGTGCAGTATAGTCAGCTGAAAGGCAAGACAAGATAGAACAGGGAATACAGGTACAAGGACACAATAATAGGAGAAGCACAGGAAGGAACGACATATTTAGGAATAAAAATGTAGCGTTACAGGAATATAGAGGGCAGTATGGAGGATAAGCACACATACAGGGGATGCAGATAACATGGGTCTCTATGAGGCAGGATCGTGGCTTTGGGATGAAAAAGTTAATAAAATAGATAAATGGGATATTGATAACTTTGAAAGTATCTTGTTTGGTTTAAGGAAAATTGGGAAACTGGTTGACTCATGGACATTTTATTGTACTTAAACTAGTACTATGCTTAATGATAGTCTTTTGTGTTTTTGGTTCAATCATTTTTATTGAAGCAGAATTTTGTACATTTCAAATATTAAGATACAGAAAACAGAATCATGTAACGGTTAGATTACACAGAAGAATCCTTCCGTGAAGGAAATCAGTTGTATTCACCAGATCTCGTAGTGAAGTGTAGTTTAAATTTGAGTGAAGTATATGGTAGGTCAACGACCTTCTATATTGCTAGGAAATTAAACCTCAGATAATAGGAAGGAAGGGGGGGGGGGAGACGAACAGAGACGAGACAGGGTAATAAGGGGATGTACATATAGGGGAAGTTCCAACGAAACACCTTACAATATGTGCTAAAATATAGTATATGAGAAAACCAGCTATCAATGTGTATTGTTGAGAGGGTTTTAACCCTCCAAACAAATAACAAGAAAAAAAAAGAAAAAGGGGACAGTGATACATTAGCTTGGTATTAAATATCAGACAAAATAGGCAATGAATGAAGGAGGACATCGAAATCAAGATAGAGAACGGGATAAGCTAGTATAACAACATATCATCATATATTCACTGGCTTCAATGTGGGTGGCATTCGAGATAAAAGAACAGGGAAAGTGTTCGCTTCAGTGATGAAGATAGAAATTTATCATAATAACTTCTGAGAGATATTAATATGATGCTCTAGTGGGAAGGGGTCTAGACCAGAAGGGGCTGTTGTGCCAAATCAAGGGTGTTTAAATAATATTTCCATTTCTAGGCAAATTTATCATAGGAAAGAGATGGATCTAGAGCCAAAGAGCGTTTGTCAAAGAGGAGTAATTGGAGCATTCTATTCTTCAGTTCACATTGGGTCGGAGCTGAATGTACTGTCCAATGTGTTAAAATCAGTTTTTTGGACATAGTTAGTATGATTGTGAGTAGGGGAATAATAGATGGTGTGTCTGCAGGGAGTGTCCAATTTCTGAAATTAATGCAGAGGCATGCAAGTGGATCAAGGGTTAATGAGGTAGAAAGCAGTGTGTTAATGAAGACTAGTACCTTCCTCCAGAATTTGAGTATTTTTGAGCATGACCAGAAACAATGGAAAAATTTGGCATTCATCATTTTACATTTGCAGCATTCGCCTGACTCAGAGGAGAGCATATATTTTCTCTGGGCTGGTGTGATATAAAGTCTATGGAGGGTCTTAAAGTGGACTTCTTGGAGATAGGCTGACTGGAGAATTTTCATGGTGGAATGATGGTGAGATATCAATACTTGGGTATTAGTAATGTCCGGGCAGTCCATGGACCAAGATGTAAGGAGAGGGGTAAGCGGGTCCTTATCAGTGGAGTCAAAAAGTAGTTTGTATAGGAAGGTTGTTTTATATGCTCCATTATGTAAAGTCAGAAAGAGTGGGAGTAAGGGGTCTGGGTGAGAGAGTGAAAGGATATGTGATTTGATGGTGTCAACATAATGTCGAACTTGTAGATACATGTAGAAATTGGAGTGTGGGATATCGTAGGTCTCATGTATGGAGGTAAAGGGGAGTATTCGCCCTCCAGGATCAAATAATTTGGTGGCAAGGTCTAGTCCTTTAGTGCTCCAGTTTGAGAAGGAAGAGTTATGCAATGAAGGGGGAAAGTTAGGGTTACCCCAGAGAGGGATGTAAGGTGAGATTGCATGATTTCTATTCAGGAGTTTATTTATATGTATCCAGGCGTCATAAGATCCTCTGAATAAAATGTGATTGAGAATGTGGTGTGGGAGGAGTCGTAGGGGGGTATGTAATAGAGCACTAGGTGAGAATGGGGAGAAAATAGCATCATCTAGAGAGTGATCTGTGTATGTAGATTTATTAACAAGCCAATCCGAGATGTACCTGAAATGGATTGATAAATGGTAGAGGGTGAAATCCGGGATGCCCAGTCCTCCCAGTCTAGTCGGGTGCGTTAGCTTGGATAGTCTCATCCTGGGTCGTTTGCCGGTCCACAGGAATGAGGAGATCAGTGAGTTTAACATTTGTACATCCGACTTTGGTAGGGGGAAGGTATCATTTGAAGACAATAAAAGATTTTAGGAAAAATTATAGTTTTAATAACAGCAGCTCTACCTAGTAGAGATAGGGGGAGTTTTGTCCATGAATTTAGTTGGGTTTTAATTTTGGAGTATAGGGGGAAGAAGTTCGCTTTATAGATCTGAAGGGGATCACTTGTGATAAGGATACCCAAATATTTGATATGGGAGGACTGGATTGTGAATTGTGCTAAAGCGGGGTCAGCGGCCACTGACGGTGCCAGAGGTGTGATGGGGAGGATTTCAGATTTGTGGACATTAATCTTGTACCCGGAAGTTGGACCAAAGGAGGATATAATGTCTATGATTACGGGTATAGAAATTAAAGGGTTGGACACGAAAAGCAACATGTCATCTGCGTAGAGAGCAAGTTTCAACTCAGTATGTGCGAGAGGGAAACCTGTGAAATCAGTAGATGCCCGAAGAGCAAGTGCTAGGGGTTCTAGGGCGATGGCAAAGAGGAGAGGGGAAAGAGGGCAACCTTGTCGTGTACCTTTTTTGATTGGGAAGGGAGGGGATAAGTAGCCATTACAGGCAATTTAGGATGAGGAGTTGGTATATAAAGTCCGAATGAAGGATATATATTGGTCAGGGATTTTAAATTTGGTCATGGTGTCAAATAGATGTGGCCAATGGACTAGATCGAAGGCCTTTTCGGCATCAATCGATAGAATGAGATTGGGGGAGTCAGTAGACGTTACAGGGGATAGCTTTTGGGTAGCCGCCAAAACTTTGCGGACATTGCATACTGAATGTCTGCCTTTAATGAAGCCGGTCTGGTCCTGATGGATTATATGGGGGAGAAGGGGGTTGAGACGTTCTGCCAAAATCTTGGTAAGGATTTTATAATCACAATTCAGTAGTGAAATGGGGCGGTAAGAGCCAGGATTGGAGAGGTCTCTGCCCGATTTAGGCATCACTTTGATGATGGCAGAATTAAAGTATTCAGGGATATTTTGGTTGATCAAAATATGATTAAAAACCGATTCAAGAACCGGGGTTAATGTGTCAATAAAAAATCTATAGAATTCCCCAGAAAATCCATCAGGACCAGGAGCTTTGGCAGATTTGAGTGACTTAATAGCGTTACTTATTTCAAAAGTGGAAATGGGGGCGGTGAGGGAGTCTACGAATTCCGTCGGTAGTTGTGGATAAGTAAGTTGTGTCCAAGTACTGGCGAGTTTACGTTCATCCATTACAGGAGAAGTTATAGGAGGGGAGGTAGTAGTAGGGATTGGGGGGGCGTAGATGTCTGTATAGAAGTCTGTCATAACCTGAGAGATTTGTGCAGTGGAATTAGTAACGGAACCATCTTGTAGTTTGAGGGGGTGGACAATCATCGGTGCTCTAGTGCCATTGAGGATGTTGGTGAGTAATTTACTCGTCTTATTACCGAATTTATGAAAGCGATAATGAGAGGAGAAGTTCATCTTATCAGACATGGACTGAAGTAATTCTTCAAGAAGGGATTTGGCAGTGAGATATTTGGAGCGTGTGGTAGTGCTAGGTGTCTGGACATAAGAAGCATAGGCGTCAGTCAATGATTCTTGGAGAGTTGTATAAGAGTGAGAGAGTCGTTTTCGCAAGGAAGCCTCAAAGGCCAAAATGGAGCCTCGCAGCACCGATTTGGCTGTCATCCAATAGAGAGAGGGGTCTGTAGCTAAAGTGGTCTTATTATGGGTATGGAAATTAGTCCATGCCTGATCTAAGTGTTCTCGAAACTTCAGGGAGCTAAGGAGATAGGCTGGGAATCTCCATGTTCTATATGGGGATAATTCTCTTTTTGTGTAGAATGAGAAAGTGACCAGTGCATGATCAGAGAGAATGAGGGTGTGTATGTTTGCATCTTGGACCAAGGGAAAAAGAGTGGAAGAGGGAAAAATAAAATCAATGCGAGACAAAGTGTGGTGCGCTGCCGACAGGCAAGTATAATCTCTCTGGGTTGGGTGAAGGGTTCTCCATACGTCTATTAATTGGAGTGTTTTTAACAGTGAAGGTATCCCCAGGGAGAGGGATGGGGTACGGTGTCTTCGCGTGGAGGATCTATCAAGAGTAGGGTGAGCAGTCAGGTTGAAGTCGCCACAAAGAATAATGGGGGCGGATATATGTGTTATGATTCCTGTACTCCAGACCGGAGGAGATCTTATGGCAGGGATCTGAGTACAGGAAAATAAGCTGGTTGTGGGAGCTGGATAGCCTAGTAACCCCTGGTGCCCTAACTCCGTTGTCTCGCCCGTGTTATCAGAAATCCCCTGCGAGACTATGGTTGCTTGAGCCCATGGCAGCCGCGTTCGAAGGGCGGATTATGTCTGCCCAACCCCGATGCCCCCGCAGGTCTTAATGGGAGACAAGGGAAGTCCGAGACAGGGTGATAACAAGGGGCCCTCTGACTAAGCAACCAGGCCAGGGGTTACAAACTAACTAACTAAATCAAAAGGTATGTGCGGACTAGCCGCCAGGAAAAAGGACAACCAAGGATCCACTGATCCGACACTCCTATCCGGCACCGCCGGACACCAGAGTGGATCTGTGGAAGCGGAATCCTCCGCAAAGCTCCAGAACACAATAAAACAAAATAATAAACAGAAGCGGACAAGCCGCAACACACGGCTGCGCCGCGACTCACGAACACCACCAGATGTTAAAGGTGCTCGGTCAGACTCCAGGAACAGATGGTAACTTCCGAGTACAGGATCTCTGAGGACAGGAACAACCGAAAAGACCGGGACTGGGAACTCTCTGCAGCAGACACAGGCAAACAGGAAGCTATCACCGGCGTCTGTAAGAAGTCCTGAGGGTGCCTTTATTCAGGCACCCTCCAATCAAGATCCAGACAGGACAATCAAATAGAAATGCCGTGCAGCTTGCATGCTGCACGGCCAGCACATAATCAGGGTAATGAGAATAGACCCAGCAACGGGGAACGCGGCTGAACGTGGCGTCCCCGTTGCTAAGGTCAGAGCGGCTCCGTGCGCCCGGCGTCTTAGCGTTGCCAGGGAGCCGGCGGCTGAACGCGCACGGCGTCCCTGGTTGCTAGGCGCCGGGCCGCACGGCCGAGCGGACCCCGGCGCCTAACAGTACCCCCCCCTTGAGGAGGGGTCAAGGAACCCCTAAAGCCAGGTTTCCGAGGAAATTCACGAAAAAATGCCCTTTTGAGCTTTGGGGCATGAAGGTCTTCATCCAGGACCCACGACCTTTCCTCTGGCCCATAACCTCTCCAATGCACCAAAAAATAAATCCAACCCCGGGACAACTTGGAATCGAGAACCTTCTCAACTAAGAACTCTTGCTGACCCTGTACATTAACTGGTGATCTCCCCTGAGATTTTTTACGAGGAAATCTGCTGGACGAAACATATGGTTTAAGCAATGAGCAATGGAAGGTATTTCCGATCCGTAAAGTTTTTGGTAAACGTAACCGGAAAGCAACTGGATTGACTTTTTTGATAATGAGAAATGGTCCAATAAATCTAGGACCCAATCTGGCTGAGGTTTGTCGAAGTTTGATGTTGCGAGTCGACAACCACACCCTGTCTCCTACTTTAAAAGTGCACGGCCGCCGGAGCCTGTCAGAAAAATTTTTTTCCCGGAAAGCTGCTTTTCTGAGAGCCAGGTGCACTTTTTTCCAAATAAGTTTAAGATGAGAGGTCAGGGCCAGAGAGGAGACAGAGGAATGTTGAAAAAATGAATTAGCTCTGGGGTGGAAACCAAAAACTGCAAAAAATGGAGACACATTGGTGGAAGAATGACAGGCATTGTTATAAGCAAACTCCGCCAATGGAAGAAACTCAGTCCAGTCATTTTGGAGTTTGGCCGAGTACAAACGCAAATATTGTTTTAGAGATTGGTTAACTCGCTCAGTCTGTCCATTGGATTGTGGATGATAGCCGGAGGTTAATGATAATTTCATCTTTAACGAAGCACAAAAAGACTTCCAAAATTGTGCAATGAATTGTGGACCCCTGTCAGAAACAATATCGGTGGGTAACCCATGGAGTCTGAAAACATGACGGAGGAACAAGACTGCCAATCCCTGGGCAGATGGCAATCGGGGGAGAGCAATAAAATGGGCCATCTTGCTAAAACGGTCCACTACCACCCATATGACTCGGCATCCGGCCGACAGAGGGAGATCCACCACAAAATCCATGGAGATATGCGACCATGGCCTAAGAGGAACCTTCAAGGGCATAAGTTGACCAATAGGCAAAGAACGGGGAACTTTATGCTGTGCACAGACCTGACACGAAAAAACAAACTCTTTAATGTCTTTGGAAAGACCAGGCCACCATACTGAGCGGGATACTAATTCCAAAGTCTTAGCGATTCCCGGATGCCCTGCAACTTTGCTATCATGAAATTCCGCCAAAACAGTTGCTCTCAAACACTCAGGAACAAAAAGACGACCAGCAGGAGTATTTCCCGGAGCTTGATGTTGAAGCAGCTTTAATTGGGAAAAAACATCCTGTGTGAGACCTGCCTGAATGACTGAAGGCGGAAGTATGGGAGTAACAGGACTGTTGTCTTGAACCGGAAGGAAACTGCGTGACAGGGCATCTGCCTTGGTATTCTTGGAACCTGGTCTGAAGGTGATAATGAATTTGAAACGAGTAAAAAATAAAGCCCAACGAGCCTGTCGGGCATTCAGTCGTTTAGCCGATTCAATGTATTGAAGATTTTTGTGATCAGTCAAAACTGAAATGGTATGGGTTGCTTCTTCAAGCCAATGTCTCCACTCCTCGAAAGCCCATTTAATAGCCAGCAATTCCCGGTTACCAACATCGTAGTTGGATTCTGCAGATGAGAATTTCCTGGACATAAAGGCACAAGGATGTAACTCAAGGGAATCTGGATCCTTCTGAGAAAGGATAGCCCCTACTCCAACCTCCGAGGCATCCACCTCAACAATGAAAGGTAATTCTGGGTTGGGATGTCTAAGGACAGGGGCTGAGACAAAGGCTTGTTTTAAGGCCTGAAAAGATAACTCAGCTTCACATGACCAATTGGTAGGATCCGCTCCCTTCTTAGTGAGTGCCACAATGGGAGCAACTAGGTCAGAGAAAGAGTGAATAAATCTTCTATAGTAGTTTGCAAACCCTAAAAAGCGCTGAATTGCTTTTAAATTGGTGGGTTGCGCCCAACTAAGGATGGCTTGGAGCTTTTTTGGTTCCATTCGGAATCCCCGAGGGGAAATAATGTACCCTAAAAAGGATACCTCCGTGACATGAAATTCACACTTCTCCAGCTTGGCATATAGGTGATTTTCACGTAATTTCTTTAGCACCTGACGCACCTGGGTGACATGTTGTTCTACGGAGTCAGAATATATCAAAATATCGTCTAAATAGACCACGACGAATCTTCCCAGAAACTCACGGAGCACATCATTAATGAGATCCTGGAAAACTGCCGGAGCATTAGATAGGCCGAATGGCATGACCAGATACTCATAGTGGCCTGACTGAGTACTAAATGCCGTTTTCCACTCATCCCCTGACTTGATTCTGATGAGGTTATATGCTCCTCTCAGATCAATCTTAGAAAAAATAACCACCGAACGTAGCTGATCAAAGAGGACAGAGATCAGCGGCAGAGGGTAAGTATTCTTTACTGAGATTTTATTCAAAGCTCTAAAGTCAATACAGGGTCTGAGTGAACCATCCTTCTTCTCTACGAAGAAAAAACCTGCACTTAAAGGGGATTTAGATGGCCTGATAAACCCTTTTCCAAGGCTTTCTTTCACATACTCATTCATGGCCACAGTTTCAGGACCAGACAATGCATATAACCTTCCTTTAGGCAACGTGGCACCAGGAATTAACTCAATGGCACAATCATAAGGCCTATGGGGAGGCAAAATATCCGCATTGCCCTTGGAAAACACATCAACAAAATCTTGGTATTCCCCAGGAATATGTGCGGAACTGGCGGCAGCTACTCGGATAGGAAGCGTAATACATTCTTTATCACAGATGGTACCCCATTGTAGGATCTCCCCAGACTGCCAATCTATGATGGGATTATGAAAGGCCAGCCAAGGGTGACCCAGAACCACAGGAACTGCTGGACAATGGGTAAGGAAAAACTCAATCTTTTCAGAATGTAGAGCTCCCACCGAGAGCAAAACAGGAGGCGTACATAGAGAAATAACCCCATTGGATAAAGGACTCCCATCTAAACCATGCATGGTGATACACCTACCCAAGGTTAGCTGAGGAATACCTAAGGCCTTGGCCCATGTTAAATCCATAAAGTTTCCTGCAGCTCCACTGTCCACAAAAGCAGAGACCGAGGAACAGAGGCTGCCATAGGAAACTTTAGCAGGAACCAACAGTGAATTATTTGAGGAGATGAGCTGCAGACCAAAGTGAACCCCCTCACAATTCACTTGGTCAGGAAGTTTCCCAACTTGTTTGGACAACTACGGGCAAAATGTCCCTTACCTCCGCAGTATAAACACAGACCATAATTTTGCCTCCTGGTTCTTTCTTCCGGAGACAATTTGGAGAGACCAATCTGCATAGGCTCCTCTATGTCTACAGGAATGGAAGGAACCCAGGGAGAGGACCCGGCAGAGGCCCCTTTTTCAGCCCTCCGCTCTCTGAGCCGACGATCTATTTTAATAGATAGCTCCATGAGGTTATCGAGGGTCTCAGGAGCGGGATACTGGAGGAGACTGTCTTTTATAGATTCAGATAAGCCGAGGCGAAACTGACTGCGCAGGGCTGGGTCATTCCAGCCACAGTCGTTCGACCAACGGCGAAACTCCGTACAATAATTCTCTGCGGGATTCCTACCCTGTCTAAGAGCACGCAACTGACTTTCTGCGGACGCCTCTCTATCAGGATCGTCATACAATAGCCCTAAAGATTTTAAAAAGGCGTCTACAGACGATAAGGCCGGATCGTCTGTCTTTAAACCAAAAGCCCAGGTCTGAGGATCCCCCTGAAGTAGAGAAATAATAATCCCAACCCGCTGAGCCTCTGTACCTGAGGTAACTGGTCTTAAACGAAAATACAGTTTGCAAGATTCTTTAAAATTAAAAAACTGTTTTCTATCCCCAGAAAAACGGTCAGGCAGATGCATTTTTGGTTCAGGGATGACCCTCGGGGAAGTCCGTAACAGATCTTCCTGTGACCTCACCCGGAGGGACAGATCCTGAACCATCTGAGTAAGTTCCTGAATCTGACTAACAAGAAGCTGGCCAGGGTTTGGCCCAACACCGGTGGGATTCATAAGGCCGACAAAAATCTCCCAACTAAAAGGTGAAAAAATTTACTGTAAGTTAAATCTTTTCTTTTTGGGCCGGTGATAATGTTATGATTCCTGTACTCCAGACCGGAGGAGATCTTATGGCAGGGATCTGAGTACAGGAAAATAAGCTGGTTGTGGGAGCTGGATAGCCTAGTAACCCCTGGCGCCCTAACTCCGTTGTCTCGCCCGTGTTATCAGAAATCCCCTGCGAGACTATGGTTGCTTGAGCCCATGGCAGCCGCGTTCGAAGGGCGGATTATGTCTGCCCAACCCCGATGCCCCCGCAGGTCTTAATGGGAGACAAGGGGAAGTCCGAGACAGGGTGATAACAAGGGGCCCTCTGACTAAGCAACCAGGCCAGGGGTTACAAGCTAACTAACTAAATCAAAAGGTATGTGCGGACTAGCCGCCAGGAAAAAGGACAACCAAGGATCCACTGATCCGACACTCCTATCCGGCACCGCCGGACACCAGAGTGGATCTGTGGAAGCGGAATCCTCCGCAAAGCTCCAGAACACAATAAAACAAAATAATAAACAGAAGCGGACAAGCCGCAACACACGGCTGCGCCGCGACTCACGAACACCACCAGATGTTAAAGGTGCTCGGTCAGACTCCAGGAACAGATGGTAACTTCCGAGTACAGGATCTCTGAGGACAGGAACAACCGAAAAGACCGGGACTGGGAACTCTCTGCAGCAGACACAGGCAAACAGGAAGCTATCACCGGCGTCTGTAAGAAGTCCTGAGGGTGCCTTTATTCAGGCACCCTCCAATCAAGATCCAGACAGGACAATCAAATAGAAATGCCGTGCAGCTTGCATGCTGCACGGCCAGCACATAATCAGGGTAATGAGAATAGACCCAGCAACGGGGAACGCGGCTGAACGTGGCGTCCCCGTTGCTAAGGTCAGAGCGGCTCCGTGCGCCCGGCGTCTTAGCGTTGCCAGGGAGCCGGCGGCTGAACGCGCACGGCGTCCCTGGTTGCTAGGCGCCGGGCCGCACGGCCGAGCGGACCCCGGCGCCTAACAATATGTGGGAGTAGTAATGTAATGAGCTTCTGGAGGAAGGATCTAGAATAGATATTGGGTGCGTAAATGGAGCAAAGTGTATATGTCATATTGAATAGTGAGAAAGAGACTATCAATATCCTGCCGTCAGGGTCAGAGTAAGTGGAGAGTATTTCTACAGGTAATGATTTGGAACATAAAATCACTATCCCTCTGGATTTGGAGTTATAGGGGGCAGAGGCCAGAATTTTCCATTTAAGCATCTGGAGGTGTGTTTCTTGGAGGCAGGCGATGTCTATAGATTGTTTGTGTAAATATAATAAAAGCTTACGGCGTTTAGCCGGGGAGTGGATGCCACCGACATTGAAGGAGCCTATCTTCAGTTCAGTCATATGTGTCTGGATGAGAGTTGAATTCGTTCCTCTGAACATGAGCTTCTTGGAGTAAGATGTCGGTGAACCTAAATGAAGAGAAACATGAGGAAAGAAGGGGGGGGGGGGGGAGAAACATGCAAAGACAAGACATGGGGAATACAAGAAAACATAACAATAGCACGATCAACATGCCAAGCGTCCAAAGGACATAAAGGACATTCCGCAAATGTAACAAGAAATATAACTGTGGGCGCATCCCGTGTAAGGGGATAGCCTTAGATAACTGTAGGTACCGAGGCATAACAGGTGCTTAGGGACCCTGTAAAAAGAAAGAAACTGATGTAGTGGACCTAGACAAACATTAATGGAAAGAACCATAGGTTCTGGGACATATTAAATGAATAGCTGGGACGAAGTGGTGTTTTAGAACGGGAGAGAGGTAGTTCCAGGGGTGGCAAGAGTTCAAGCAGGGGTGTCAGTGATGTCAGCAGTGGATTCCTCGCGGTCATCAAATAGGAAGGCGTGTGCATCTTCAGGTGTCGTGAAATCATAGTGGGTGTCGTTTATGAAGATCCTCAGCTTGGCCAGATAAATGAGGGCGAATCGTCGGTTCATGGAGATTAGCTTCGAGCAGATAGGGGAAAAGGATTTACGCATACGTGAAAGTTCCACAGAGAAGTCCTGAAAAAGGCGTAGTTGTTTTCCTTCCCACATAAGATTTTGGATCTTTCGTGATGCTCTCCAGAATGACACCTTGTGGAGATAGTTTAAACATCGGAATAATGTGACCCTAGGACGTGAGTCATTCGGGCGGGGAGGCGGGCCGACTCGATGAACTCTCTCCACCACTAGGTCTTTACATTCATCTTCAATGCCTAGTAGCTTGGGTAGGGTTACAGAAACAAATGAAGCCAGTGCTGGGCCTTTAATATTTTCAGGGAGCCCCACCACCCTGATATTATTACGACGGTAACGATTCTCAGCGTCACCGATTTTGTTCCATAATTGGTTGTTTTCTTTCTGCAGCTTAATATTATCCCCTTGTGCCAAATGCATATCGTGACAGAGCGCTCCTATACGGTTTTCAGAGTCAGAGACTCTAGTAGTAAGGTGCTGCAGCTGCTGAGATATGTCCGCCACAGCCTTAGATAATAAGGGTGACATTGTGGATTTAATAGCTTCCACAATGTCTCCGTACGTAGCGGGAGTGTCCGGGTTGCGGCGTACCTGCGGGAGGTCTGTCAGCTCCTGGGGTGAAGCCACTTTCTTGGAGGCTGGCGTGGACGGGGCCGAGGACGCATCCGGCGCCTTGTTGGGATCGGCGCGGCGCTTCTCTTGACGAGGTGGCTGCGGTTTCTGCGAGGCGCCCGGAGCCAGGTATTTATCCATCTGGGGAGCGTGGCTGATAAGCCGAGTAGCGGTCACTGTGTTCAACCGATAACGGTTGTTTATTTGCGGGTGAGCGGGTCCCTGAGCGGAGCAGCGTTTTCAAGCTGCACTCCGCATGCATCCGGAAGCGGAAGTCTGTCTTTTGTGTTTTTTAGATCATCTGGCAAAGAGATTTGCAGAGTATCGGGTGACCGGCAAAGAGATCTGCAAAGTGTCAGTTGAAGACGACGGGAGGGGTCGCAGAGGTAGCAACGACTGGAGTATAACATGCAGGAGGTAAGTTACCATACTCTCTCTGTACATGTTACATCTGCCCCACCTGCAGTGCACATGATTTTGTCCATTAGAGAACAAATATGTTGTTGCAATCAGGTCTGAATTAGGCCCAGTGTATGATACTAACATGGTCCTAGCACTAGGGAAGACCTGGAGCAGATAACTTGGTCTCTATGAGAAAGGATCTTGGGTTTTGGATAAAAAGTCAATAAAATAGATAAATTGCAAATGAATAAAAATGAAAGTACGTAACAAAATGTAGTAGTATAATTATACACATAGTATGTCTGACCAGGAATTCTGGTTATTTAGATCATAATTTGGCAAAGTTCTGTCAAAGAGATTTGCAGAGTGTCGGGTGACCGGCAAAGAGATCTGCAAAGTGTCAGTTGAAGACGACGGGAGGGGTCGCAGAGGAATTAGTGACTGGAGAATAGCATGCCGAAGGTAAGTTACCATACTTGTGTAATTGTGTGTGTGGTGGGGGGTATTGAGAGCACAGTCAAAACATAGGCCCTCATTCCAAGTTTATCGCACCAAGCAACTTTTTGCTGCTGGTGCGATCAACTAATCTCCGCCTATGGGGGAGTGTATTTTAACATAGCAGGGCTGCAAACACTTGTGCAGCCCTGCTATGCTAAAAAGGTTTCCTGCAAAACAAGACCAGCCCTGGACATACTTACCCTGTGCGACGGATCCAGCGATGATAGGCACGGCTTTGACGTCAGACATCCACCCTCTGTTCACCTGGACACGCCTGCGTTTTCCTTACCACTCCCCAAAAATGGCTCCAAACGGTGAGTTGCCGCCCCGGAACACCTTCCTGCAGTCAATCTTCTTGCGGTCGCAGCTGTGACCGCTTTCTTCGTAGTCAGCGCCATAGCCCGCAACGACGCGCGTGCACATGACAGCCCCCGCGCATGTGCAGTAGTGACCGAAAATACGCTGTGATCGGGTCGGAATGACCCCCATAGGGTCTATGGTTTGGGAGAGCAGACAATACAAAACATGCAAAAGGGGGCAACTTGGTATAGCACATACAGATGGTGTGGGGGCACAATACAAAAAAAATAGAAATTGTGGCGTACTCTATAGGAGATATAGAGGAAGGACATACACCTTTGGGGGTTGCGAGATGTAGAACATACTGTACTACAGAAAAACAGGAAGGGTGGAGAGAGCATGATACAGAACATACAGATCAGGGGAGATAGTGAAATGGCTGACATTTACAGTATATCAATGAACTTGGGGCAGGTGTACAAACATAGGCGGATCCAGGGGGGGCACTCGGGACCGTGCGCCCCCTGTCATTTCATTGTTTCAAAAGGAGAACAGCAGCAGCACCACTGCTATTTCCATCAGTCAGATTTGATAAAAGAGCCGGCAGACACTAGGACCCACCGCGGCTCTAACACCAAGTCCATGTGGTAACCAATGGGGAGGCCCCCTGCTCACACTGCAACCTACCTCCCCCACTGCCAGCCGGCCAGAGTCCAGCCCAGGCACTGGGTTCAAATGCCAGCATCGAGTAAGACTGTTACTTATGACGGTGCAGAAGGCTTCATTAGCCCTCACTGAACCGCACAGTTTCCCAGCACTTCCTCCTCCACTTCCTTTACCACCATGCTAGGTGCAGTTAAACTCAGCCTCGGCTTTGAGAAGGCGGCCCGTGTGATTGTGACAGGGCTGTCCTGCAGACGTCTTATGCTGTTTGTTGGAGATCCAGCTGGCTGGGCAGTTCGTGTTCTGCAGTCTGAGTCTCAAAACAAGGTATGCTGCACCTGCCACCACCAACTAAAAACATTAATAATTACAATATATAGTGCTGAGGTGCCTTCCAGGCTCCGATAACTAATGAAACCGGTGACCAACATTTTAAGGCCCAATCAGCCTTTTCTTCAGGGTGAAATATTGGCATTAAACCAGCAGGGATGCGCTCCTACAGCTATTCATTACCTGATGGTGTATTCTGTGAGGCCACACCCCCTGTGATAACACACCCCTTATCTGGGAACACCCGTGTCTTTGGTAGAGATGAGCGGGTTCGGTTTCTCTGAAACCGAACCCGCACGAACTTCATGTTTTTTTCACGGGTCCGAGCAGACTCGGATCCTCCCGCCTTGCTCGGTTAACCCGAGCGCGCCCGAACGTCATCATGACGCTGTCGGATTCTCGCGAGACTCGGATTCTATATAAGGAGCCGCGCGTCGCCGCCATTTTCACACGTGCATTGAGATTGATAGGGAGAGGACGTGGCTGGCGTCCTCTCCATTAGAAATTAGATTAGAAGAGAGAGAGAGATTGTGCAGAGTCAGACAGAGTTTACCACAGTGACCAGTGCAGTTGTTGTTAGTTAACTTTTATTTATTTTAATATATATCCGTTCTCTGCTATATCCGTTCTCTGCCTGAAAAAAAACGATACACAGCAGCAGCCAGTCACACAGTGTGACTCAGTCTGTGTGCACTCAGCTCAGCCCAGTGTGCTGCACATCAATGTATAAAAGGCAAAGCTTATAATAATTGTGGGGGAGACTGGGGAGCACTGCAGGTTGTTATAGCAGGAGCCCCCAGGAGTACATAATATTATATTAATTTAAAATTAAACAGTGCACACTTTTGCTGCAGGAGTGCCACTGCCAGTGTGACTAGTGGTGACCAGTGCCTGACCACCAGTATAGTAGTATATTCATTGTTGTATGTATTGTATACTATCTCTTTATCAACCAGTCTATATTAGCAGCAGACACAGTACAGTGCGGTAGTTCACGGCTGTGGCTACCTCTGTGTCGGCAGTCGGAACTCGGCAGGCAGTCCGTCCATCCATAATTGTATTACAATATATACCACCTAACCGTGGTATTTTTTTTTCTTTCTTTATACCGTCATAGTGTCATACTAGTTGTTACGAGTATACTACTATCTCTTTATCAACCAGTGTACAGTGCGGTAGTTCACGGCTGTGGCTACCTCTGTGTCGGCAGTCGGCAGGCAGTCCGTCCATCCATAATTGTATTATTATTATAATATATACCACCTAACCGTGGTTTTTTTTCCATTCTTTATACCGTCGTCATAGTGTCATACTAGTTGTTACGAGTATACTACTATCTCTTTATCAACCAGTGTACAGTGCGGTAGTTCACGGCTGTGGCTACCTCTGTGTCGGCAGTCGGCAGGCAGTCCGTCCATCCATAATTGTATTATTATTATAATATATACCACCTAACCGTGGTTTTTTTTCCATTCTTTATACCGTCGTCATAGTGTCATACTAGTTGTTACGAGTATACTACTATCTCTTTATCAACCAGTGTACAGTGCGGTAGTTCACGGCTGTGGCTACCTCTGTGTCGGCAGTCGGCAGGCAGTCCGTCCATCCATAATTGTATTATTATTATAATATATACCACCTAACCGTGGTTTTTTTTCCATTCTTTATACCGTCGTCATAGTGTCATACTAGTTGTTACGAGTATACTACTATCTCTTTATCAACCAGTGTACAGTGCGGTAGTTCACGGCTGTGGCTACCTCTGTGTCGGCAGTCGGCAGGCAGTCCGTCCATCCATAATTGTATTATTATTATAATATATACCACCTAACCGTGGTTTTTTTTCCATTCTTTATACCGTCGTCATAGTGTCATACTAGTTGTTACGAGTATACTACTATCTCTTTATCAACCAGTGTACAGTGCGGTAGTTCACGGCTGTGGCTACCTCTGTGTCGGCAGTCGGCAGGCAGTCCGTCCATCCATAATTGTATTATTATTATAATATATACCACCTAACCGTGGTTTTTTTATACCACCTAACCGTGGCAGTCCGTCCATAATTGTATACTAGTAAACTATCCAATCCATCCATCTCCATTGTTTACCTGAGGTGCCTTTTAGTTCTGCCTATAAAATATGGAGAACAAAAAAGTTGAGGTTCCAAAATTAGGGAAAGATCAAGATCCACTTCCACCTCGTGCTGAAGCTGCTGCCACTAGTCATGGCCGAGACGATGAAATGCCAGCAACGTCGTCTGCCAAGGCCGATGCCCAATGTCATAGTACAGAGCATGTCAAATCCAAAACACCAAATATCAGAAAAAAAAGGACTCCAAAACCTAAAATAAAATTGTCGGAGGAGAAGCGTAAACTTGCCAATATGCCATTTACCACACGGAGTGGCAAGGAACGGCTGAGGCCCTGGCCTATGTTCATGGCTAGTGGTTCAGCTTCACATGAGGATGGAAGCACTCAGCCTCTCGCTAGAAAACTGAAAAGACTCAAGCTGGCAAAAGCACCGCAAAGAACTGTGCGTTCTTTGAAATCCCAAATCCACAAGGAGAGTCCAATTGTGTCGTTTGCGATGCCTGACCTTCCCAACACTGGACGTGAAGAGCATGCGCCTTCCACTATTTGCATGCCCCCTGCAAGTGCTGGAAGGAGCACCCGCAGTCCAGTTCCTGATAGTCAGATTGAAGATGTCAGTGTTGAAGTACACCAGGATGAGGAGGATATGGGTGTTGCTGGCGCTGGGGAGGAAATTGACCAGGAGGATTCTGATGGTGAGGTGGTTTGTTTAAGTCAGGCACCCGGGGAGACACCTGTTGTCCGTGGGAGGAATATGGCCGTTGACATGCCAGGTGAAAATACCAAAAAAATCAGCTCTTCGGTGTGGAGGTATTTCACCAGAAATGCGGACAACAGGTGTCAAGCCGTGTGTTCCCTTTGTCAAGCTGTAATAAGTAGGGGTAAGGACGTTAACCACCTCGGAACATCCTCCCTTATACGTCACCTGCAGCGCATTCATAATAAGTCAGTGACAAGTTCAAAAACTTTGGGTGACAGCGGAAGCAGTCCACTGACCAGTAAATCCCTTCCTCTTGTAACCAAGCTCACGCAAACCACCCCACCAACTCCCTCAGTGTCAATTTCCTCCTTCCCCAGGAATGCCAATAGTCCTGCAGGCCATGTCACTGGCAAGTCTGACGAGTCCTTTCCTGCCTGGGATTCCTCCGATGCATCCTTGCGTGTAACGCCTACTGCTGCTGGCGCTGCTGTTGTTGCCGCTGGGAGTCGATGGTCATCCCAGAGGGGAAGTCGTAAGCCCACTTGTACTACTTCCAGTAAGCAATTGACTGTTCAACAGTCCTTTGCGAGGAAGATGAAATATCACAGCAGTCATCCTACTGCAAAGCGGATAACTGAGTCCTTGACAACTATGTTGGTGTTAGACGTGCGTCCGGTATCCGCCGTTAGTTCACAGGGAACTAGACAATTTATTGAGGCAGTGTGCCCCCGTTACCAAATACCATCTAGGTTCCACTTCTCTAGGCAGGCGATACCGAGAATGTACACGGACGTCAGAAAAAGACTCACCAGTGTCCTAAAAAATGCAGTTGTACCCAATGTCCACTTAACCACGGACATGTGGACAAGTGGAGCAGGGCAGGGTCAGGACTATATGACTGTGACAGCCCACTGGGTAGATGTATGGACTCCCGCCGCAAGAACAGCAGCGGCGGCACCAGTAGCAGCATCTCGCAAACGCCAACTCTTTCCTAGGCAGGCTACGCTTTGTATCACCGCTTTCCAGAATACGCACACAGCTGAAAACCTCTTACGGCAACTGAGGAAGATCATCGCGGAATGGCTTACCCCAATTGGACTCTCCTGTGGATTTGTGGCATCGGACAACGCCAGCAATATTGTGTGTGCATTAAATATGGGCAAATTCCAGCACGTCCCATGTTTTGCACATACCTTGAATTTGGTGGTGCAGAATTTTTAAAAAAACGACAGGGGCGTGCAAGAGATGCTGTCGGTGGCCAGAAAAATTGCGGGACACTTTCGGCGTACAGGCACCACGTACAGAAGACTGGAGCACCACCAAAAACTACTGAACCTGCCCTGCCATCATCTGAAGCAAGAAGTGGTAACGAGGTGGAATTCAACCCTCTATATGCTTCAGAGGTTGGAGGAGCAGCAAAAGGCCATTCAAGCCTATACAATTGAGCACGATATAGGAGATGGAATGCACCTGTCTCAAGTGCAGTGGAGAATGATTTCAACGTTGTGCAAGGTTCTGATGCCCTTTGAACTTGCCACACGTGAAGTCAGTTCAGACACTGCCAGCCTGAGTCAGGTCATTCCCCTCATCAGGCTTTTGCAGAAGAAGCTGGAGGCATTGAAGAAGGAGCTAACACGGAGCGATTCCGCTAGGCATGTGGGACTTGTGGATGCAGCCCTTAATTCGCTTAACAAGGATTCACGGGTGGTCAATCTGTTGAAATCAGAGCACTACATTTTGGCCACCGTGCTCGATCCTAGATTTAAAGCCTACCTTGGATCTCTCTTTCCGGCAGACACAGGTCTGCTGGGGTTGAAAGACCTGCTGGTGACAAAATTGTCAAGTCAAGCGGAACGCGACCTGTCAACATCTCCTCCTTCACATTCTCCCGCAACTGGGGGTGCGAGGAAAAGGCTCAGAATTCCGAGCCCACCCGCTGGCGGTGATGCAGGGCAGTCTGGAGCGACTGCTGATGCTGACATCTGGTCCGGACTGAAGGACCTGACAACGATTACGGACATGTCGTCTACTGTCACTGCATATGATTCTCTCAACATTGATAGAATGGTGGAGGATTATATGAGTGACCGCATCCAAGTAGGCACGTCACACAGTCCGTACTTATACTGGCAGGAAAAAGAGGCAATTTGGAGGCCCTTGCACAAACTGGCTTTATTCTACCTAAGTTGCCCTCCCACAAGTGTGTACTCCGAAAGAGTGTTTAGTGCCGCCGCTCACCTTGTCAGCAATCGGCGTACGAGGTTACATCCAGAAAATGTGGAGAAGATGATGTTCATTAAAATGAATTATAATCAATTCCTCCGCGGAGACATTGACCAGCAGCAATTGCCTCCACAAAGTACACAGGGAGCTGAGATGGTGGATTCCAGTGGGGACGAATTGATAATCTGTGAGGAGGGGGATGTACACGGTGATATATCGGAGGGTGAAGATGAGGTGGACATCTTGCCTCTGTAGAGCCAGTTTGTGCAAGGAGAGATTAATTGCTTCTTTTTTGGGGGGGGTCCAAACCAACCCGTCATATCAGTCACAGTCGTGTGGCAGACCCTGTCACTGAAATGATGGGTTGGTTAAAGTGTGCATGTCCTGTTTTGTTTATACAACATAAGGGTGGGTGGGAGGGCCCAAGGATAATTCCATCTTGCACCTCTTTTTTCTTTTCTTTTTCTTTGCATCATGTGCTGATTGGGGAGGGTTTTTTGGAAGGGACATCCTGCGTGACACTGCAGTGCCACTCCTAGATGGGCCCGGTGTTTGTGTCGGCCACTAGGGTCGCTAATCTTACTCACACAGCTACCTCATTGCGCCTCTTTTTTTCTTTGCGTCATGTGCTGTTTGGGGAGGGTTTTTTGGAAGGGACATCCTGCGTGACACTGCAGTGCCACTCCTAGATGTGCCCGGTGTTTGTGTCGGCCACTAGGGTCGCTAATCTTACTCACACAGTCAGCTACCTCATTGCGCCTCTTTTTTTCTTTGCGTCATGTGCTGTTTGGGGAGGGTTTTTTGGAAGGGCCATCCTGCGTGACACTGCAGTGCCACTCCTAGATGGGCCCGGTGTTTGTGTCGGCCACTAGGGTCGCTAATCTTACTCACACAGCTACCTCATTGCGCCTCTTTTTTTCTTTGCGTCATGTGCTGTTTGGGGAGGGTTTTTTGGAAGGGCCATCCTGCGTGACACTGCAGTGCCACTCCTAGATGGGCCCGGTGTTTGTGTCGGCCACTAGGGTCGCTAATCTTACTCACACAGCTACCTCATTGCGCCTCTTTTTTTCTTTGCGTCATGTGCTGTTTGGGGAGGGTTTTTTGGAAGGGACATCCTGCGTGACACTGCAGTGCCACTCCTAGATGGGCCCGGTGTTTGTGTCGGCCACTAGGGTCGCTTATCTTACTCACACAGCGACCTCGGTGCAAATTTTAGGACTAAAAATAATATTGTGAGGTGTGATGTGTTCAGAATAGGCTGAAAATGAGTGTAAATTATGTTTTTTGAGGTTAATAATACTTTGGGATCAAAATTACCCCCAAATTCTATGATTTAAGCTGTTTTTTAGGGTTTTTTGAAAAAAACACCCGAATCCAAAACACACCCGAATCCGACAAAAATAATTCGGTGAGGTTTTGCCAAAACGCGTTCGAACCCAAAACACGGCCGCGGAACCGAACCCAAAACCAAAACACAAAACCCGAAAAATTTCAGGCGCTCATCTCTAGTCTTTGGTGCATGTAAATATAACTATTACCGTTCCCCTATCATGGTGCCCCTCCTTTCATTTTCTTCTGGATCTGCCCCTGTGTACAAAGCCTGGGAGAGTGATAAAGTGGAGAGAGATAAACCAACAACTAATCAGCTCCTAGTTGTCATTTTTTAAACACAGCCTGTAACATGGCAGTTAGGAGCTGATTGGCTGGCACTTTACCTCTCTCCACTTTATCACTCTGCAGGGCTTAATACATCTCCCCCATAGAATAACCAAATGATGAAATGGTACAGAATGGTATAAATGATGTGAATTGGAGCTGTAACAAGTGACTGTTTCCCTATCTTTACATATAATAAAGGTGACATAGTCCTTTCCCTAGAGTCCTTCTCCTTACCGCTCAGGGGGCCTGATTCAGATGCGGACGCAGAGCTGCTGTTTCACCAAGTGTCTCAATGCTTTTTCACTGTGCATGCGTGTAAGCTGCACTGCGCATGAAATGAAATCAAGCTCACATAGAGGATCCCATCGCAAAGTGATTGACAGGAAGTCAGCATTTGAGGTGGTAACGGGGGTGGCTGACTGTATACAGGCGTGTCAGGTCCGTTCAAACGCCGTTCCATATGTGTGCATAAATTACCCATTGCGACCTGTGTTGCTGCTGGAGAGCCCCCTGTGTCTACCTCAGCCAACGACTGCTCAGGCTCACGATGCAATTGTGAACGGTAAGATTGTAGCAGCGATCGCTTCAACAACCACAACTGAATCAGGCCCCAATTACACCATTATATTTTACTTTTATCACATTTAACAACTAAGGGGTCAGTTTAATTAGGTGCGAGTTTGTCTTACAACAGCTGCACTTTCCGGTAGCCCCATAGGCTGAATCTGGCCATGAAGGATGTGAGTTTGGATGCTGTTGAAACGTTGCAGCAATGGTAACTTATACCTAATTGGATTGACCCCTAAATGTTAGCAATTTATAGCTTTTATTAATTACTATAAGAGAGAACTTATCCCCCCAATGTGTGTATTGTATAAAAACAATGGGCCCTTCGGGATAATTGTCCTTATTTTAGGCATTTTCCATGTCCTCAGTAGTTAGAGTAACATATTTACATAGAGAGATTTTTCTCTCTACACAACCACACCACTGTTTGCAGTTTGTCTCTCTGCTTGTTCATCCCCTAACAATGATTTTTCTTCCTCTTCGTCTACATGCAGTAGGTGATCCCTGAATAGCTGCCCTGGGAGGAGAGCTGCAGACACATGCTCCAAATGTTGGGACATATGCATTACCTATTAGGAGATGCGGTAAAGATGCCGGCTGTCAGGTTTACGGCAGTCAGAATACTGAAACTGGGATCCCGACACTCTTCAGAATCCCGACGTTGGAACTCCGAATGGGCAAGGATACCAACGCCCGTATCCCCACGATCATAAGTTTAGGGCTGGGCAAGGGGGGGTTAGGTTTAGGCATCAGGCATGGGGGGAGGGGGTGTGGTTAGGCTGCGGGGGAGGGAGCTTTAGGTTTACGTGTCAGGCGTGAGGGTTAGGTTTAGGCGTCAGGCGGGGGGTTAGGGTTAGGCTGCAGGTGGGGGGATGTTAGGGTTAGGCTGCGGATAGGGTGGGTTAGGCACCCCTGGGGGAGGTTAGGCTGCGTGGGAGGGAGGGTTAGGCATCAGGCAGGAGGGTTAGGTTTAGGTGTTAGGCGGGGGGGTTAAGTTTAGGCTGCAGGTGGGGGGAGCTTAGGGTTAGGCACCGCCGGTGGTGGTTAGGCTGCAGGGGAGGGAGGGTTAGGTTTATGCAGGGGGATTAGGTTTAGGCGTCAGGCGG
The DNA here is from genome assembly GCF_028390025.1 of Pseudophryne corroboree. NCBI lineage: Eukaryota > Metazoa > Chordata > Amphibia > Anura > Myobatrachidae > Pseudophryne > Pseudophryne corroboree. Next base: position 628,284,769 of record NC_086445.1, read on the forward strand.
TGAGGTTAAGTTTAGGCTGTGGGTGGGGGGAGGTTAGGGTTAGGTTAGGGTTAGGCTGCGGGTAGGGTGGGTTAGGCACCCCTGGGGGTGGTTAGGCTGTGAGGGAGGGTTAGGTTTAGGCATCAGGCGCTGGGTTAGGTTTAGGCTGCGCGTGGGGGGAGGTTAGCGTTAGGCTGTGGGTAGGGTGGGTTAGGGTTAGGCACCCCTGGGAGTGGTTAGGCTGCAAGGGAGGCAGGGTTAGGTTTAGGCAGCAGGGACAGAGGGGTGGTGGTTAGGCACCTCCGCGGGAGGGTTAGGCACAAAGGGGAGAGGTTAGGGTTAGACTGCGGACAGGCAGGGTTAGGGGGTGGGGAGAGGAGAGGGTTAGGCATCAGGCGGAGGGGTTAGGCTGTGGGTGGGGGAGGATAGGGTTAGGCTGCGTGTAGGGTGGGTTAGGGATCAGGTAGGGAGATTAGGTTTAGGCGTCAGGCGGGGGATTAGGTTTAGTCTGTCGGTAGGGGGAGGTTAGGGTTAGGCAGCAGGTAGGGTTAGGCACCCACGGGAGTGGTTAGGCTGCAGGGAAGGGAGGGTTAGGTTTAGGCATCAGGTGGGGGTTTAGGTTTAGGCATCAGGCGGGGGGGTTAGGATTAGGCTGCGGGTGGGGGGAGGATAGGGTTAGGCTGCGGGTGGGGGGAAGTTAGGGTTAGGCTGTGGTTTGGGTGGGTTAGGCATTCCTGGGAGTTGTTAGGCTGCGGGGAAGGGAGGGTTAGGTTTAGGCAGCAGGGACAGAGGTTAGGATTAGGCACCTCCGCGGGAGGGTTAGGCACAAAGGGGGGAGGTTTAGGGTTAGACTGCGGAAAGGCAGGGTTAAGGGGGTGGGGAGAGGGGAGAAAACCCCTTACTCACCCCTGTCTGTCTTTTCTGTATCGGTATGACAACCACCGGGATCCCATGCGCTGGGATAGCATACTGACCCCTCTATTAGTACACCTCTTAATGCCCAGAGGGAAGGGCGATCCTGAGGCCATGGTTCCCCAGAGGTTTCCCCCCCAAGGGGGTTTTCCTCTCCTGAGTGCTGAAGGATGACTCTCTGTGAGTCCAGAGGTGTAGCTTTTATGCCATAATGAGTACCAATCTCATGCCCACCCCTGCAATGTATAAGAAGTAAAATAATTGCTAATGTGATCACTTTACTTCTGGGTTTAGACCCCGGCTGCGCTAGTTCACATGTGCATTTGTCAGACTGCATATGTGACAGCAGACAGTAATGCAGAGGGATCCCAAGGATCCTTCTCCTGGGAATTATTGCATAATGTACACCACAGGCTACAAACGCCATTTAGAAATGGCATTAGCTGCCGGGCAAAGCTCAGAAATGCTTTCTGGAGCTTGGTGAGTTTCACAGTTTACCATCTGCCGTAGAAACTTTTGGTGGCTGCTTTTGTGTTCAAAATAGGAGGAACGCAATAGATATCTCAAATATCCATTGCAGTCCCCAATACATACATTCAGGGGCTGGTTAATATTTGTGGGCAGCCCCCAAAACCACTGTTTTTGGAGATGTCTCGCAAATATTATTTATGAAATATTCCACTTAATAAACTTTTTATATTTTTTTTTTTTAAATAGAGTAATTTTTATTCAACAGCATGTTAAAGATACAGACATTTCAGTATACATTGGGAAGCACAGTTGGAATATCACAATATTATGAGTCATTCTTTTTTATTTTAAATGGTATACATATATGAATGACATTCCCCGCGTTACTATTCCCGCGCGGTCTTCCCGCAATATGCATATTATTTGAAGTCTGTAAGCAAATCATGATTCACATACTTAACATTTTAAATATTTTCTCCCCGCATCTTTAGTGTAATTACCCCGTCTAGTGGGCCATATATAGCCCACAACCCCACTACCCCCGAACTAAACCCACTAAAACAACTCAAGCCTAGTCAAGTTAAGGTGTGTATGGTGTGGTGTGATAGCTAGATAGTCAACCAGCTGCATTAAAGGGGAGATAAAAGGCTCGGCCCAACGCCCCGGGGCCCAAATAGCGCCTCCGCAGCGAGAGCCAGTGCCCTCTAAGTTTGAAGGGCAAGGGAGGAGTATGTGGAAGCGATCCAGGGAGACCATATCTTCTCGTATCTGTTAAGGGCATTATATTTCATATATACATATCGTTCTTTTAGTAGGGTATCGTTTACCAAACTTTTGAAAGCAGTTATCGTGGGAGGATGCGGGGCCATCCATGTCCGCGCGATACACACTTTTGCAAGCGCGCACACACTGCGGGCATACATGCTTTCCCATCGGGACCCAGAGTCAGAGTCGCCCACCCCCAAAATACAAAATCTCGGAGTCAGCAATCCTCTCGGCATTCCCGTATGTTCCAGAATCGACCCGACCCCAGCCCCGAACACTTGCAGCAACGGGCATTCCCATATGAGGTGCCAGAATGTGCCTCCGGCAGCTCCGCACTTGGGACAAACATCATCACTATCAGACCTAAATCTGGCCAGCCTGCTCGGTGTCATGTACGATCTATGCAGAATGAAAAGCTGTATCTGCTGAAACCGCAGCGATTTGGTGACCTGGCTCGGATTGCCCAGAGCGCCCTCCCAGTCTTCCCCGTCTATGGGACCCAAGTCACACTCCCAGTTCTCCCGAAGATTCGAGAGCGGGTCTGCATGCATTGTTTGAAGAAGGTACGAGTAGGTGAAGGAGATCACCTTGACTCGACCCAGCGAATGTAGAAATGTTTTTATGGGAAAGGGGAGGAGCGCCGGGGGGGAATCTCCGAATTGCGCCTGCAAGGCATGCCGGAGCTGTAAAAATCTGTAAAAGTGAGAGTTCGGGAGTCCAAACTCCTCCTTTAATTGCTGAAATGATTTCAATGAACCGTCACCGTATAACTGGGACAGCGAGTCTATCGAATATGGAGCCCATACCTCCTCGCCCTCTAGAGACCTCAGTTCATTAAGCAATGTGGAGTGTCATAGGGGAGTATCTGGGTCCATACCCTCATACCCGAGCAGGCCCTTCAATGCCAACCATATCTTCATTGCCTGAAAGACAATAGGAGGTGAGAATCTAGAAGGGTTTCCCCCCACCAGGACCTGTGCCGGAGAAAGATCCGGGTAATAGCACCGAAGGAACGCCCGACCCAGCTCCGCCCCCTCCCTTCCTTGAAGCCACATACCGATATGTGATAGCTGGTCAGCATAGTAATACAGTTGGAAGTGGGGCAAGGCCAGGCCGCCATCCCTTTTTTGTCTAGTGAGGGTGGTTAATTTTATTCTAGATCTTTTATTGGCCCATATCAAGGACGTCAGGACGCTATTTAATTTCCTGAAGAAGGCTGGAAAGATGTATACAGGGGACTGCAATAGAACATATAATAGTTTAGGCAAAACTACCATTTTAATGAGGCCGACCCTGCCCGTCATTGTCAGTGGTAGCTTACACCAAGCTCTCGATTTGCGCACTACTGTCTGTACAAGAGGGTCAAGGTTTAAGGGCACAAAGTCTGATGGGTCGTTGGTAATTAGAATCCCGAGGTACTTAAACTGGACTGTCCAACACAGCGGCAGGGACATTTTCGGAACCTGGGGGAGGGAGCCTATAATGGGCATAATAAATGATTTTGACCAGTTTATGCGGAGACCCGAATACCCACCGAAGGTCTCGATAACCCGCAGCACAGTGGGCATCTCCACCGCGTAGTCTCGAAGGAATAACAGCAAGTCATCCGCATAAAGGGCTATTTTATCGGTGCAGGAACCTGTACCTATTCCCCCAATGTCCGGGTGCGATCTGATCAAGCAGGCGAGGGGCTCTATGGCTATGGCAAACAGGGCAGGAGAGAGGGGGCATCCCTGTCTGGTGCCCCGTGTCAAAGGGAAGGAGGAGGAAATATAGCCGTTCACCAGGACCCTGGCACGTGGATTCTGGTATAGCAGTTTGATCCACTGAATAAAGTTTGGGCCAAAGCCCATGTTCCTCATGACTCCCCATAGGTAAGGCCACTCAACACTGTCGAATGCCTTGGCTGCATCCAATGAGACCACAGCCGCGTCCGAGGGGAAGTCGCGAGGAGCCTGCAAAATGGTGTATAGCCTGCGCAAGTTAATGGATGTGGATTTCCCAGGCATGAAGCCGGTTTGATCCGGATGAATTATAGATTTAATTACTAGGTTGAGCCGGATAGCAAGAATTTTCGCCAGGATTTTGGCGTCAGTGGGAATAAGGGAGATCGGCCTGTAGGACTCCAGCAGCTTGGAATCCTTACCAGGCTTTGGAAGCATTATGAGAATCGCCTCGGACATTGAGGGAGGAAGGCTGTTAGCGGCAAACATTTCAACGTACGTGGCAAGCAGCTGAGGACCAAAGAAGTCAATGTATTGTTTATATAGTTCCGTGGGAATACCGTCACTACCCGGGGATTTACCACTAGGAGACACCTCCACCGCCGACGTCACCTCCTCCAAGGTCAGAGGCGCATCCAAGGCGTCCCTAGCCTCAGGGGAGAGTTTAGAAAGGGGAATATTTGTCAGGTACAGGTCTAATTCCTCTGTGGAACATGTCAGTCGGCTATCGTATACCTCCCTGAAGTAGCCAAGGAACATCTGTGCGATGTCAGGGGTGGTATCTACCATGGAGCCATCGGAGTCAAGCAGCTGCGCTATCGTGGTCCCAGGTCGATCGTAATGCACTAAGTGGGCCAGCAAGCTACCTGGTCTGTCCGCCTGCATATAGATGTTAGTGGCCCTAAACAAAAGGGAACGTGCATTTTTGTCTGAAAGGTGAGCCAGCCAGGCCTCTTGAGCCACTAGCCAGCGGGCCTTCAGCGCGGGGGTACCCTCAGTCAGGTATCGCGTCTCCAGATCCCTACACTCAGTCTCAAGCTGTCTTTCCATCGCCCTGCTAGCCTCCTTGCAGGCAGCAATTTTGCCAATCAATGTACCTCGCAAATACGCTTTGAATGCATCCCAAACAACCGGGGCCGGGGCCGATCCCACATTATCCGCAAAAAATCCCTCCCATTTGGACGCTAAATCCGGGCAATCGCCCAGCTGGGCCAGCCAAGATGGGTGCAGTCGCCAATATGACTGTCCCCTCTGACAGTCCCCGTCTATTGAGAGCACCAGGGGCGAATGATCGGACACCCCCTGTGCTTCGTAACGGACATCCGTCACACCAGGCAGAAGCCCAGGTGAGACCAGGGCCAGGTCGATTCTGGAAAAAGAGCCATGTGTACCCGAATAACAGGAGTATTGCCGAAGAGTAGGATTCCGAATCCTCCAGACGTCTACCCACTGCATGCTATCTAGAAAATCTGCAAATTTAGATCCAGATGAGGTTAAGCCGCCCCCCGTCCCTTGATCACGAGGAGCTCTCCATCTGTCCAAGGAGGCATCCAACACAGCGTTGAAGTCCCCCAGGCAGATGACAGGGGTATGGGGGGAGGAGGCAACAAATGAGGCGGCCTTTTGCAGGACAACATATGAAAAAGGGGGGGGAACATACACAGACAATAGGAAAAAATTACGTGAGAACAGTTTACATTCTATGAACACGTATCTACCATGCGGATCTGTATTTACTCTGATCATCTCAAACTGTACGGTCCTCTTTATCATTACCGACACCCCTCGGGAATAAGAGGAGTGCGAGGAATGATATGCCCACCCCACCCAAGGCCTGCGGAGCGACAACAGCCTATTTCCCTCCAAATGGGTTTCGCTTAGACAAATGATATCCGGGCCATATTTCTTGATCATTTTAAATACTAAGGATCGCTTTACTTTGTTGTTGATGCCCCGGACATTCCACGCCAAGATTTTTAAGGGAGGCATGTCGGCCAAGTCATCAACAGGGGCACAACACTTCTAACAACCACCCATCCACCCGGCGCTCCGCTCACGTAATCATGTCGTCCGCAGGCCCCGGACCCCGAACCGAACCCCTGAAAACAGTGCGACCCCACCACACCCTCTAAATAACAAGTATTTAGGCTTCGTAAGTTCAAAACATAAAACAGAAAAATAACTGCTGAGGGGCCAACAGCGGCCCCCAAGCATCCCCCCACCCCGTATACCTCCCCGAACTGTGGCATACCCATATCCCTAACCGAACTCTAGACCTGGAGATCCCAAAGCCTACGGCAACACTGTACTAGGCGTACAGATCAAACAACCCAAATATCTAAACCTTTATGCGTTTCTACGTCTATAACACTTCTCAGCAAAGTCCAGAACCACTAAACGAGAGGAAGCTCCCTGGACTTATACTTGCGGAATGTAGGCCCATAGAGGAGGGCGACCCGATGTCAGTCTGGAGCCAGCTGGCGGGCCCCTGGAGCATATCTGTCCAACCAGGAAGCCGCTTCCCTGGGCGAGTTGAAGAATTTGGTCTCCCCGTCCGCCACCACACGCAACCTGGAGGGAAACAGCATCGAGTATGGTAGGTTCAGGTCACGAAGGCGTCGCTTTATGGGAAGAAACTGGGCTCGGTCTTTTTGAACGTCTGCTGCAAAGTCCGGAAATGCCGACACCCGGATTCCATTCCGGATCAGGGGGCCCTTCACGCGTCCCAGGCGCAGGACTGAGTCCCGGTCCTTGTAGTGCAGGAATTTTGCTATAAAAGTTCGTGGTGGGGCGCCTGGGGGTAAAGGCCGGAAGGGCACGCGGTGAGCCCGCTCCACTGCAAACTGAGAGGTAAAGGATTCAGCACCGTATGCCTCTTTGAGCCAGGATTCCAAGAAATCTTCGGGATGTGCCCCCTCTTCCTTTTCGGGGAGGCCTACGAACCTCACATTATTTCTGCGGAGTCTGCCCTCCATGTCCAGGAGTTTGGTTTGCAACGTTGTGACTTGTTGTGTGACTGCAGACACCGATCGTTGTAGAGGACCGCTGAGGTCTTCCAGGTTGGAGACCCTTGTCTCAGTTTCGCCCACCCTCTCCCGTACTCGCTGGACGTCCTGTCGCAGCAGTGATAGATCACATTGCACCTTCTCCATCTTGTCCGACAGACGTTGTTCACTGGCCGCTATGGCCTCCAGGACCTGCTGGATGGAAGGAGCAGATGGCTGTGCGTTCGCCCCCGAGTCGGACCCAGCCGATGGGTCCATTCTGGCAGGGGGGGAGAGCTTAGGAGATGACTGCGTCGACTGGGATGCAGGTTGTCGAGCAAACTTCTCCAGTTTAGCCGCGGCCGCACTCTGACCGCCCCTCACCATCGCGTTAAGGCCCAGCAATACTGAGAGTCCCAATATTTAGTGTCAAAAAGTATAACAGTGGGCGGTAAATGCAGTATCAGCAGCACGCCAGGCACTGGGATAGCCAGCTGTTATAGTGAAGGGAGAAGGGGGACCAGTGGAGTCCAATGGTATAAATAAATATGTCCAGTGTGTGATACTCCAACAATATAAGCAATTGGCAGGTCTGCTGGGACAAGATCCAATCCTCCAGCCCAGTACAGTCTTCATCCACACTGCACCTTGCTGTGAGTAGTAATACAGGGAGCTGCAGGTAAAATGGCCGCCCAGCACACAGATTTCTCCCTCTTCCCTCCCTGCACCAGCCTTCAGGGGAGCAGGATAATGTGTACGTGGAGCCCTGGGGGTGCAGGAGTGGGGTGCCGCTCTTCTCCGGTGCCGCTGGCCGCCGTGACCGCCTCGGGCGCTCGATCGTGTGCGCACGTGCACGCGCCCGGCGGAGCACCAAAATCGAGGCCGGGGACTGAACTGCGGCCTAGGCCCGGAGTCCGGGCGGCCGCCGACGCGAGCCGGGAGCGCTCGCACGGATCTTCAACGGTGCCCGCCGCCTCCCCAGTACCTCCAGGCAGGAAATGAGTCCAGAGGAGACCACAATCAGAGCCCCAGGATTGATGCAGGATTAATTATCCAGGGAGCTCCTCGGTCTCGCTGCCTAGTCCCTTGCCGCCGTGGCCACGCCCAAACTTTTTATATTTTAACATAAACTAAAAAATGTTTTATGCATTCATTGACTGAGTCTCCCGTCTTTACTGAATGCTAATTTCACAGGATCCGCAAATTATTACTGATATGACTGTTACTCTACTGTCCTGCTGGTGCTCCTGGCCTGTTGTATAGCAGCCAGACATATATTTTATATACAGCACTCTTGGGGAGATGTATCAAGTCTTGGAGTGCAGATGTCCAAACCACCCAATCATCTTCTGTCACTTATCTAGCACAGTACATGAAATTATACCTGTAGTTAGAAGCTTCATTTGATTTGGCAAATACTCAACTTTATCTCTCTCCACGGCTTGATATATCTCCCGGAAAATATCATGTCTTCCTTTCACTTAATTAACAAGTTAACTTAAATAATTGTCTTGGAAATAGGGTTAGAAATTCACAGTAGAAGATAATGTTATAAAGGCTTGTCAATACCTCCTGGTACATTTACATTGATTTATCATTCACATTTCTTCCATGCCAGACAGGGGTGGATTGGGAATGTAAAGTGGCCCTGGAAATATATGAAAAGTGGCTTCATGTAGGTTGGAGTAAGTCAGCAATAAGCGGGGCCCAACACAAGTTGGGCTTAAGCAAACTGTTAGCATTACCCACAGTGGTAGTAAGCAAGGCTAATGCAGCATGGTAGGCAGTCACAGCACCAGCAGTAGGATCATGTCACAGGAGATGGAGATCACACCAGTAGGTGAAGCACTGCACTGGTAGGCAGTCACAGCACCAGCAGTAGGATCATGTTACAGGAGGTGGAGATCACACCAGTAGGTGAGGCATTGTACTGGTAGGCAGTCACAGCACCAGCAGTAGGATCATGTCACAGGAGGTGGAGATCACACCAGTAGGTGAGGCATTGTACTGGTAGGCAGTCACAGCACCAGCAGTAGGATCATGTCACAGGAGGTGGAGATCACACCAGTAGGTGAAGCACTGCACTGGTAGGCAGTCACAGCACCAGCAGTAGGATCATGTCACAGGAGGTGGAGATCACAGCAGTAGGTGAAGCACTGCACTGGTAGGCAGTCACAGCACCAGCAGTAGGATCATGTCACAGGAGGTGGAGATCACACCAGTAGGTGAGGCATTGTACTGGTAGCCAGTCACAGCACCAGCAGTAGAATAATGCCACAGGAGGTGGAGATCACACCGGTGGGTGAGGCATTGCACTGGTAGGCAGTCACATCACCGGCAGGAGAATCATGTCATGGGAGGTGGAGATCACACCAGTAGCTGAGGCATTGTACTGGTAGGAGGTCACAGCACCAGCAGGAGGATCCTACCGCAGGAGGTGGAGATCACACCAGTGGGTGAGGTATTGCACTGGTAGGCAGTCACAGCACCAACAGGAGGATCGTGTCAAATGAGGTGGAGATCACACCAGTAGGTGGGGCATTACACTGGTAGGCAGTCACAGCACCAGCAGGAGGATCTTGTCACAGGAGGTTGAGATCACACCAGTAGGTGAGGCATTGCACTGGTAGGCAGTCACAGCACCAGCAGGAGGATCTTGTCACAGGAGGTTGAGATCACACCAGTAGGTGAGGCATTGCACTGGTAGGCAGTCACAGCACCAGCAGGAGGATCTTGTCACAGGAGGTTGAGATCACACCAGTAGGTGAGGCATTGCACTGGTAGGCAGTCATAGCACTAGCAGGAGGATCTTGTCACAGGAGGTGGAGATCACACCAGTAGGTGAGACATTGCACTGGTAGGCAGTAACAACAGCACCAGCAGGAGGATTGTGTTGTGTCACAGGAGGTGGAGATCACAACAGTAGGTGAGGCATTGTACTGGTAGGCAGTCACAGTACCTATGGTAGCTACACCCCTATATATAACACATGTAACTGTGATAGGGAAGGTGGCCTCTCTCGGCTCTGGGCACCATAGTAGCTGCCAGGGGCGGATTGGGATCGAACACCAGCCCGGGAAATTTATGGAAGCAGCCCTAATGAGGGCCGAGTCTGTTGAGTGGGAGGGGCCTGTCAAGAGGGCGGGGTCACTCCTCAAAGGTCCTGATTCTGAGATAGACACAGTTGGGGCCTCCTTTGCTTTACATTATGCTAATGTTTACCTGTGACTGTGGCCCTCATTCTGAGTTGATTGGTCGCTAGCTACTTTTAGCAGCTGTGCAAACGCATTGTCGCCACCCACAGGGGAGTGTATTTTCGCTTTGCAAGTGTGCAATCGCATGTGCAGCCGAGCGACACAAACACATTTTGTGCAAAACAAGACCAGCCCTGTAGTTACTTATCCTGTGCGATGATTCTAGCAATGGAGGTCCCGGAATTGACGTCAGATACCCGCCCTGCAAACGCCTGGACACGCCTGCATTTTCCCAAACACTCCCAGAAAACGGTCAGTTGCCACCCACAAATGCCCTCTTCCTGTCAATCTCCTTGCGATCGGCTGTGCGAATGGATTCATCGCTAAAAGCATTGCACAACAACAATGCTCTTTGAACCCGTACGACGCGCGTGCGCATTGCGGCGCATACGCATGCTCAGATTTGCCATTATTTTACCTGATCGCAGCCCTGCGAAAATCTGCAGCGAGCGATCAACTCGGAATGACCCCCTTTATGCATATGCTGCTACAATACCCTTCCCTGATGCACATCTGTATGTCTGAATATACAAGGACTGATATGCCCACTTTCAGTGTCTACTGACACTGCAGTCATGCCTTTAATCTACTTCTGATTTTATTCATTTTTAATTCTACAAACCCCTTTTTTTAACCTTATATGTTTCAAAGTACAGGGAGGGGGAGCACACATTACATACAGCACAGTACAGGGAGGGAGCACACACAAGTAGTGAAACACAGACACAGGGGACCAGCGCAGCAGAATCTGTCCCAGTGGCCAATCCGCCCCTGATTACATACATAGCCACCATATTACATACATAGCCACCACATTATTACATGAATAGCACCACATTATACAAATAGCACTGCATTACACATATAGTACCGCATTACGGGGGTCATTCTGACCCGATCGCACGCTGCAGTTTATCGCAGCAGTGCGATCGGGTCAGTACTGCGCATGCCAGACGGCCGAAGGCCGTCTTTGCCAAGCGATCGCCTCTGCCTGATTGACAGGCAGAGGCGGTCGCTGGGAGAGAGGGGGCTGGACGACAGCGTTTAGGTGGCGCAGTCCGGCCAATGCAGGCGTGGCCGGACGGTTGGAGGGCTGCTGCGACCTGGGCAGCGAAGAGGTTCTCCCGGCCAGCCGCAGGAGCTGCGCCGGCCGGAGTTATTCCTCAAATGCAAAAGAATCACCGCTGTGCAATGCTTTCGCATTTCTGCGGGGGGGGGGGGGGGGGGGGATTGGTGGCACTGATATGCGGGGCGAACATAGCTGTGCTAAATTTAGATCAACACAGAATGACCCCCTACATGTATAGCACTACACGTATAGCACTGCATTACACAAATAGCACCACATAACACGAATAGCACAACATTACAGGTATAGCACCGCACTACACGTATAGCACTGCATTATACGACTAGCACCACATTACATACATAGCCACCGCATTCCGAGTTGATCGCTAGCTGCATTAGTTCGCTGTGCAGCGATGAGGCAAAACAACGGCACTTCTGCGCATGCGGCACAATGTGCACGCACGAAGTACTATTACAACGAACAATGTAGTTTCACACAAGGTATAGCGAAGCATTTCAGTCGCACTGCTGGCCTCACAGTGATTGACATGAAGTGGGCGTTTCTGGGTGTCAACTGACCGTTTTCAGGGAGTGTTAAAAAAATGCAGGCGTGCCAGGAAAAACGCAGGCGTGGCTGAGCGAACGCTGGGTGTGTTTGTGACGTCAAAACGGGAACTGAACAGTCTGTAGTCATCGCAAGCACTGAGTAGGTATTGAGCTACTCTAAAACTGCACAAAAAAACTTTGCCGCCGCTCTGCGATCCTTTCGTTCACACTTCTGCTAAGCTAAAATACACTCCTAGTGGGAGGCGGCATAGCGTTTGCACGGCTGCTAAAAACTGCTAGCGAGCGAACAACTCGGAATGACCACCTACATACGTAGCCACCGCATTACATACGTAGACACCGCATAAATAGGCCCATCATCATGGACAGACATTGGGCATCTATACGGCTGATGCCCTAACCCTTACACTAACATGATAATGCAAATAATGTAATTAAAAAATAGGATTTTGGTACTTACCAGGTAAATCCTTTTCTTTGAATCCATAGGGGGCACTGGAGTACTCTTGGGATATGGACGGCTTCCGCAGGAACAATGCACCGAATATTCAAATTTAGAACTCTCCTCCCCTCCATATCCCAGAGTACCTCAGTGTTTTTTACTGAGCCGAACAGGAGCTATAGAGAGGTTGACAATGGAGAATTACATATAACATAACGGACAACAATAAAGTTGACACATAACGTGACTGACAACTAAACAGTTGGCACTATAACCGATAGAACTTGAAACTTTGAACCAGTCGGTGAGAATGTGTTACCATAAGATCCACTGAACTTACCACAAACCAGGTATAACTGCTCTGGGTGGGCGTCCAGTGCCCCCTATGGATTCAAAGAAAAGGATTAACCTGGTAAGTACCAAAATCCTATTTTCTTTTTCATCTACTAGGGGTCACTGGAGTACTCTTGGGACGTACCAAAGCTTCCCCCGTGGGCGGGAGAGCAGTTTGGCACCTGTAAGACTAGACGGCCAAAGCTAGATGCTGATGCCGCAAACGTATCAAACTTGTAAAAGGGCACAAACGTGTGCACTGATGACCATGTAGCCGCATGGCAAAGCTGCGTCATAGAAGCCCCACGACCAGCTGCCCATGAAGTTCCCACAGAACGTGTGGAATGAGCTGTTACTGATGTAGGCGGCTGTAACCTAGCATGAAGGTAAGCCTGACGTATGGTCAGTTTTATCCATCTGGATAAGGTCTGCTAAGACGCTGGCCAACCCATCTTGGCAGCATCATAGAGAACAAACAACGTATCCGTCTTGCGAAGTGTAGACGTTCGGGATACATAAACGCGTAATGCGCGTACCACATCCAAAGTTCCAGAATTCCCGTTAACACAGGAACTACTATTGGTTGACTGATGTGAAAAGATGACACTACCTTTGGTAAGAAAGCGGGATTCGTCCGAAGTCCCGCTCCGTCATCATGAAACACCAAATACGGTGGCTTGCATGACAAGGCACCCAAATCTGAAACACGCCTTGCCGAAGCTAAGGCTAGTAGAAAAATTGCTTTCCAAGTGAGAAACTTAATATCCACTTGCTGTAAGGGTTCAAAATATGAAGACTGTAAGAAATCTAAAACCAGATTCAAGTCCCATGGCGCTGTAGGTGGAATGAATGGAGGCTGTACTCTGAGGACACCTTGCAGAAAAGTGTGTACAGACGGCAATAGAGCCAATCGCCTTTGAAAGTGAATTGACAAAGCAGAGACCTGCACCTTTAGTGTAGATAAACGCAGTCCTCCATCTAACCCCGTCTGTAGAAATAACAAAAGACGGGATAACCTGAAAGATGATGTCGGAAACTTCCGATCTTCACACCAACCTATATAGGCACGCCAAATTCTGTAATAATGAGCTGCCGTAACTGGCTACCTAGCACGTAACATGGTTGGTATAACCGATTCTGGAATGCCCTCTCTTCTTAAGAGGGCGGTCTCAACAGCCACCCCATCAAACGCAGCCGCGCTAAATCGGGGTAAAGGAACGGACCCTGTGGTAACAGGTCCGGACGTAGTGGGAGCAGCCAAGGATCGTCTGCGAGTAGACCGCGGAGATCCGAGAACCAAGCTCTCCGAGGCCAATGAGGCGCCACTAGTATGACTGTGGCGGACTCTCTTTTGATCCGTTTGAGCAACAGAGGGAGCAGCGGAAACGGTGGAAACAGGTACACGAGGCTGTACGGCCACACGATTGTGAGAGCATCCACCGCCACGGCCTTTGGATCTCGCGTTCTGGACACATACTGGGGCGTTTGGTGATTGTGGCGAGATGCCATCAGGTCCACTCGAGGGTAACACCACCTCTGGACCAACATGTGAAACACTTCTGGATTTAATGCCCATTCTCCTGGATAAAAATTCCGACGGCTGAGATAATCCGCCTCCCAGTAGTCCACTCCCGGGATGAACACTGCCGACAATATCACATGGTGATGCTCGGCCCAATTGAGGATTCGAGCCACTTCCCGCATTGCCATGCGGCTTCTCGTTCCTCCTTGTTTGTTGATGTATGCTACCGCCGTCGCATTGTCTGACTGCACCTGGACAGTCTGAGACCGAAGCATGTGCACTGCTTGTCGTAGCGCATTGTAAATTGCCCAGAGTTCCAGGACATTTATAGACAGCAATCTTTCGTGATCCGCCCAGAGACCCTGGAGCTGATAATTTTGAACTACAGCTCCCCAACCTCTGAGACTCGCGTCTGTCGTTAGAATTATCCAATTCCAGGCGCCGAACCATTTCTCTGCGGTTAGATTGTGTACTTTGAGCCACCAGAGTAGAGATACTCTGGCCCGTGGCGACAACCTCACCCTGTGGTGAATCTGCAGATGCGAGCCTGATCACTGTGCGAGCACATCCAGTTGAAAAGGTCATGAGTGAAATCTTCCGAACTGAAGCGCTTCAAAAGCCGCCACCATTGTGCCCAAGAGGCGAAAGCACAAATGTACCGAGACTGTGCGTGGCTTGAGCACTAATTGTACCAGATGACGAATGATCTGTACTTTCTGTTCTGGTAGGTAAATTCTTTGATTTACCATATCGAGAATCATACCTAGGAATTGCAGTCGTTAAGACGGAATCAGATGTGATTTCTTGAAGTTGACAATCCAACCGTGCTGAACTAGTACATCGTACGTTAGCAACGCATGTTGGAGGAGCATCTGTTGAGACTGGGCTTTGATGAGCAGATCGTCCAAGTACGGAACTATTATCACTCCCAGGGATCTGAGATGAGCTATCATCACTTTGGTGAATACCTGAGGAGCTGATGAGAGGCCAAAAGGTAGAGCCTGAAACTGGTAATGGTTCTGCCGTATTGCAAACCGCAAGAACCTCTGATGAGGTGGCCAAATCGGAATGTGTAAGTACGCATCCCTGAGATCCAGCGCAATCATGAATTCCTGTGGCTCTAAACCTGTAATTACTGACCGCAGAGATTCCATCTTGAATCTGTAGTAAGTGACGTACTGATTGAGGCCCTTCAAGTTCAATATTGGCCTGACCGAGCCATCCGGCTTTGGTACCACAAACAGACTGGAATAATAACCCTGACCTTGTTGGTGTACAGGGACCGGAATCAAAACTGCTGAATCCAGCAGAGACTGAATGGCAATTTGCAGAACCGCCCTCTTGTCGTCCGACACAGGCAGTCCTGTCTTGAAAAACCGCAGTGGCGGGAGACAGTCGAACTCTATTTTGTAACCTTTTAACACTAAATTGCGGATCCACCCATCTGTGGATGTCTTGAACCACGCCAAATGGAATGTCTGAAGGCGTGCTCCCACAATTGGAGATCCAAGATGGGCTGGGAGTCCGTCATGCCACTGGCTTGTCGGTGACCTTAGCGTCTTGACGACTGGTGTTGGTTTGTTGGAAACCACGCCGTCGACCTCGTCTACCAGGCGTGGCTGGTCCTCTACCACAGGCTCGAAAGGGCTGAGGCCGAAAGGATTTGAACGCCGGGCCAGAGTATCTCCGTCTAGGTACCGTTGGAGGCAATGGTAAGAAAACAGACTTTCCTCCCATGGCCTCAGAAATCCATTTGTCCAATTCAGGACCAAACAACTTCTCGCCCCGTAAGGTAACGCCTCTATACCTCTTTTGACCTCCGCCTCCGCTTGCCAAGAACGCAGCCAGAGTGCTCATCGTGCTGTAACTAGCGACGATGAAAGGCGAGAAGTGAGCTGACAGACGTCAGTAGAAGCTGTACATAGATAATCAGCAGCTTCCCAGATTTGATCAGCGAGACGTATAAGGTGATCGTCATGTAGGGCAGACTTGAGTTCTGTTATCCATACCATTAGCGCCTTAGTTACCCAAATGCCAATCAACCCAGGTCTAAGCAACACTCCTGCTGCTATATAAATGGACTTTAGCATAGCTTCTATTTTACGGTCTGAAGGGTCTTTAAGCGTAGTAGCAGTTGGTAATGGTATGGTTAATTTCTTTGTAAGTTTAGACACAGACGAATCCACCAATGGCGGATTCTCCCATGTAGCTGTCACAGACTCTGGAAACGGGTAACTAGACTTAAATCTGCGAGGTATAGAAAACCGCTTATCCGGATTCTTTCGTGTTTCTAGTAACATCTTATTAAGAGATTCCGAAACAGGAAAACATATTGGAGTTCTCTGTCGTTTAGTAAAGACGACTTCATCATTTGTCAGAGGCTCCTCAGTTTCAGTAAACTTCAGAGACTGACGCACCGCTCTGATGAGATTATCAATGCCTGGGCTGTCAAAATCGTCACTATCTGACTGCTGGTCTACTTCACCCTCCTCACCTTCATCTTGCGCAATGAGGTCTGGCATAGAATCATCAGAATGCAACAAAGCAGAAACTGGTAAATCATAAGACAAATGAAATTTATCCCTACTACCCAAAATGGACTTGGACTTGTGGCAAGGCTGAGACCCCTCCGGTAGTTCTAGCGGTCTCACCCTAGACTCAGATCTTGCTGCTTCCCGCTCTTGTCGAGCGGCGGACAATTCTGATTGCAATCCAGCCATGACATCTGCTAGCATAGCCCATGGAGGGTCCGGGGATGAAACCGGCTTGGAATCCAGAGCCGAAATTGTATTCGTAGCTGAATCCACAAAACATACTGTACATGTGGTAGATCCATCTGGTAACACACTCTTACAAACATGGCAGGGAAACTGCTTTTTTGTTTTTGCTGGTGCCTTACTCATGATGCAGACAGACAATACAATACACAAAGACAGACAACTTGCACGACTCAGTAAAATAGTACTAAGGTGTCTCTATATATATATATATATATATATATATATATCTGTCCAAGTGCAGTGCACGCCAGTACTATATGAATTCTGATCCCAAATTCCCACTAACACCCCTGTCCGGTGGAGTAGAGATGTAGTACAGGAATGTTCTGGAATCACAACAGGAAGAAACGGGAAGCATGGTTAAAATGGCCCCCATGCCATGCTTTCAGTCCTGACCACAGTGCAGGGTATATCTTATAACCTTTAACTAGTGCAGCCAAGGAACCCGTTAATATAGGCTTAACAGCCTATGTCATTATTGTAACCCCCGCAGTGTCAATGATATACATGCCGCCTTACTGCCCCCCCTTCTTCTCCCCCCCTGTGGCTCGGGTACCGCTGTCTGAGCGGGAGTTACCGGGGGCGGGTATCCGGCAGGCCAAGATCGGGTGCAGGGAGCCGGGGAGCGCTGTAGTGGAGAGCGGTCCTGCAGCGGCGGCCGGCGAGTGTGAGCGGCGGCCGGCGGGTCTTAGCGGCGGAGGAGCAGACATGGCGGCGCTGGTCGGAGCGGTTTCCGGGGCGTCCTGTTAGGAGAGGTGGGTGCGGGCGCAGCGGCGGCCGGCTCTGTAAACATTGTTTCCACACAGCGGGGCGGCAGCGTGCGCTGACCGCCCCGTCCCCCCAGCATACCTGACTCCAGTAGCGATGGCTGTAACGGGGCTTCTATCTGTAAGCTCCGTCCAGCTCTTGCAGCAGTCAGTGAGCTGCGTGTGGCTGTGAGGGTGCTCTTTGTGAGGACCGACACGCCATGAGCTGCCTCCGTGCAGCGGCACTATCCCGGACCCACGTTTTTACAGAAACTGGGAAGGGATGTGCTGTAAAAAGTAAAAATGAAAAAGAAAATCAAAAATAAAAATATTCAAAAGAAGTGTGGTTTAAGCTCCACACAAGCCTTGTTGCTACTATGAGCACAGAAAAAACACTGAGGCACGCTGGGATATGCAGGGGAGGAGAGTTCTATATTTGAATATTCAGTGCCTTGTTCCTGTGGAAGCCGTCCATATCCCAAGAGTACTCCAGTGACCCCTAGTGGATGAAAAAGAAATAACCTCTCTGCCGGGTCCCTTTCAGTGCTCAGTTGCCGCTTTGACCAGTTCAGTGAGAGTGCGGGAGCTGTGGTGGCAGCTGGTGTAGTAAACCCAGCTCCGACCATTGCTTTGCTGCTGCTCCTGGGCCGGGCTCGTTGAAGAGACCTTTGGCCAGGGTCAGGGAGAGGATGCTGCTGGGCTGGTTAACTTTCTCAAGGTCCCCCATTGGTAGAACAGCATCACCACTTTTCACGGCTAGCGGCACCTGGAAGTGCCCGCTAGCCTAATTTCCGGATTGCATTCCAATGAACCACAAGTACTGGAAGCAGTGTGAGCCAGCCCAGCCTGAGTGTGAATCGGCCTGGCTGAGGGGGGATATGGGACCAGCCCATCGGAATCTGTCATGGTGTCCTGGTGGGCCAATCCGTCCCTGGCTGACCATGTCCCATTTGCTGCTAGATGCACCCTTTTGGTGGCACACTATCATGATGGACTCCCTACCCTTGTATTTCTCCTGTGTGCCAATCATGCACCAGTCTAACACTGCACCCTACTATAGCTCTGTCTCTCCCACATTAAGATCGGGTGGTCTTCAGTATGCCGACTGACGGGATCCCGGCGCACAGTATACCGGCGCCGGGATCCCGACAGCCGGCATACTGACACTTATTCTCCCTTGTGGGGGTCCACGACCCCCCTGGAGGGAGAATAAAATAGCGTTGCGCGCATAGCGCGCCACCGTGCCCGTAGCGCGGCGAGCGCAGCGAGCCCGCAAGGGGCTCATTTGCGCTCGCCACACTGTCGATAAGTCAGCGGTCGGGCTCCCGGCGCCGGTATGCTGGTCGCCGGGAGCCCGACTGCCGGCATATCGTAGTGAACCCTTAAGATCCTATGCATCAAAGGTAGTAGATAGATATCCCTTCAAATGCCCCTTTCAGACGTAAGCCAAAAACCCAGGGTTTTTCCTGTGAATGCACATTGATCCGGATTTTGGCTGTTCATGAAAGGAACAGACCCCAGTTGACTATCCCAGGTCTGTTACCTTCCAATCGACCAGGGTTTTTTACGGAACTTGCAATCCAGGTCTATGCCCCGGCTTATGTCAAAATGGATGCGACCTGGGTTTTTAGACCCAGTTCGCACTTATAAGGAGCTGGTTTGCTGTATGGGTCATACCTGGTCTGCTGCTGATAACCTCATCATCTGGAGATGGCAACTAGAAGGCAGACGAGGCTGTGTGGAGACTTTTAGGGCACTTTGGAGAGATGAAGAAGTGAAGGAGCCGCAGGCAGTGTGGGGAGAGGAGGAAATCTGAGCACAGATAATGGGCATAGTGAAATATGCCACCGTGTATAGCAATATTGCTAAAATCCTTGGTACAGGAGGTGTGAAGAAAACCCAGCAGCAAGTGGTAAATAAACTAAAAGCCATTCTCAAATACTACCCCAAAGTCCAAGACCACAACAGAAACAAGAGCAGCGCCGGGTGCATGGAGTGGGCTTATTATGACCTATGTAATGCTATTTTTGGAAACTCCCCACTATGGAACCCTATTGCCCTGTCCTCCAGCATCGCAGCATCAACATAGCAATGCCGGAGTGCAGTCAAGTGAGCCTGCCATCGTCACTAGTGATGATTGATGATGCTAGCGATATGGACACATCTTTTTGGCCAGTGGCTGCGCAGGCAATTGCGAAGCTGAGTCGCAGACTCCGGGCCCAGAGTCCCAGGCACAGTGCCAGACAGAGAAGCCAGCGTAACGCATACACAGTAACTTTACATACAGTATCACACACAAGCCTGATTTTTATTTTTTTTATTACACTGTGTAGAAGATTATAAAATCCGTATTTGTAATTGTAACTAGTGATGTGCACCTGACATTTTTCGGGTTTTGTGTTTTGGTTTTGGATTCGGTTCCGCGGCCGTGTTTTGGATTCGGACGCGTTTTGGCAAAACCTCGCCGAAATTTTTTTGTCGGATTCGGGTGTGTTTTGGATTCGGGTGTTTTTTTACAAAAAACCCTAAAAAACAGCTTAAATTATAGAATTTGGGGGTCATTTTGATCCCATAGTTTTATTAACTTCAATAACCATAATTTCCACTCATTTCCAGTCTATTCTGAACACCTCACAATATTATTTTTAGTCCTAAAATTTGCACCGAGGTCGCTGGATGGTTAAGCTAAGCGACACAAGTGGCCGACACAAACACCTGGCCCATCTAGGAGTGGCACTGCAGTGTCAGGCAGGATGGCACTTCAAAAAAATAGTCCCCAAATAGCACATGATGCAAAGAAAAAAAGAGGCGCACCAAGGTCGCTGTGTGACTAAGCTAAGCGACCCTAGTGGCCGACACAAACACCTGGCCCATCTAGGAGTGGCACTGCAGTGTCAGGCAGGATGGCACTTCAAAAAATTTGTCCCCAAACAGCACATGATGCAAAGAAAAATGAAAGAAAAAAGAGGTGCAAGATGGAATTGTCCTTGGGCCCTCCCACCCACCCTTATGTTGTATAAACAGGACATGCACACTTTAACGAACCCATCATTTCAGCGACAGGGTCTGCCACACGACTGTGACTGAAATGACTGGTTGGTTTGGGCCCCCACCAAAAAAAGAAGCAATCATTCTCTCCTTGCACAAACTGGCTCTACAGAGGCAAGATGTCCACCTCATCATCATCCTCCGATTCCTCACCCCTTTCACTGTGTACATCCCCCTCCTCACAGATTATTAATTCGTCCCCACTGGAATCCACCATCTCAGGTCCCTGTGTACTTTGTGGAGGCAATTGCTGCTGGTGAATGTCTCCATGGACGAATTGATTATAATTCATTTTGATGAACATCATCTTCTCCACATTTTCTGGAAGTAACCTCGTACGCCGATTGCTGACAAGGTGAGCGGCTGCACTAAACACTCTTTCGGAGTACACACTGGAGGGAGGGCAACTTAGGTAGAATTAAGCCAGTTTGTGCAAGGGCCTCCAAATTGCCTCTTTTTCCTGCCAGTATACGTACGGACTGTCTGACGTGCCTACTTGGATGCGGTCACTCATATAATCCTCCACCATTCTTTCAATGGTGAGAGAATCATATGAAGTGACAGTAGACGACATGTCAGTAATCGTTGGCAGGTCCTTCAGTCCGGACCAGATGTCAGCACTCGCTCCAGACTGCCCTGCATCACCGCCAGCGGGTGGGCTCGGAATTCTTTTCTTCGCACCCCCAGTTGCGGGAGAATGTGAAGGAGGAGATGTTGACGGGTCACGTTCCGCTTGACTTGACAATTTTCTCACCAGCAGGTCTTTGAACCTCTGCAGACTTGTGTCTGCCGGAAAGAGAGATACAACGTAGGTTTTAAATCTAGGATCGAGCACGGTGGCCAAAATGTAGTGCTCTGATTTCAACAGATTGACCACCCGTGAATCCTGGTTAAGCGAATTAAGGGCTCCATCCACAAGTCCCACATGCCTAGCGGAATCGCTCTGTTTTAGCTCCTCCTTCAATGTCTGCAGCTTCTTCTGCAAAAGCCTGATGAGGGGAATGACCTGACTCAGGCTGGCAGTGTCTGAACTGACTTCACGTGTGGCAAGTTCAAGGGTTGCAGAACCTTGCACAACGTTGAAATCATTCTCCACTGCGCTTGAGTCAGGTGCATTCCCCCTCCTTTGCCTATATCATGGGCAGATGTATAGGCTTGAATGGCCTTTTGCTGCTCCTCCATCCTCTGAAGCATATAGAGGGTTGAATTCCACCTCGTTACCACCTCTTGCTTCAGATGATGGCAGGGCAGGTTCAGGAATTTTTGGTGGTGCTCCAGTCTTCGGTACGCGGTGGCTGAATGCCGAAAGTGGCCCGCAATTCTTCTGGCCACCGACAGCATCTCTTGCACGCCCCTGTCGTTTTTTAAATAATTCTGCACCACCAAATTCAATGTATGTGCAAAACATGGGACGTGCTGGAATTTGCCCAGATGTAATGCACGCACAATATTGCTGGCATTGTCCGATGTCACAAATCCCCAGGAGAGTCCATTTGGGGTAAGCCATTCTGCGATGATCTTCCTCAGTTTCCGTAAGAGGTTGTCAGCTGTGTGCCTCTTCTGGAAAGCGGTGATACAAAGCGTAGCCTGCCTAGGAACGAGTTGGCGTTTGCGAGATGCTGCTACTGGTGCCGCCGCTGCTGTTCTTGCCGCGGGAGGCAATACATCTACCCAGTGGGCTGTCACAGTCATATAGTCCTTAGTCTGCCCTGCTCCACTTGTCCACATGTCCGTGGTTAAGTGGACATTGGGTACAACTGCATTTTTTAGGACACTGGTGACTCTTTTTCTGAGGTCTGTGTACATTTTCGGTATCGCCTGCCTAGAGAAATGGAACCTAGATGGTATTTGGTACCGGGGACACAGTACCTCAATCAAGTCTCTAGTTGGCTCTGAATTAACGGTGGACTATTGGACAGTCAATTGCTTACTGGAAGTAGTACAAGTGGTCTTCCGACTTCCCCTCT
The DNA here is from genome assembly GCF_028390025.1 of Pseudophryne corroboree. Classification (NCBI taxonomy): domain Eukaryota; kingdom Metazoa; phylum Chordata; class Amphibia; order Anura; family Myobatrachidae; genus Pseudophryne; species Pseudophryne corroboree. The sequence goes on from NC_086445.1 coordinate 628,307,334, forward strand.
GGGATGACGAACGACTCCCAGCAGCTACAACAGCAGCGCCAGCAGCAGTAGGCGTTACACTCAAGGATGCATCGGAGGAATCCCAGGCAGGAGAGGACTCGTCAGACTTGCCAGTGACATGGCCTGCAGGACTATTGGCTTTCCTGGGTAAGGAGGAAATTGACACTGAGGGAGTTGGTGGTGTGGTTTGTAGGAGCTTGGTTACAAGAGGAAGGGATTTAGTGGTCAGTGGACTGCTTCCGCTGTCACCCAAAGTTTTTGAACTTGTCACTGACTTATGATGAATGCGCTGCAGGTGACATATAAGGGAGGATGTTCCGAGGTGGTTAACGTCCTTACCCCTACTTATTACAGCTTGACAAAGGCAACACACGGCTTGACACCTGTTGTCCGCATTTGTGTTGAAATAATTCCACACCGAAGAGCTGAATTTTTATGTATTTTGACCAGGCATGTTAATGGCCATATTCATCCCACGGACAACAGGTGTCTCCCCTGGTGCCTGACTTAAACAAACCACCTCACCATCAGAATCCTCCTTGTCAATTTCCTCCCCAGCGCCAGCAACACCCATATCCTCATCCTGGTGTACTTCAACAGTGACATCTTCAATTTGACTATCAGGAACTGGACTGCGGGTGCTCCTTCCAGCACTTGCAGGGGGCGTGCAAATGGTGGAAGGCGCAAGCTCTTCCCGTCCAGTGTTGGGAAGGTCAGGCATCGCAACCGACACAATTGGACTCTCCTTGGGGATTTGTGATTTAGAAGAACGCACAGTTCTTTGCTGTGCTTTTGCCAGCTTAAGTCTTTTAATTTTTCTAGCGAGAGGATGAGTGCTGCCATTCGCATGTGAAGCTGAACCACTAGCCATGAACATAGGCCAGGGCCTCAGCCGTTCCTTGCCACTCCGTGTCGTAAATGGCATATTGGCAAGTTTACGCTTCTCCTCAGACGCTTTTAATTTTGATTTTTGGGTCATTTTACTGAACTTTTGTTTTTTGGATTTTACATGCTCTCTACTATGACATTGGGCATCGGCCTTGGCAGACGACGTTGATGGCATTTCATCATCTCGGCCATGACTAGTGGCAGCAGCTTCAGCACGAGGTGGAAGTGGGTCTTGATCTTTCCCTATTTTAACCTCCACATTTTTGTTCTCCATTTTTTAATGTGTGGAATTATATGCCAGTAACTATCAATAGCAATGGCCTACTACTATATATACTGCGCACAACTGAAATGCACCACAGGTATGGATGGATAGTATACTTGACGACACAGAGGTAGGTAGAGCAGTGGCTTTCCGTACCGTACTGCTATATATACTGGTGGTCACTGTCAGCAATCTGCAAAACTAAAATGCACCACAGGTATAGAATGTAGATGGATAGTATACTTAATGACGACACAGAGGTAGGTACAGCAGTGGCCTTCCGTACCGTACTGCTATATATAGTATACTGGTGGTTACTGTGTCAGCAAACTGCAAAACTAAAATGCACCACAGGTACAGAATGTAGATGGATAGTATACTTAATGACGACACAGAGGTAGGTACAGCAGTGGCCTTCCGTACTGCTATATATAGTATACTGGTGGTCACTGTGTCAGCAAACTGCAAAACTAAAATGCACCACAGGTATAGAATGTAGATGGATAGTATACTTAATGACGACACAGAGGTAGGTACAGCAGTGGCCTTCCGTACCGTACTGCTATATATAGTATACTGGTGGTCACTGTGTCAGCAAACTGCAAAACTAAAATGCACCACAGGTATAGAATGTAGATGGATAGTATACTTAATGACGACACAGAGGTAGGTACAGCAGTGGCCTTCCGTACTGCTATATATAGTATACTGGTGGTCACTGTGTCAGCAAACTGCAAAACTAAAATGCACCACAGGTATAGAATGTAGATGGATAGTATACTTAATGACGACACAGAGGTAGGTACAGCAGTGGCCTTCCGTATTGCTATATATAGTATACTGGTGGTCACTGTGTCAGCAAACTGCAAAACTAAAATGCACCACAGGTATAGAATGTAGATGGATAGTATACTTAATGACGACACAGAGGTAGGTACAGCAGTGGCCTTCCGTACCGTACTGCTATATATAGTATACTGGTGGTCACTGTGTCAGCAAACTGCAAAACTAAAATGCACCACAGGTACAGAATGTAGATAGATAGTATACTTAATGACGACACAGAGGTAGGTACAGCAGTGGCCTTCCGTACTGCTATATATAGTATACTGGTGGTCACTGTGTCAGCAAACTGCAAAACTAAAATGCACCACAGGTATAGAATGTAGATGGATAGTATACTTAATGACGACACAGAGGTAGGTACTGCAGTGGCCTTCCGTACTGCTATATATAGTATACTGGTGGTCACTGTGTCAGCAAACTGCAAAACTAAAATGCACCACAGGTATAGAATGTAGATGGATAGTATACTTAATGACGACACAGAGGTAGGTACAGCAGTGGCCTTCCGTACTGCTATATATAGTATACTGGTGGTCACTGTGTCAGCAAACTGCAAAACTAAAATGCACCACAGGTATAGAATGTAGATGGATAGTATACTTAATGACGACACAGAGGTAGGTACAGCAGTGGCCTTCCGTACTGCTATATATAGTATACTGGTGGTCACTGTGTCAGCAAACTGCAAAACTAAAATGCACCACAGGTATAGAATGTAGATGGATAGTATACTTAATGACGACACAGAGGTAGGTACAGCAGTGGCCTTCCGTACTGCTATATATAGTATACTGGTGGTCACTGTGTCAGCATACTGCACAACTGAAATGCACCACAGGTATAGAATCTAGATGGATAGTATACTTAATGACGACACAGAGGTAGGTACAGCAGTGGCCTAATGTACCCTAATGCTATATATTATATACTGGTGGTCACTGGTCAGCAAAACTCTGCACTGTACTCCTCCTATATAATATTATACTGGTGGTCCCCAGTCCCCACAATAAAGCAGCACACTGAGCACAGATATGGAGTGTTTTTCAGGCAGACAACGTATACTGGTGGTCACTGTCAGCAAAACTCTGCACTGTACTCCTGCTATATAATACAGCTGCTCCCCAGTCCCCACAATTAAGCAGTGTGAGCACAGATATATGCAGCACACTGAGCACAGATATGCAGCGTTTTTTTTCAGGCAGAGAACGGATAACTGGTGGTCACTGATCAGCAAAACTCTGCACTGTACTCCTATTATACAGCTGCTCCCCAGCCCTCCCCACAATTAAGCAATAGTGCACAATCAAGTTCAACAATAACGGAGAGGACGCCAGCCACGTCCTCTCCCTAACATTTCCAATGCACGAGTGAAAATGGCGGCGACGCGCGGCTGCTTATATAGAATCCGAATCTCGCGAGAATCCGACAGCGGGATGATGACGTTCGGGCGCGCTCGGGTTACCCGAGCCATACGGGAGAATCCAAGTATGGCTCGGACCCGTGTAAAAAGGGTGAAGTTCGGGGGGTTTCGGTTTCCGAGAAATCGAACCCGCTCATCACTAATTGTAACACTGCAAAACTTGTATGCAAGAGGATCGAGGCTGCAAGCACAGATCAGCTTAGAGCGCTGCTATTTAATTTGCTAAATATTTACAGACACGCCTGATAGTTTATTTTGCATAATGTATTGTTGCAGGGTTCGGGTACTAATGTGTGTGGTTTTCTTTACATTTAAAATGTATAATGTCCCACCAAGGCAGAAGAAAAAAACAGAGATGGAACTTGCCACTTAAGTATGATGGACATATTGGCCCTCATTCCGAGTTGTTCGCTCGCTAGCTGCTTTTAGCAGCATTGCACACGCTAGGCCGCCGCCCTCTGGGAGTGTATCTTAGCTTAGCAGAATAGCGAACGAAAAATGAACAGAACTGCTAATAAATAATTCCTTGCAGTTTCTGAGTAGCTCCAGACCTACTCACAGATTGCGATCAGCTCAGTCCGTTTAGTTCCTGGTTTGACGTCACAATCACGCCCTGCGTTCGGCCAGCCACTCCCCCGTTTCTCCAGACACTCCCGCGTTTTTCCCTGACACGCCTGCGTTTTTTTGCAAATGCCGGGAAAACGCTGAGTTGCCGCCCAGAAACGCCCCTTTCCTGTCAATCATTTACCGAACAGCAGTGCGACTGAAAAGCACCGCAGATGCCACAGCGAAACTGCTAAGTTTTGTGTTAAATAACTAAGCGCATGTGCCCTGCGTACCTTGCGCATGCGCAATTTGCAACAAATCGCAGCATAGCGAAAATCGGCAACGAGCGAACAACTCGGAATGACCCCCATTGTGCAAACAGCTCAGAGAAATGGATTCATCTATACAGACCCAAATGAAAGAGAGCGCCAAAATTATTTCTTCAAAGAACTGATGACCATGCATGAGTGAATTAGTCACCAGCATAGGGAATTTCTTGTGCATTGGTTTGCACAAGCTCAGTGTTCCACACCACAGTATGCATAGCAACCATATTCTCCCCAAAATTTTGCAGAGGGAAGCTACAGAAATGTGCCATGGGAACACCTTTTTTGATCCACCTTCGGCTAGTACTCCACCACATAATCCCCCAAATGCAAATTCTGAATACCAATTGGAATTTGTAAATTGCAGCTGTCCATAATTTTTATGCTTGTTTACCACTTACAATATGTTTTAAGGTATTCAGTTTGATTTACCGGCAGGCAGGATGCCTTCTGTCCATATCCCGACAGCGGCATCCCGCCCGCCAGATTGCCAGCAGTGATGTGAGCGCAAAGAGTCATATTTCGGTCTTGCTGCACTTGCCTCGCTGCGGGCTCGGTGGCTCGCTGCGCTTGCCACAGGATCTGTTCCAACTCTATGGGTTTCGTGGACACCCACGAGTGTGAACAGTCCTGTTCTGCCAGGATTCCGGCTGGCGGCAAATTGAACGCATCCCATTTTAAGTAGAGTTGTGCGGAGAGCACTTTTCGTGTTTTGGTTTTGGTTCTAATTCCCAGCTTGTGTTTTGGTTTTGGGTTGATTTTTGCCAAAACCACCCTTTCGTGTTTTGGTTTTGGTTGTGGATCTGGACGGATTTAAAAAAAAACATAAAAACAGCTAAAATCAAAGAATTTGGGGGTAATTTTGATCCTACAGTATTATTAACCTCAATAACATTAATCTCCACTCATTTCCAGTCAATTTGGACTACCTCACACCTCTCACAATATTGTTCACCAACATAGGCCAAAGCCTGGCTGGCTAAACTAAGCAACAGAGCAGCGGCACAAACACACAACAGTTATTTCTGTTTAAAAATGTTTTACAAATTAGTAATGTATTAGCAATAACCCATCAAACCAATAGAAAACAATCCAACATAGAAATTTTGTCAGAATCGTGTGTACAATATCATTGCTCTGAAATAGTTACCAAACAGCAAATAAAAAAAACAACAACCCTAAACCATGTGTAAAATAGCAACAGTAGACATCGATGCCCCCTACACAAGTGCACATGCCCCCAGCACATGCCTATTCTCAGTGCCCAGTCTGTACCTCCCTCCTGGGGGCCCTGGGTCACTGATGACTGGCACCCTGTGCCCATGTAAAGCCCCAATCAGCCATTTTGTCGAGCAGCTCCCCAAATTTTCCCTAATCACAAAAAACAGCATTCTGTAGCTTTGGAACACAGAGTTAAATATTGACCAGGTTACAGTGCTAGTCGGATACAGTGCGGGTCAGACACAGTGCAGGTTGGATACAAAGCAGGTCGGGTACAATTCAGGTTACAGTGTGGGTCAGATACAGTGCAGGTGGATACAAGGCAGGTCGGATACAGTGTAGATGGAATTCATTGCTGGTTGTATATAGTGCAGATCGCACACAATGCAAGTCGGATACAGTGCAGGTCAGAGTGCGGGTTGGATATAGTGCGCGTTGGCTACAGCGGAATGTCGGATACAGTGCAAGATACAGTACAGGTCGGATACAGTGCAGGTCAGAGTGTGGGTTGGATACAGTGTGTGGGTTGGATACAGTGTAGGCTACAGTGCAGGTTGGATACAATGTGTGTTGCATACAGTGAGGGTTGGCTACAGTGTAAGGTCAGATACAGTGCGTGTCGGATACAGTGTGAGATAAAGTGCAGGTCAGATACAGTATGGGTCACATACATTGGGAGTTGTATATATTGTGGGTCAGAAACAGCATGGGCTGGATAAAGTGCATGTTACAGTGCAGATCAAATACAGTGTCGGTTGGATACAGCGCAGGTCAGACTCAGTGTGGGTTGGATACAGCGCAGGTTGAATACAGTGTGGGTTGGATACAGCGCAGGTCAAATACAGTGTTGGTTGGATACAGTGCGGGTCGAATACAATGCGGGTCAGGTGCAGTGTAGGTCAGATACAGCACGGGTTTCAGTGCAGGTCAAATACAATGTGGGTCGGATACAGTGTTGGTCAGATACAGCATGGGTTACAGAGCAGGTCAGATAAAGTGCAGGTTAGATACACCAATAGTGCACTTACTGTGACAGAGTAACAGTGCGGGTTGTCAGTGGTGTTTTTTTCAGTGTGGTGGTACCAGCAGTGTCGGCACTGCAGGAATGCCTGCAGTGTCGGCAATTGCGGGAGTACTGGAGGTGTCCTCAGTGCAGGAGTGCTGGCAGTGTCCTCAGTACAGGGGTGCTGGCAGTGTCGGCAATGCGGGAGTGCCAGAGTTGCCCTCAGTGCAGGAGTGCTGGCAGAGTCCTCAGTGCAGGTGTGCTAGCAGTGTTGGCCTCGACTGGGGATCCGGGCCTGGATCCCCTAGGTTCGGGGGGGGGGGGGGGGGCTGGGGGTTCGGTTCTCTGAAAACCGAACCCGCTCATCTCTAATTTTAAGATATGTATGGCCTTCATTTTAGACTTTTCTTTGTTTTGGGAATAAGCTAAAATAAAGTTTGTTATTGGAGGGTGTCTTGCAAGCTTTTGTGTGCCTAATATTTTCTTACATTTATTATAATAATGTTATATATACATATATTTTATGGTAATATAAGATACCCTGCACTTTTCAAACAATTAGTATTTTTCATAGAGATGAGCGGGTTCGGTTCTCCAAGAACCGAACCCTACCGGACTTTACCATTCGAGCCCGGATCCGAGTCAGGCTTGGGTTTTCCCGCCAGACTCGGAAACCCGAACGCGGCAAAACGTCATCATCCCGATGTCGGATTCTCACGGGATTTGGATTCCATATAATGAGATGCGCGTCGCGCCCATTTTCACTCCAGTCTCGGAGAGTGTATTGAGAGGACGTGTCCTTAGTGTTCAGTGTCTGTGTGGGGGCGGGAAATTGGGGTGGCGAGTCTTGTTCTGTTCTGTTCCAGTGTAGTCAGTGTATTGTGCTGCATCAGTCCACCCAGTCACAGTGTTGGTGTTCTCTGCTGCCATATATCCAGTGTAGCTGTATAAAGTGGCGCTGTGTTGTGCAGACCAATGGTAGTGTCCTGTCTCATCAGTCATTCCAGTGACGATATATGCTGCTGCTATATGTCCACTGCTGCCGTATAATAATTATAACAACCACCACAAGTCTCTTACAGTATTGTTGTGTTGTTCTGCATTAGACCGGTGGTAGTGTCATGTCTAATCAGTCATTCCAGTCATTCCTGTGCCGCATATTGGTGGTCATTCCGAGTTGATCGCTCGCTGACGTTTTTTGCAGCGCAGCGATTAAGTGAAAAAAACTGCATTTTTGTGCATGCGCATGGTATGCAGCGCGCATGCGCTAAGTGCTTTCACACAAAACTTTGTAGTTTTACCCAAGCTCGAGCGTCGTTTTTCAGTCGCTCGAGTGTTCGTAGTATGATTCACAGGAAGTGGGTGTTTCTGGACGGCAACTCAGCATTTTCAGGGAGTGTGCTAAAAAGCGCAGGCGTGCCAGGCAAAAACGCAGGAGTGGCTGGAGAAACGGGGAGTGGCTGGCCGAACGCAGGGCGTGTTTGTGACGTCAAACCAGGAACTAAACTGACTGCAGTCATCACAAGATAGGAGTAGGTCTGGAGCTACTCAGAAACGGCATGCCATTTTTTAGTAGCAAATCTGCTACTCTTTCGTTCGCACTTCTGCTAAGCTAAGATACACTCCCAGAGGGCGGCGGCCTAGTGTGTGCAATGCTGCTAAAAGCAGCTAGCGAGCGATCAACTCGGAATAAGGGCCATTGTCTCATATAACGCCCAAAAAATAATGGAGAACAAAAATTTTGAGGATAAAATAGGGAAAGATCAAGAAGAACCGCTTCCTCCTAGAGCTGAAGCTGCTGTCACTAGCCATGACACAGACGATGAAATGCCATCAACTTCGTCTGCCAAGGCCGATTCCCAATGTGATAGTAGAGGGCATGTAAAATCCAAAAAGCCAAAGTTCAGAAAAAGAACCAAAAAAAGACATTTAAATCGTCTGAGGAGAAACGTAAACTTGCCAATATGCCATTTACGACATGGAGTGGCAAGGGGCGACTGAGGCCCTGGCCTATGTTCATGGCTAGTGGTTCAGCTTCACATGATGATGGAAGCCCTCATCCTCCCGCTAGAAAAAATAAGAGTTAAGCTGGAAAGCGCACAGAAGAGAACTGTGTGTTCTGAGATGGTGTCACAAATCCCCAAGGAGAGTCCAAGTGTGTCGGCGGTTGCGAGGCCGGACCTTCCCAACACTGGATAGGAAGAGGTGGCTCCTTCAATCATTTGCACGCCCTCTGCAAGTGCTGGCAGGAGCACCCACAGTCCAGTTCCTGATATTGAAATTGAAGATGTCACTGTTGAAGTACACCAGGATGAGGATATGGGTGTTGCTGGCGCTGAGGAGGAAGTTGGCGATGAGGATTCTGATGGTGATGTGGTTTGTTTAAGTCAGGCACCCGGGGAGACACCTGTTGTCCATGGTATGAAGAAGCCCATTGTGATACCTGGGCAAACTACCAAAAAAGCCACCTCTTCGGTGTGGAATTATTTCTCCACAAATCCGGACAACAGCTGTCAAGCCATTTGTTGCCTCTGTTAATCTGTAATAAGTAGGGGTAAGGATGTTAACTACCTAGGAACATCCTCCCTTATACGTCACCTGCTGCGCATTCATCAGAAGTCATTGTCAAGTTGTGAAACTTTGGGTAAGAGCGTAAGCAGTCCACTGACACCTAAATCCCTTCTTCCTCCTGTACCCAAGCTCCTGCAAGCCACACCACCAACTCCCTCAACGTCAACTTCCTCCTCAGTCAGAAACGTCAGTAGTCCTGCAGGCCATGTCACTGTCAAGACTGAGGAGTCCACTCCTAACCGGGATTCCTCCGTAGGATCCTTGAGTGGTACGCCTGCTGTTGCTGCCGCTGCTGTTGTTGCTGCTGGGAGTCAATGGTCATCCCAGAGGGGAAATCGGAAGACCACTTGTACTACTTCCAGTAAGCAATTGACTGTCCAACAGTCCTTTGTGAGGAAGATGAAATATGACAGCAGTCATCCTTTTGCAAAGCGGATAACTGAGGCCTTGACAGCTATGTTGGTGTTAGACGTGCGTCCGATATCCGCCATTAGTGCAGTGGGATTTAGACAATTGATGGAGGTATTGTGTCCCCGGTACCAAATCCCATCTAGATTCCACTTCACTAACCAGGCGATAGCGAGAGTTTGCCATTTAATTCCAGTGATTTGGACGTATAATTACAGTGATTTTGCCAATTAATTTCAGTGATTTATAATTATCAATTGCAGTGATCTTGACAATTAATTCCAGTGATTTGGACGTATAATTCCAGTTGGAATTGTTTGTGTCGCTTGGCTTAGTCATACAGCTACCTCATTGCACCTCTTCGACATCTTTGCATGAGGTGCTGTTTGGAGCCTAGTTTTTGAAAAGTGCCATCCTGTGTGACACTGCCGTATGAGTCCAGGGGTACTGCTGTATTAGTCCTGGGGTACTGCCGTATAAGTCCACAAATTGCAGATGTTTTAAAAGCGACTGGAGTGTGCTGGAGATGCTGTCAGTGGACCGAACAATTGCGGCCCACTCTCGACATTCAGCCACTGCGTGACACTACTAGATGGGCCAGGTGGTTGTGTTTCTTGGCTTAGTCATACAACTACCTCATTGCAATTCTTTTTCTTCTTTGCATGATGTGCTGTTTGGGGCCTTTTTTTATATCTGCCCTCCTGTCTGACACTGCAGTGCCACTCCTAGATGGGCCAGGTGTTTGTGTTGTCCACTTTTGTCGCTTAGCTTAGTCATCCAGCAACCTCGGTGCAACCTTTTGGCCTAAAAACAATGGGGGTAATTCCAAGTTGATCGCAGCAGGAATTTTTTTAGCAATTGGGCAAAACCATGTGCACTGCAGGGGAGGCAGATATAACATGTGCAGAGAGTGAGAGATTTGGGTGTGGTGAGTTCAATCTGCAATCTAAATGGGAGTGTAAAAATAAAGCAGCCAGTATTTACCCTGCACAGAAACAAAATAACCCACCCAAATCTAACTCTCTCTGCACATGTTATATCTGCCTACCCTGCAGTGCACATGGTTTTGCCCAACTGCTAAAAAATTTCCTGCTGCGATCAACTTGGAATTACCCCCACCATTGTGAGGTGTGAGGTGTTCAGAATAGACTGGAAATGAGTGGAAATTATTGTTATTGAGGTTAATAATACCGTAGGAGCAAAATTACCCCCAAATTCTGTGATTTTAGCTGTTTTATGTTTTTTCAAAAATCATCCAGATCCAAAACCAAAACCAAAACATGAAAGGGTGGTTTTGGCAAAACCAAGTCAATACCAAAACACGAAAGTGGAATTAGAACCAAAACCAAAACACAAAACACGAAAAATGCCCGCCGCACATCTCTATTTTTCACATATGAAAATAATCGTCGGGAAGTAATGGAGTCCAGGAGTCACCGGAGGTGTGGGATGCTGGACGATCTTGGATGTTTTTTTAAAGGGGCAATCACTGTATACGGCATGGTTTTTACTTGTAATGGTGGCCACACACGGTGCAATTCTCGCATGCTATTTGATCTTTTTAGTTCAAATATCATCACGTCTAGCTCAAATTGCACCGTGTGTATTGTCCCTTGCGATGCGATGCGCGCTCCTGTCTACTCTATATCTCAAGGCAAAACAGTATGTGCAGGCAGGTATTTTTGTACTATATCGCATATAGGGGGTAATTCCAAGTTGATCGCAGCAGGAATTTTGTTAGCAGTTGGGCAAAACCATGTGCACTGCAGGGGAGGCAGATTTAACATGTGCAGAAAGAGTTAGATTTGGGTGTGGTGTGTTCAATCTGCAATCTAATTTGCAGTGTAAAAATAAAGTAGCCAGTATTTACCCTGCACAGAAATAAAAATAACCCACCCAAATCTAACTCTTTCTGCGCATGTTATATCTGCCTCCCCTGCAGTGCACATGGTTTTGCCCAACTGCTAACAAAATTCCTGCTGCGATCAACTTGGAATTACCCCCATAGGGGGTAATACAGACTTGATCGATCATCGTAGCAGCAAATTTGTTAGCAGTTGGGCAAAACCATGGGGGTAATTCCAAGTTGATCGCAGCAGGAATTTTGTTAGCAGTTGGGCAAAACCATGGGCACTGCAGGGGAGGCAGATATAACGTGCAGAGAGAGTTACCGTAGATTTGGGCGGGTTATTTTATTTCTGTGCAGGGTAAATACTGGCTGCTTTATTTTTACACTGCAAATTAGATTGCAGATTGAACACACCACACCCAAATCTAACTCTCTCTGCACATGTTATATCTGCCTCCCCTGCAGTGCACATGGTTTTGCCCAACTGCTAACAAAATTCCTGCTGCGATCAACTTGGAATTACCCCCCATGTGCACTGCAGGGGGGGGGCAGATGTAACATGTGCAGAGAGAGTAGATTTGGGTGGGGTGTGTTCAAACTGAAATCTAAATTGCAGTGTAAAAATAAAGCAGCCAGTATTTACCCTGCATAGAAACAAAATAACCCACCCAAATCTAACTCTCTCTGCACATGTTATATCTGCCACACCTGCAGTGCACGTGGTTTTGCCCAACTTCTAACAAATTTGTTGCTATGATCAGGTCTAAATTACCCCCATAGTACATTGTAGTGTATTCAAAATCGAATGTAGGGGGTCATTCTGACCCGATCGCACGCTGCACTTTATCGCAGCGGTGAGATCGGGTCTGAACTGCGCATGTGCTGGTGCTGCAGTGTGCCGGCGCATGCCCGACGGGTGAAGGCTGATTGACAGCAGAGGCGGTCACTGGGCGGGGGGGGGGGGGGGGGGGGGGGGGAAGGGTGCGGAACGTCAGCGATTGGCCGTCGTTTCGTGGGTGCGGTCCGGCCAACGCAGGCGAGGGAGAATTTGCTGATCATTCTACAAATTTCTACAACTGATGGTGATCTTGTCCATAAGCTGGGAACCAAGGACGGCCAAACGTGACTCCTTAAATCAGAAACTGCCGGCTGGGTCTTCTGCAACGACGGGGAGAATCAGATCTGCACAGCCGTCCGTATACAAGTGGCTCCAGCTTCCCGTGCTCTGTTGAGCGGACGTAGACGGGTGAGAGACAGCACCACATACCGCTGAGTGCAGCGCAAGATCCCGCAAAACAGCCAGTTGGGCTGCAGTGGTAAGCTGCCATACACGGCACATAAGCAGCAATCACATTACGGGACAAGTGCTCTCAGGATCGTTTGCACATAACGTGGGATACCATACTCAGGGGTACATTTACTAAGCAGTGATAAGAGCGGAGAAGTGAGCCAGTGGAGATATTTCCCCATCAACCAATCAGCAGCTCTGTATCATTTTATAGTATGCAAATTATAGATGTTACTTCAGTGCTGATTGGTTGATGGGGCAACTTCTCCACTGGCTCACTTCTCTGCTCTTATCACTGCTTAGTAAATGTACCCCTAAGTGCCACTGCTTGTATATACAAGAGACTGCACCTTAAAACTGAAAAGCATACGAGTGTGCAAAAGTTTTCATACCATTTTAAGAAGCATATATATCATGGAACAAGAAGCTGTGTGCATACAGTATATGAGTGGTAACCACAATTTGGGACAGCATCTTTAAACACAGTTGTTTCTACAATACCTATATGGATAACATTTTAAAGTTAAATTGCACTTTTTTATGAAAGATGTATCATTAAGATTGGATACTATCTAGAGTGTGCATAAGTATTCATACTACATGTGGTAATATATATCAGGTGTTTTCCATTGTTACAGCAATTAGGAAAAGTATTTGATGACTTGTACACATGAATTCTATATAGTAAAAGCAGAACGTTACGCAATCTGTTTATATATATATTTTTTATTGAATAAATGAATCAGATGGTTATATATTATGCAGGAGTTTTCAGTCATATATGCACCATTTAGTATTTTAGCGCAAAACAGTCATTTTTTGGTTCTTTGGTTTGCTTTAATTTCTGAGGTGGAGATCTGTGGCTCCTCATCATCACTAATTAAAATAGCTGTGTGCACACAGACACAGCTGGACTGTTTTTTTGCAGCTCATAGTATAAAAACTAATTGAATTTATACAATTTTAAAACATACAGCGCCTGTATTGTGATTTTTGGAGTTCTGTTATGTGTGAAAGGGACAGACCAGGGAAAACCACGATCTATGGCGTAGTGTGAAAGTGATTCTGAGAGCATGTTCAGGGGTGCGGCCAACCACCACATTGGTTTGCCTAACCATTAGGGCTAAAACACACTACCCGGCTGGCGCCGCCCGGCAAAAACCCGGCCACTTTTAACCGCTGCCGTGATGCAAAGACACATTGAGCACAATGCGTCCTTACACACGGCACGGTCTCGGCCCGGCTGCCGGGTTGCAGCCGGAACTATCCACTGGAAGGTCCGGCTGCCGGGCTGGCGCCGGGCCGTCTTTGCAGCCAGTAAACCGTGTGTGTGAAGGGGAGCTTTCACACACAACGTTTTTTTCCCAAGCCGTGTCTAATGCTGCGCAAAGCCGTACTGTGTGACAGACTCTGACGGTTTCTCTCGGATGGCAAAAAGCCGGACAAAGTTTGTCCGGCTTTTTGCCATCCGGGAAAAACCGGAGTGTGTGTTACAGCCCTTAGAGAGTGCAATGGCTGGGACCGTTCAAAAAGATATATAGAAATAATGCTGGTGCATGCGCGATAATGTACCAGAGTAACAATAGCAATGCATTGTAAAAAATACACTATTGTCCTGTGCAGTGTAAGATAACATATGTCAAGCAGTGGCGCCCAACTGAGGTTTCCCCTGTACCCCTATGGGCCAGTCCAACCCTGCTGGGGTTTAGGTCTGAAAAGGGTTTTAGTAACTATAAACCTACTGTATGTACTGCAGTTGCAGTAATGCCTATGGGGCTGATTTATCACCATCCACATCTGAGGATGCAGATGGGATGTGATAAAATTGAGCCATTCCACACTACGATAATTGATTACATCTCACAGATTCTTCACTGGGATGACCCCCCTACCATTGCGAGTATAACCCCCTGCCATATTTATTTACAAACTGTAATCTTTCTCATCTCCGGCAGAAATCAGTGTTATTTAGCAACTTAAGGGGGGTACTCACGGAGCGATATTCTAAGCAATCTGACTAGATTGCTTAGAATATCGGCATGATCGCTCCGTGTGTAGCCCCCTCAGCGATAGCGATGCGCGGCCCCGCACATCGCTATCGCTGCTGCTAGATTGGCCTGCATGCAGGCCAATCTAGCGGGTCGCTCACTTCACCCGCTGGGTGAAATGAGCGGCCCCCCGTCTCCCCCCGCACGCTCAGCACAGATCGCGCTGTGCTGAGCGGCAGGAGATATGTGTGCTGAGCGGTTCGCTCAGCACACATCTCTCCTGCATCGGCCCGTGGGTACTGGGCTTTAGAATTACTTCAGATCTCACTGTATTTGTCTCATCACAACACATAACAGCAGCAATCATCTTACCACTTCATGTAGAATGCTCTCACGGGTAGGGCCTTCTTTCCTCTTGTTCCTCTATACGTGCTGACTGTGTAACTTGTCTTTTGTCTCTTAGTGTGTTCAGCCATACTTGCCTTCTCTCCCGGCATGGAGCTCCCGTCCCCACCCCAAAGAGTGGGCAAGTCTCCCGGCCGAGCGCCCACCATCCACAACCCCCCCCCCCACGCATCCCCTAGCAAAACCCCGGCGGCGCTGTTCAAAGTGGGCGGTCTGGGGGTCAGATGACATGATTCGCGTCATCCTGACCCCGCCCCCTGTCTTGCAATGCCAATATTATCGCCATTGCTAGACAGGGGGCTGGGCCACGATAACGTGATTGTGCGGCCACACCCTCAACTCAGACCTTATACGTCACCCTGCATCATCACCACGCCCCTGCTGCTCCGACCTGGCTGCGGGAGGTAAGTATGGCTCAGCTAATCTGCTACTCTATGCTTACCTTTCTGTATATACAGGTTTGTAGAGTGCCAAACTTTGGGGGTGATTCAGATCTGATCACTGATGTGTGTTTTCACACAGCAGGCGATCAGCAATAGACTGCACATGCGTATGCACCGCAATGTGCACGTGTGTCGGCAAACAACAACAGGCATCGCCAGTCAGGGACAGGCTGATGTGAAAAATGCAATCACAGAGCTATTGGCATGCTGATTGACAGGAAGAGGCTGTTAGTGGGTAGTAACTGACCGTTTTCTGTGAGTGTCAGGGAAAATGTGGTGTCAGCTCCGGAACCCGATCAGCCTGTTCTCTTCGCACTGTAGGAGTAAGTCCTGGGCTGCGCACAGACTACACACAGTGGGAAAATCATTCAATGGCGAGTGAGGTGCGAACAGATTTGCAGCTGTCCGCTGACTGAGGGATTTTTAGCAGCTCAGTGTACACATACGATCGCACACATGCACAGCAAATATACACTCCCTTTGGGCAGTGACTATCTGCATGCAGCACAACAATTTTAGCAGCCCTGCAATCAGGTCTTAATTACGCCATTTGTCCCCTCCCTTCCCACAGCTTCTTCTACAACATAGTGAGTTGCCATATGTTCGATAGGGAGAAAGTCAATGTAGACAATATACTTATGTATATTCCTTATATGGCATTGCAGAAACATTGAGGTGAGGACTGGCCTCAGGTTGACTCATATGCTGGGTACACATTGGCAGATATATTGGACAATCAATTGATTGGACAATATATATTTTGCCAATCTGCAGGTGTGTACAAGCAATATATCTGTGAAAAGTTAGGTACACACTGTCAGATTTTTTTTGGGTCGGCCTGAGAATAGGACAATTTTTAGGGAAATAGTAGGCACCAATATCTGAGCTACACACTAAAAGATTTTATTTTTAAAGGTACCAATTTTCTGCAACATCACACTACAAATGCATATATCCGCCCACAAGGGGTGTAGTATGGTATGCCGGCGGTCGGGCTCCCGGCGACCAGCATACCGGCGCCGGGAGCCCGACCGCCAGCTTACCGACAGTGTGGCGAGTGCAAATGAGCCCCTTGCGGGCTCGCTGTGCTCGCCATGCTGTGGGCACGGTGGCGCGCTCTACGCTATTTTATTCGCCCTCCAGGAAGGTCGTGGACCCCCACGAGGGAGAATAAGTGTCGGTATGCCGGCTGTCGGGATTCCGGCGCTGTTATACTGTGTGCCGGGAGCCCGACCTACGGCATACTGAAGACCACCCCCCACAAGGTGTAATGAGAGGAAAACAGGAAATATGGGCAGATTATTGAGAACGCACACACACTGCTCAATGGCCCTTATTCCGAGTTTATTGCTCGCTAGCTGCTTTTAGCAGCAGTGCAAACGCTAGGCCACCGCCTTCTGGGAGTGTATCTTAGCTTAGCAGAAGTGCGAACGAAAGATTAGCAGAACTGCACTGGAAAATGTCATGCCGTTTCTGAGTAGCTCCAGACCTACTCCTTCCTTGCGATGACTGCAGTCTGTTTAGTTCCTGGTTTGACATCACAAACACGCCCTGCGTTCGGCCAGCCACTCCCCCATTTCTCCAGCCACTCCTGCGTTTTTGCCTGGCACGTCTGCGGTTTTTAGCACACTCCCTGAAAACGCTGAGTTGCCGCCCAGAAACACCCACTTCCTGTCAATCATACTACGAACACTCGCGCGACTGAAAAACGTCGCTCGAGCTTCTGTAAAACTACAAAGTTTTGTGTGAAAGTACTTAGCACATGCGCGTTACGTACCATGCGCATGCGCATAAATGCCGATTTTTCACTTAATCGCTGCGCTGCGAAAAACAGCAGCGAGCGATCAACTCGGAATGAGGGCCAATATCTGGAGATTGTGTCAGGTATTTTTGGCTTGGGACGATAGACCGGAAAATCGATTGTTCATATGTGTGGGAAAGATTTTCTTGAATTATCGACGAAAAGCCGACACGATCATTCGTACACACTATACAATAACTTTGGTCATTCTTCCAATTATTGGCAAATCTCCCCAATAATTGTATATTGTGTACCTAGATAAAGATGTCTTTCACAGATATACTGCATCTGCTGTGCAACACAGCAGATGGACAATACATCTGCAGATATATTGGCACATCTTTCTGTGTGTATGAACAACCCTTATCTGCATATATAGCTGCAGATCATTTGAAATGCAGATATATCTGCCAATATGTACCCAGCTTTATACTGTTTGTGAATTTACTTGTTTATAAATATGTTATATTTATTTTGAACACAAAAAAATAGCTTTTTGAAAGGAAAAAAAATGATCTCACAAAAGAGAAATAAAGAAGTGGAGCAGTAGCGCTCCACATGCCCCCATAAAAGTCCACCACTTAATTGTATGGCCCTGCAGTAGTGCCCCAGAGTTAAAAATATGTCCCAGACTGGTGGAATGTTCTTTGAGTTGGCACCGATTGTGTCACCTTGAAAAATTAAAGATAGAAATAGTAATAGAACATCAATAGATTTATAAGCTATCACTCTTTTATGTTGAGATGATGACTCCCTTTCCAACTGCACTACACTGCAATGTCCAAATTAGCATTTATCTATAGGGCAGGATGTAGTAGCGCCCAGGTTTGGCGGCCGTGCGGGATGCCGGCCGAACTCAAACTTTTTTTAAAGGGACAATCACTTAGAAGGCATGGTTTTGCCTTGTAAGTGATTGCCCTTTTAAAAAAACATCTACGTTCGGCCGGCATCCTTCATGGCTGCCTAACAAAGTATGGGGTTCACAGATCACAGATCAACCAAAAAGTAATTGGGATTGGTAAATCAGGTTGTCCAACATGTTGGATTTAACAGATCAATTTGGGCTCTAGATTGCTAGTGTATGGTAACAATCAGCAGAGCTGCAGACCGTTTCTAGTAAACTGAAACTGAGGCCTTTCAAGACTGTCAGATCTGTATTTGCTGAAAATGATCTTCCAATCACTGAACAATATCTGCAATGTATAGGTGCATATTGGTTGACTGGGGAATCTTTAAATCTGGGAAATAAATCTCAGAATCTACTAATTGTTTTTTTGTGATTGCTGATGTATGGGGGCCTAAAGGCTCATCAGTTTACTAGAAATGTTCTGCAAATCTGCTAATTGTTACCATACACTAGCAATCTACAGTATACCCTCAATTGATCTGTGACATTAAACCTGTTGGAAAAAGACCCCATACATCAGCAATCACAAAAAAGCTATCTGCAAATTCTGAGATGTTTTCCCAGATCTAAAGATTGCCCAATCCACTAATCTGCGCCCACACATTACAGATATTTTTCAGTGATTTGCAGATAATTTTCAGCAAATACAGATCTGCCAATTTTGAAAGGCTCATCAGTTGCGGAAATGGTCTGCACATCTGCTGATTGTTACCATACACTAGCAATATACACAGGGCCGGTGCTAGGTTGTTCGGCGCCCCTCTGCACACTATTAATTTGCGCCCTCCCATATTTTACAAAGGGACAGCACACATCAAAAAAGGGTGTGGTCTCACAAGGAAGGGGCGTGGCCACACAATAGTACACCCATTTCAAATTATGCCACAAAGTAGCACAATCTTATTCACTTTACCCCACGCATAGTAGTGCTGTTTATACACATAATATCCCCGGTAGTTGTGCCGCTTATACACATAATACCCTCCTATGCAGCTGATCCTCCCTCTGTATAATATGAACGTCTCCCGATTCTAACACGATCGTAACCAAATCCACCTAGTGCCGCCGATGCGTTTCTACCCTATCGGGGTCTTAGTCATGGCATAGGTGGGCTTTGTCTGGTCACTTAATTATATAGAGGATATAGTATAAATTAAGTGACCAGACCAAGTCCACCTATGCAATGACTAAGACCCTGATAGGGTAGAAACGTGTCGGCGGCACTAGGTGGATTTGGTCACGATCGTGTTAGAACCGGGAGACGTTCATATTATACAGAGCGCACAGTGGGAGGATCAGCGGCATAGGAGGTGTGTGCAGGAAAAAGGACCTGTGGACGACCAGTGGTAAAGAAAGCCTTTTGTGCACAGCCCTGGGTAATAAGATTCCCGGTGGAGAGGCAGAACCGTGTCCATCATTGGCATCCGGTAGGTCCGCTGAGACAATGCCTTGATTTAACACTAACACCTATAAGCTGAACTACTGTATAAGAACGCTAAACTCTGTTGTGTACATACAAGGAGGAGTACTTTGTTTTAAGTGACTTTTTAAAATAAATATAATTGTGTTTTACTTTGAACTTTTGCTGGATTGCACTACATATTTCATATAAAAAACGCAAGAAGATATTCAATTTCAGAATACATTGCATTTGTCCTATAAAGACTGATTAAGAACAACGCTGTAGAGTTTTTTGTAGGTTTTTTGCATGTGGTGTGGTGCTGGTTGGCTGATCAGCGTTCCTTAAAAAACACAGCTGCAGTTTACATCTGAGCGCTTGGATAAGGGTCCCCGTCATACACACACACACCCGACCCCCCCCCCCCCCCCGATCCCCCCTCCACACACACACACACAGTCACACACACACTTTCTCAATCACTCTCCCCCAACTTAGCATCTGGCAGACAGGATCTGTAGCAGTTTCTGTCTGTCCTCCTCTACAGCCTGGTCCCATGTAGCTCTGCCCCTCGGCACCGTGTAGCTCCGGCCCCCTTTTGGGCTGGGCCGGGGAATGTGACATGACGCTGTCAGGGGAAGGAGGAGGCTTCATCATGCTGCCAGCGCCACTGCCTGTCAGTGTGACAGGCACAGTAGCTGGCAGCAGCAGCAGGGTCCCAGGCACAGCAGCAGGGAGGCAAAGCAAGCAGAGCGTCTCTCCTACCCAGCGCCTACCTGCTTTGCATCCCTTTGCTGAGCGGGTAGCGCCGGGCCTGAATCTACAGCCCCAATTGATCTGTGAAATCCTACATGTTGGACAACCTGATTTAACAATCCCAATTGATTTTTAGTTAGAATCAGCGAATCCCATGCATTGCAGATCTATAGTATGTACACTATCATCTGCAAAATGCCAATTGATTGCTGATGTATGGGGCCTTAACATAAATAATGAGTTCATATAGTATCCATATACTGCTACATTCAGACATCCTGCTCATCCTGATCACTTGTCCTCACACCATGCAAAGTTAGCTTGTGAGATTTATTTCTTGAAGAACCAGATTTTTTTATATGTATTTTTTAATACCGAGGTGCATGTTCCAATTCATCCATTGCAGTGCAAAACTGGGCTGTGGGCTTGGGTCGTTGGGCCCTCTCTAAAAGCAGAAGGAACCCAGTTCTCCCCATCCCCTCAGAGCCAAAAGAACCCAGTGAGGCGAAAAATAAATCTTTGGGTCCCCTTTCACCAAAAGCTAGGAGAACTGCTTGACATTCCTGACCCCTGGAGCCAAAAGTCCCCTTCAGAGGCAATGATCTTTGGGTTTTCTCAGCCACAAGGCATGGTGTCACCCCTTTCTCAGGGTTAGCCAAAGCTTCCCCCCTGGGAAACTGATATTTCAGGTCTCTCTAGAAGGAGAGAACCTCAGGAAACCTGGGGAGAGGGCAGCCCAGAAGGGTCTACACCAAAATCCCACGAACCTAGACACAAAAAACATAAAAAGGTGTGGTGAAGTGCAAAAAAGTGATAGTATAAAAATAAACAAATAACTCAGTATAAGGTCTGGGATGTTTCTTCATTAAAGATAATGATGTGTACATTTTGTCACTCCCTTCTGATGTGCAAACTGTTTTAGGGAACATATGTGCGAACACCCGCAATACAACGTTTAGCAACTATTTTGGACATTACACAGCCTCCTATACTTTTGCAGAGGAAAAAAAAATCATGATTATGTGCCATATGTCAATTGAATTGTGCAAGGAAAAAACAAATTGTGAAACATGAGTATTGTCATAAGCTACTAACAAAATTGCCCTGAAAGCTTTCAAATAAATATTGTTGTCTGGTTCACTTGGTGTTAGAAATAGGTAACAAAACTGCATTCTCATACTGTATGTCATCAGAATGGGGAAACACTGTAGCGTCAAGAGGCTCTTACCTACGAAGTTTCTAGACTTTAGAGAACAGAATCAATCACTCTGCAGGATGTTATCAGGGAATGGAAAATGAGAAGGGAGACATTCTTCCATCACAAAATGTCCCTGACTCTTGTTTCTCTTTATAACAGACTTGTGACCCATTGTAAATAATTTCTTGCTTCTAGTTGGACCTAACAAGAACAAAACATGCGTAGCATTCCCTTCTCTTGGGCCTTGTACTGTCTTTATTTAGCCCTTGAGTCTTACCTGTACTTTATGTTTTTTTCACAAATGTAAGGATGATCAAAAGAAGGAGAAATAATATATCTAGTTTAGCTGGCAAGTCTCTGGTATTCTGTCCTTTAGACTCTAGTAGTGGAAGCTGCTGATAGTGAATATGGAGTACTCTCAAAGCCTGGCTGATTTCCTAAAGATGTTACTACAATTAGTATGGACAGTAGCTACATGGGAATAACCTGCATTATACATGCCATAGAGCTAAATGCTTTGGGGTCTCAGCAATGCCACTGCATCATCTCTGTAGACTCTGTGTTTTCTGAGCATGCATGAGAGTGAGTGCCCGCTCATAGCCAGAGTGCAAAGTGAAGGTCTACTAGTTGGAGAAGCGTCACCCATATCTTCACCAACAGGACTCCCAGTCCCATAGTTCCACCCCTGAGTACATGCTGTACACAAAGAACTGGTAACTCTTCCCTGTATTTCCTATAGAAACAGATAAGTCACAGAAATGGTCATAACAAAATTCCATATCACTAAATCCAGTTACTCCTCATTGACCATTTTGCTACTGTAGAACATAAATTTGAGCAAGGCTTACAAGTCTCCACTCTAAAAAACATATTATTCTAATTTGACTTTGTTGCTTATTAACATCTCCAACACAGATGATTCTTATGTATCATAAAAGTAGCATCTATTTACGATCCATACTTAAATGTAATGCTGATGTAAGCACTGTGACTGAATATATTATAAATGAGTTACTGTGGACAGTACAAGTTCATGAACCATGTAGGCAATACTTCCAAAAGCTCTGACATGTTTTACACTTATTTTTCTTTTTGATCAGTCTTCAATAGGTGTTATGAGGCCCATTTATCAAAGAGTATTTGTGGCTATGTCCCAGCGCTAGCTGCAAATACTATATATCCCCCGAATGTATGAAGGAGGGATCGCAACAGGTACCTCCGATACCTGCTGGGATCCCTCTATTGCCGTCAGTAGCTGCATCCCCCATAGGTTTCTATAGGGGATGTGATGCTGCCCGATGTATCAATACAAAGCTTTCCTGATATTGACTCCCACAGCTACCACAATCTCCTTATTCGGTATCCCATATCAGCCTATGGGCTACATAACGTGGGATATAATTCTGGCAGGGTTCCCCAGGAACCCTCTGCCGGAAATGGCTACTGTGCACAGCAGTGAGGCTACCGCACATGCGCAGAGGCCTAGACACCCCACTCGGCACATAGCAGGGACAGGCTCCTTTCGGAACCGTTGCCCCTGCATGGGATGAATGATACATACTGCCGATAGGATTGCATATTGCAATGCGATCACATACGATCAGCATTTATTCACCACTGCTCTTTCCGACAGGACAGCATACAAAGTTTAAGTACACAAGCCCCAAACTACTACACCGCCCAGAGCAGTCCTGTTGGAAATATGTGTGTACAGGCTTGGGGATGTAGCAGAGTTACTGTACACACAAGTGGATGCCTTACAACTATGAACAACAGTCACTTAACCAGTAGAGTGATTTTATTGAAGATAAAGCAGGTACAGTTGTACTCACTGTTATACAAGCTGGTAGATGGAGCATACAGTAGCTTGAGCAGAGTGGGGTGTCATACAGCCCACCAGCTAGGAAATGTTTGTAGGTAGGTACCAGGTAGAGGTGTAGGATGCTGGAAAAGCAGTATTAATGCAGGTAAGCGTAGGTTTCATTGGAGCTTTGTGGAAGACTACTGTCTCCCACTGAGACATGCTAACAGTCTCGAGATGGCTCCACACATGTTCAGTAGTAGCTTCAGCAGCCATCTTGGTACAGGGAATGAAGCTTCCCTAGAGGAGTAGCAACATGGAGTCTGCACAGTAGCGCACTCCACTTTCAACAGCTTTCCATTAGCCAATATTATAAAGTGAAAACTGCTGCAAAACTACAACCACACCAGTATAGATTTGAAATCTCTGTCTCGATATAGTTATATTAAATTAATAGAAACCACAAGGTTTATGAAGGAGCAGAATGAAAAATTGCTGAAATAATGCAACAACAAATACTGTATGAATTGCCTATGACAAGCTACATGGATCCCTTTTTGTAAAAAAAAAAAAATGAAATTAAAAAGAAAATATGTGTGCCCCAAACACCCCCCACAATTTGCACTTCAGCCCAGGCTAGTAGTGAAAAAATGAGGGGGAATGGGCAAATAACATGGGAACCCTTCCACTCTTGAGGGTGGTTTCACCAAAACCAAAAACCAAAAGACGGTGATGAATTATAACCAAAACCAAAAAATGGGGTCCATGCACACCTCTACAAATAACAGGCATAGAGCCTATGAGTCCTATTGAAATGAATGGCCACACTCTAAGTTACTGTACTGTATATCTCTGAAGTCTATTGTTCCATCAATGTTTCACATTAGAGTGTCAGTATAGATCTCTCCCTAATTTGGACTCAGTAAGATTAAAATGACTTGGTAATATGAAAGAGTCTTCATTTTTTTCAATTTACAGAGTTGAATTTGAATATTCAACACTAAGGCCACCTAAGCATTGTACACGGTCATCTAGGTATTAAGCTACTTTACTAATTATACAGTATATTTCAACTTTTTTCCAACAATAGTATCACTTATTACTTCGATTGTGCAGTCAGCAAACATTGATGTATCTCATTCCAGTGAATACTCATGTAAGGAGTCAATGCCAGACTGGTGATTCTCTACAGCAAGTTCATTACAACATGATCCTTCACTACTCACAGGACAAGCTCCTTAGTGAAGAACAGTGTGCTTCTGCTTAGTGGCCTCCATCTGATAGCGTCTCCAGATGGATGTCCAGTGAGACAAGTTTGTGACACTTAGCCAATATAAAGTGCTGGGAGCAACCTATCCAATAAAGAAGTTAATGATAATGCAGTGCACCAGACTTTTCTTTGAATCCTGTACATGCTATTGTAGAAAATGCAATGCCTCAATGGTTTTCCCTACCTTTCTAGCAGTTTATTTTCAGTGAAGGGAATGTATTAAGGCTCTTAAGGGCTCTACACACTGGCCGATTTTTTGAAAGATATGAATGATCTCGTTCATAAATGAACGAGAACTCGTTCATATCTTTCAGTGTGGAGACTCCTGCGATGAACGATGCGCGGCCCCGCGCTCGTTCATCGCTGGTCTCCCGTCGGCTGTGCATGCAGGCCAATATGGACGATCTCGTTCAATGCAGCCGCGTGACGGGGGGAGTGAAGAAACTTCACTCCCCCCGTCACTGCCCCCCCCCCCCCGCTGCCGGGTCGCTCGTCGGCCGTATCCGCCGTCGGGTAGCTCGGCAGCGGGTCGGCCAGTGAGTAGGGCCCTTTACCCATCAATATAAAAAAACAAACAAACTAAAAAAATAAAAAATAAACATTTTCACTGGCGCTTTTTAATACTAATAAAAGCATATAACCTGTTATATGGTTGGGAGTCAAACCAATGGTTCCAAATACCCCATACCCATAGCCAGTGTCCCTGGGAGAACTCTGTCTAGACATTTATCCCCCACTACATGAAACCAGCACCACCGCTCCACTTGAAAGCAGTGCTCCCCTCCCCCCAAAGACTTTGCATTTTTCCATGTTGCAGGTGTGGGCAAAATTCCATCTCTAGAGACTCAGCACTTCCCTGTGACTAGCCTAATGTCCGAGCCATCAAAGACAAGTAAAAGTAGCAGAGCCCAGCTTCACATGTAAGAAGCTGTTGGCCGCTTTGGCACTCAATGTGGGGGTGCTGTGAGGGCATTAAAATTACCGATTGAGGGAGCAGTGGATGTTATTCAGTTTTCTAGATGCCCCATAGCCATTAGCACCAAGTTTGTCAGATGGTAGTGCCAGCCTTAACCACACCAACTTGCACTTTGCTAACACTAGGTAGCATTTGCATTGTAGCTTTGTTTTTTGGACATCTGTTGTATTTACTTGAATTTAGGAAGCAGTGAGGTCAATGGAGTGTCTTCCATTGCTCCTCAAACCACAAGTGCAAGTGTCGCATACTACCACATGAAACATACAATCAAATTTTGCTGAATTCATGTCATTGGCATACAGTATAGCTAACACCTTAGTATAAACAGGCTAAAAGAGTATACATTTCACACATATTTTACTGTATACTTAGATTTAGTTTATGGTTCCTCCTACTATAGCTAGTTACTTTTGTTTAAAATTTATAACATTATCATTATATAATTTGGCCACCGCTCGCTGAAAAATTGCATTCCTTATTGCTGCATAATGCTGCTATTTGGAATGTATTTTCTGGGCAATTTATTATTGGAGATGAAATTACAATTTCTGGCTTGCTTATTGTGCATGGTCCATACATGCATGGTTTAATGGTGCCAAACTCCAAAAAGCTTTTTTATAGCTTTATACTGTAAATGGGTTTTTTCTTTCTTTTCCACAGTTCCCATAGATAGCTAAAGGGTTATGTTTCTGTAAGCGTAAAGAGGGAAGCCTTTTGAAAACAGCCATACTGGGTAACAGTTTTGCACAAAACAGGCACCTATGGGTAAATTTACTAAAGGTTCTAAAAATTAAAAGTGGTGCTGTTGCCCATAGCAACCAATCAGATTCTGTCTATCATTTTTCTATTGCACCTTAAGTAAATTTACCCCCTAGTTTCTTTGGGAATTGTACATTTTCTCCAGAACAGGAGTCACCAAAATCACAACATAATGTGGTAAGCTGTCGCATGATCGTAGCTTGCGAGCAAGGTCCTCTTACCTCTTTGTTATTAGACATTATTATTTTATTACTGCTTTGTTCTCAATTGTAAAGTGCAATGGAATATATAGCGCTATATATGTACCTAAAAATAATAATAATAATTGGTTCTATCATGGACTTTAGAAAGAAAAATGCAGGTAGGTTTGAAAAACTTTTTTGGGCTAAAAACATACTTCCTATCTTTTATATGTTCTGCTCAAATAAAAAATTAACACCACATCACATAAAATACTAGCTACGTAGATGACAACGCTAACTACAGGTGAACAATCTTTTCACAAAACGATTCTACTAGCTCTACAAGAAAAAATGATGTATACTGAGAGCCAGTGGCGTAACTTCATCCCAGTTGCCCGGAGGCAAGATATATTTTGTGCCCCGCCTCGGCTCATACAGACAATGAGTAGTATTTAACCGACTCCTTTATACCCGACACTACATCACTGACTCCTCTATACCCTACAAAAAAAAAATCACTGACACCTCTATACCCTACACTAAACTACTGACCCCACTGTAGGTAAAAACACACATACATTGGCACAGATAGGAAAATCAAAACTTACAATCTCAATGAGTATCTAAGCCTTAGGCTGTGGCACCTTCTATGTGGCTGCTTGGCGTGTCTCCCCCTTTTATTATAACTAGAGACACCTGTGTCCTCCCTTCTCTTGGCCCCTGTGTGAGTCATGTCCCATTCCTTCCCCCTGTGTGAGCCATGGCCTCATTCCCCTGTGTGAGTGATATACCCCCTTTCCCCTCTGTGAGTCATGTCTCTCAGCCACTCTATCTGTGTCTCTCAGTTACACCATCATCTCCCGCCTGCGTCTCTCTGCCAGGGTGTAGTATGGTATGCCGGCGGCCGGGCTCCCAGCGGCTAGCATACCGGCGCCAGAATCCCCACCGCCAGCATACCGACAGCTGGGCGAGCGCAAATGAGCCCCTTGCGGGCTTGCTGCTCTCGCCAAGCTATCTATTCTCTCTCCAAGGGGGTCGTGGACCCGCAAGAGGTAGAAAAGGCGTCGGTATGCCGGGTGTCGGGAATCCGGCGCTGGTGTACTGTGCGCCGGGATCCCAACAGCCGACAACCTAAATACCACCCCTCTGCCACGCCATCATCTCCCGTCTACATCTCTCAGTTACACCATCATCTCCCGCTTGTCTCTCTGTCTGCCCTCACCCTCACTCTGTGCCTCTCAGCCTACCACCCTTCACTCTGTGCCTCTCATCCTGCCCTCCCCCTCACTCTGTGCCTCTCAGCCTACCACCATTCACTCTGTGTCTCTTAGCCTGCCCCCCACCTTCACTGTGTGCCTCATAGCCTGCCCTCCTTCACTCTGTGCCTCTCAGCCTGCCCCCCTTCACTCTGTGCCTCTCAGCCTGCCCCCCTTCACTCTGTGCCTCTCAGCCTGCCCCCCTTCACTCTGTGCCTCTTAGATTACCCTCCCTCTCACTCTGTGCCTCTCAGCCACACCCTTCACTCTATCTCTCAGCCGCCTCTTCCCTTCCCCCCTTCCTCTTTCAGCCTGCATCTCACCTCTCTCTCCCATGCCTTTCCCACCACTAGTAGCCGCCCTGGCCTCACCTGTAATACAAAGAGCCTGGCGGACAGCCACTGACAGTGAGGGCAGGAGTTGATTCTTCCCCGCAGGATCAGACAGGACAGGGAGTGTGTGTGGAGACTGTACTGACTTTGAATTATCCAGTGACTCTACGGAGATATTTGGCAATGCATTTTTAGCAATGTTGATAAGTGAGATAAAGTCACCTCTTTTAACAGTTTTTATACAACATTTATGTGTTAGGAGCAAACGGTTGCTAGTATTATATACACTTATTCATAATAATAATATATAAAAATAATCTGTGTAAGTTTGGTATGATTAATTAACATATCAGACCTCTTGAGTAATTAGCGTAAATACTCAACACTTTTGTCTCTCTGCATCTTCCGCCAAACGGATTCTCTGGAGCAGCTGCTCATGATCCACCATGCCGTCTTGATGTAGTGCCGATGATGGGCCCTGGAGCTGTTCTGCGCTGATGCCTAGAGCACAGAGTGGGGGAAAGGCAGAGAAGTGGGAGAGCAGTACAGGAGGGGCAACAGGACTGGGAAAGCAGAGCAGGCGGGGAGGAGGCGAAGAATGGAGAGAGCAGAGGAAGGTAGGGGTGGGGTGAGGTGAGAGAGTGGGGAAAGGGGGGCTGAGGTGAGAAAGTGTGGGAAAGGAGGGGGGAGCAGAGCAGGCGGGGGGAATGGAGAGAGCAGAGCGGGGGGGGGGGGGTGAAAGAGAGCAGGGGAAAGGGGGGTGAGGTTAGTGAGTGGGGGAAAGAGGGGGGCTGAGGAGAGGGACGGAAAAAAAGGGGAGAGTAGAGCAGGCAGGGGGAGAATAGAGAGAGCAGGGTAAAATGGGGTGAGGGAGTGGGGGAAAGTGGGGTGAGCAGAGCAAGTGGGGTGGGGACGGAGAGATCAGGGGAAAGGGGGGCGAGGAGCGTAACACGTTGCACAGTGTGGTCCCGCCCCCGCCGCTGTCAGGTATCTCTCTGCTATTGGCTGCTGGGCTGAGCTGTGTGCAGTAGGGTGACTGACGTCTCCCTGCGATGATGATGATGCTGCTGCTGCTGGGCCGGGCTCAGTGTGGTGAGGGTCTAGGCCCCACATGCAGACTCCTCCCACCCGAGCTGTCACTGTCCTGTAATGCGGCGCCACGCTCCCGTCTACCAGCAGCCCTGGGATGGTGGGACTCAAGTAAGCAGCGGCAAGGCGGGTCATGGGTGCACCATGCAGTGCGCGGCGCTGGCGGGTGGTACTTGCACCACTTTTACATTAGGGTGCGGGGTACATGAAGGAGCTATGTGCCCCCTTCAGGGCTGGAGCCCGGCGGCAACGGACTCCGTTGCCTCTGGGAGTTCCGCCCCTGCTGAGAGCCATAAAGTACTTAGAAGAATGGGTTCTCAGGCTTCATACCTACGTGTAGCAGTCTAAGCTACAGGCGGGACCATGATTATTGCCTGAAAACTAATAATAGTCACTTACTAAGTATTTGCATATTAGCTTGCTGTAGATGTGTAATTAATTACCTCTGTTTGCCTTTGAATTCCCACAAATGCCTTTAATTACAATACAAAAAAGCATTGGAACAAAGCATATATTAAATGTCTGGATTTTGATTCTTAATTTTTCACAAATGGTTAATAGTTTTTTTGTATAAAAAAGCAGCAATTACACGTGTGGATTCATATAATCAGTAAACATATCTATGAATACCTTAAAATTGTGGTTGTATAGTTCATACATTATCATCAATAATGTGTATACCCTGTACCAATTCAATTAAATTTTAATTAAAATCTAACGTTCTATATAATAAATATGTCCTGGATTAATATTAGTAATGATATATAATATTAACTTGTTTTTTATTGTTCTTGTTTAAAGTATTATATAAATATAAAACCTTAACAATGTCTATTCCTATTTTTGTAATTTTTTCTGCTAGTAGGATTTATAAACAGATCTAATTTTTAAAGAAATATTTACTTGATAAAATGTAGATATGATGTAACAAATGTAAGAAATGGTCAACCTCCTAAAAAAAGTCTTACTAAGTACAGTATCAACCTTTGTGAAACAATAAATGTCACATGGTCAGATGCATGCGCACATCACTCAAACTCGCTTATCTTAATAAATAAGGACACTGACAACTGAAATATGGCATGAAAGGGGTCGGCTTTTTATTGATTGAGAGGAAGGCCTATTAAACCTAAACTCTCTCTCTAACTAAGGTGGTGGGGAGAAGAACGGTTAAAATTTGCATGAAGACATAACATAATGCATATATCACATATAAATAAAACATATAAAACATATAAATTAAATAATAATACAATATATGTTGGAGGGCCTTCTGCCCAGATGTTTAGGGATCAGCCTTCTGCCACCATCCCTGACCATCCAGTATCCAACCCAACCATGGGCCATCTGCCCCTACATGGCCAGGGGTTGACCTCCTGCCACTACCCCTGACCACAACACAACTCATAAGGACAGAGCTAACATTCAACCCCTACGGAATAAAGATTAGGCCACCAGCCCCAAGATCCACATATGAGAATCGTCAACTATAGCATATGAGCCCACCTGGTCCGGTGATGCCCATAAGTCAAAAAAGATCAAATATAACCAAACCTCTACTTCAAAACCTAAGAAAATTAAGCCTAATAAATCAAAGGTTAACTAACCATTTTGAACCGGCCAACTGCCAGGTTCCTCCAAACCTGCCACCGCCACCACAACCTAAAACAAAACTAACAGGATCTCAACACTCTAATCATGTCCTCAAAAAAGATCTTCAAACCCTCTTCTGACAGGTGAACGCCATCCGACCAGTACATCCCTGGTCCCGGATGGAAATTCAACCGTGAGTCACCACTACTAGACCCCCCTGTTGCAGGACTGCCCTACCGACCACTGAGTTAACACGCCGTCTAACCAGATCAATCGCTCCTGGGTTAAAAGCTCCTCGCCAAACCCTCTGGGGCACGATATCCGACCAGATGACGGTTCAAAATGGCCAGTCGGTCATCAACTGCAACAAGTGCTGTCTGATCTCAAAGCGAATATTGAGGCCTGGCCTATCCACCAAGTCGTTGCCCCACCATATGAACAATGAGAAACAAGGGATAACCAAACCTGGCTGCAGATGACACTAACCAGTCTCTCAGACCATCCCACCTGATGCCCCTTTGCCCCAACCAACGCATAAGCTGAAGCTCCGGGAAATTCCCAACATCATTGACCACAGGTGACACCGAAAGCCAATATACATATGGGCCCTCATTCCGAGTTGTTCGCTCGCTAGCAGATTTTAACAGCATTGCACACGCTAGGCCGCCGCCCTCTGGGAGTGTATCTTAGCTTAGCAGAATAGTGAACGAAAGATTAGCAGAATTGCGAATAGAAAATTCTTAGCAGTTTCTGAGTAGCTCGAGACTTAGCTCAGCCCATTTCGTTCCTGGTTTGATGTCACAAGCACGCCCCACTCTTCTCCAGACACCACCGCGTTTTATTCTGGCATGCCTGCGTTTTTCCGCATACTCCCAGAAAACGGTCAGTTTCCGCCCAGAAACACCCACTTCCTGTCAATCACACTCCGATCACTTCAACAATGGAAATTCTTTGTTCGGACGTGAGTAAATCTGCTAAGTTTTGTGCTAAAATACTTAGCGCATGCGCGCTGCGTACCATGCGCATGCGCATTTTTTGCCTTGATCGCTCCGTTGCGAAAATCGGCAACGAGCGAACAACTCGGAATGACCCCCATGAGTGGCCAACCACCCAAATAAGAACATTAATAACAGTAAACCAATGCGTAACATGGAAGGAAAAACCCTAACCGTGGAAGTGTGTGGGGGGGCGGGGGATGTGGGTCGCCCAATTTCACATGAGGCAAAAAACAAATGTCCTTCAACTGGCAAAAGCTGTAATTAAAACCAACGGTAAAACAAAAGTTCCTCAAGACCCCCACAATCGCAAAGGCCGATTGCGATGAGCGGCTAATCCTCAAAGGGGCGCACTGTCAGGAGAAGGCCTGATCTAGTGTCTAACTGCACCAGACCTCCACCTACCCAGTGCCCGGATATCGACTTTGGACCACCCCGCCACAGTGGCAGCTGAAGCAGCACCTATGTGGAAAGAGTGAGTCCTATAATCGACCGGTGACAGAACCATGTCCAATAGACAGCGTTTCAAAACCGACCTGAACTGGTAACGAGTCAACAGGGAACCATCACTATGAACTAGCCACCCATCAGGCAAATGAGGGCGTAAGTCCAAATAAGCCTTGACCGTGACCACTGGCCTGACCCATTCGGACTCACTGCCCCCTGCCCACTACATCAGTCTTGGAACGCTGTATCTTGCACCACAAACCGTCGGGATACACGACGACATGGCTCACCAGCATGGGTGAAACTGCTGTACGAGAAACCGCCACCAGTTCACCCACCCTGAACGCGCCATGATAAGCCATCACAAAGGCCATCTTCAAGAGACGAACTTCGTAGTCCGAGGAACAAATCCTCCTCAGCGACCCCAAAATTCACCTCAACAAGGAACCATCAATTGGGCGTCTTCTGTCAGGCAAAGATGGGACCACCCTTGCCCAGCCTTTCATGATCCTCATAAGGAAAAAGGACTTAGTAAAGTCCCTCTCCCCACGAAGACGCAAAAAGTATGAGATGTCCGCAAAAACCCTACCAACGTACGCGCGCGACTTCCCGTCGACATTCAAATGCCACACAAAGGCAAAAATCAAGTCATGAAAGTTCTTACCCCTATGGCCCCTCTCCAGCAGGAAACGGTTCCAATGCTCCCACGAAGCCAAATAGACCGCAAACGCCAAAGGAAGGAGCCAAGGATCTGTGCGCTAGATCCTCCAGTCCTGGTGGATAACCTGCCACACATAATCAGGACATTCATCACCCAATGGATGTGCAGAGACAGCCAACCATCTAAAACGTTCCCAATCAAAATGGGAAAGGGCAGCAGCAATTTTGTTAGCAGTTGGGCAAAACCATGTGCACTGCAGGAGGGGCAGATATAACATGTGCAGAGAGAGTTAGATTGGGGTGGGGTGTGTTCAAACTGAAATCTAAATTGCAGTGTAAAAATAAAGCAGCCAGTATTTACCCTGCACAGAAACAAAATAACCCACCCAAATCTAACTCTATCTGCACATGTTATATCTGCCCCCCCCCCTCCCCTGCAGTGCACATGGTTTTGCCCAGTTGCTAACAAACTTGCTGCTGCGATCAACTCAGAATTACCCCCAATGATAGGAAACATGCTGTTACTCAAAATTTTTCCTATCAATCGATTGGTTACCCAATCCACCGGCCAACTCGCCGCACACCATCTACCCGCGAACCACAGGCACCCGCCACATCCGTAAAAAGCTCCAATAGAGTATTAGGAACTGCAGATTCTTGCCATAAACACACCCCATTAAATTGAAAAAGAAAAGCATCCCAAATGCGCAGATCCCTACAAATTTCAAGAGATAACCTCAGAAAAAAAATTATGCAGCCTTCTAATTCCCACTGTTGCCCTTTCCAATTTTCTACAAAACACTCTCCCCATAGGGATCACCCTATAGGCAAAGTTTAACAGTCCCAAAAGAGATTGAGCCTGCTTAAGAGTGAGTTTGCCTGCTCCAAGCACAAACAAAATTCCATCATGGAGATGCCGAACTTTATCTTCTGGAAGCCTGCACAAACTTGCCTGAGTATTGATCTGGATACCTAAGTAAACCAAGGACTCTGTAGGACCCTCGGTCTTATCCCCAGCAATTGGAACTCCAAAAGCCTCAAACAATGCTAATAACTTGTTTAGCAGAATTCTATAACGATCTGAATTCGGGGGACCGTTCAACAGAAAATCATCCAAATAGTGCGTGATCCCCATACCCCAGTAGCCTCTTGTAGACACCAATGTAAGAATGTACTAAACCGCTCAAAATACGCACAAGAAATTGAGAAACCCATAGGCAGGCATCTATCGACATAAAACCCGCCGTCAAACATAAAACCCATAAACCGTAACACCGACGGGTGTAAAGGAAGGAGGCGAAAGCCCGATTCCACATCCAACTTGCCCATAAGCGCCCCACTACCGAATGATCTGACTATCTCCAAAGCAGAGTCAAAAGATAAGTAAACCACCCGACAATGGGGGTAATTCCAAGTTGATCACAGCAGGACATTTTTTAGCAGTTGGGCAAAACCATGTGCACTGCAGGGGAGGCAGATTTAACATGTGCAGAGAGAGTTAGATTTGGGTGTGGTGTGTTCAATCTGCAATCTAATTTGCAGTGTAAAAATAAAGCAGCCAGTATTTACCCTGCACAGAAACAAAATAACCCACCCAAATCTAACTCTCTCTGCAAATGTTATAACTGCCCCCCCCCCCCCTGCAGTGCACATGGTTTTGCCCAACTGCTAAAAAATGTCCTGCTGCGATCATCTTGGAATTACCCCCAATGCTCCTCTGGGATAACATTGTTCACTGATGCCCCCAGGGGATAAGAAAGATGCTGAATGAGCCTAAACTTGCCGGCAATCTTTTTTGGTACCACCCCCACCGGTGAAAGCATTAGTGTGCCTCCTGAAAGGGGCCCATCATCCGCCCTAAACTAACCTCAGCAGCAACCTTATGCTTAAAAACATTCAGCATGAAACCACATTGAATTGACCCAGCAATAGGTAACGGGAAGCCGTCCGCAAAACCAGTTCTCAGAAACTCCGCGTCGGCCTGATGCAGATATCTCTGCAACCAGGGTAAAAGCGCCGGCAGCTTAATCAGAGTGGGAGCCCTGCCCAACAACAGGGGCCGCTGGACTGCGGTTATGCCAAGTCGAGGGCGTGGCAGCCCCTCCAGTCGCCGGTTTGCTGCAGTCCTTGATTGCGTGGCCCCCACCGCACCTAATGCAGGAGTGTCGAAAACGACACCTTCCACCCAACTCACACGGGCCATTGTTAAAGGCAAAGCATTTCCCATGCCCCACGTGCGACAGGCCTGACTTATAGCTAAAGTATGTAGGACCTGGTTGCTTTACCCAGCCTTTAGCGCCATTACCGTCCGTTGTTCCGCCAGCAGCCTGGGTAACTTCAACGTATAACTCCACATCCTTCTTACCATAATCGTAAATTTCACGCCCATGCTGCTTTCTTCTTAAATCTTCATTGTAGCGCCGCCACGTATATCCCTTATACTTAGTGAACAGCAGATGAATCAGAAATTGGTAGCGAACCAAATTAATATACTCATCGGGCCGCGACTCCAAGTAACAGGCCGCAAAAATCAGCCTACACCGAACCCATGTGTGATAAGAACGAAAGGTATCCTCACTACCCGGATCTTTATTCCTTGCTGCTAGCAACGCTTTTCTATCATCACTGGTCAGTGCAAATATATTAATATATCAACTTTTTCGGATCCGATCCCCGGGCCCGGGGATCAACCTGCGCATTACAGCTGTGTAAGCACAGTGGACCGTGTCCGACTTTACCGACACCTGGGAAGAATTAGAGCTGGAACACCTGTGCAAATGCCGCCGTCGCCTGTTGACCCTGTGAACCCCGCCATCAGAGGAGGACACCCCTTCTGATGACGTGGAAGCCAGGGAAGAGTCAGTCCCCCGACGTCTGCGCCTCTTCCTACTTGCTGGAGCCCTTACCCGTATCCCTACTTTCACATGAGGAGAAAGACCGGGTACCAGAGTCCACTCCACTACCAGGGATACCAACACTCTCTCTGGACCAGTCAGGGTCCAAAGAAGACTCACCAGCCTGTGCAGCCACGGTTGCTGACTCCACCCTGCAGACTTCCTGACTCTGTTGCACTTTCCATGACGTCAGCCATCTCTGCAGCTGCGGAAACAAGAGAAACATCATTCCCGGCCGCAAGCGCAGGTGCTACAGTCGAGCCGGACAACTGGCCCTGCTCCCTAGGTGCACTTATCGAGGCCAAAACTGGTACAAGTGCCCGCGTAACATCAGTAGCCAATGAACCAGCATCAGTGCCCTGCCCACCTGGCACAGTGGTTAGCAGGGGAAGTACTGACAACACAACCGCCGCACAAATTGTAGATAAAACAGATGCATCTAAAGCAGGAGCGGCCACACTAGGCGGTACGCCACGCACTACCCCCGCGTAAGTCCTATGGCCACAAAGAGCGGAATGAGCGCCCCCAGTGGGCTGCAACAGCCTTGCCGAGCCTTCACTGTCAGCAGTGTAGAATCATCATCTACCCCAGAGGAACTCTGCTGCGCACTCCTACGGCTCACTCTCCTCCTTTCCCTAGCATTAGTCCCTCTCTCCACTGCCTGCATGCTACCGCTGCCATGGAGACGCTGGGATCCCCCGGCCGCGACTCCAGCATTCCCCACAACACTAAGTCTGCCTCTTAATGCCAAGCATGACCTCTTTGACAAGGCTATGTGACCCTGCCTAGCCGACTCACTACCCCCAGCACGCGCAATACCCACGGCACCTGAACTCATAGCTCCATCCAGAGCTCCCCTAAACGAGTCCTCTCTTAGCAAATCCCACCTATCCCACCGTCCGCGAACACGAGAAGCCACGCCCTCCGCACCGGAGGACACCCCAGCCCGTCCGGACCGAGACCATCCACCTCCAGGCCGACCAGCCCTACCTCCCATAACGACGCGGGATGGAGTAGCCTTAATGGAGCGGGAAGTCCTGCCTCGGGAAGCTGCCGTCAAGCCCGGATCCCACACCGGAGCACGGGCCTGACGCCGCAGACGCGGTCCGACATCCCTAACCGCCATAGAGGACCAAGAATACCCTATACGTCTCGCGGCTCGGAGAACGAGCCTGTCCCCGAAGGCCGACACCACTCCTAACAGCCTCTGGCCTGCCCCAACCCTGAACACATGCCTGTGACACCTGGTCCGCGTCAGCTAAGCGCGCTGGCAGTACCTTGCTGCACCTAGGCCTAGCAGACATAGCTATACACGATAAAGCAGGAGAATAGAGGAAAATAAAGAAAAGAATTAAGAGTTAGAATGAAAACATAGATAAGAGCAGAATAGAAAAGTATGACTACAGAATTACAGCAAAACCACACTTCAACAGAAGTACCGTACTTATCCTTCCAACGAAAAAACTGGAAAGAGGCAGAAACTTCTAGTCTGAAATCCTATATTCCTAGCAGTTCCACCCCTGACTCTATAACAACCAATCAAGTTAAACCAAGACATGCACAACGTTCCTCCCCCAAAAAACCTCAACCTGACAGCCAGCAGTGATCCATTAATGCTGCATTCAGACTGCAAATGCCGGATCCTACCCGGTAAGACAAACGTGTACTTACCGGGTGGGATCCGGCATTTGCACTCCGCTGCTGGCTTTCCGACCCGGCAATATACCGGGTCGGTTGCCATAACAACGGAGCGCGCAGCAGCAGCAGGGGCGGGGGTGGAGGCGGCGTCGGGAGATGAGCTCATCTCCAGCGCCGCCTCTCCCTATCTTGTGAATGGGAACCGTGTCGCATCGACACGGCTCCCATTCACACCGCACCTGACCCGGTAATCAACCCGGGTAAAACCCTTCTTTTTTACCGGGTTGATTTACCGGGTCAGGCGACCCGCTAAATCGGCCAGTGTGCTTTCACATCGCACACTGACCCGGTTCGACACGGCAATATGCCGTGTCGGTACCGGGTTATTTGTGCGATGTGAAAGGGGTATGACTGACATGCTAAATGCCCAGACCGGTGAGTTTATGCTGTTCAGACACACAAGATGCACTACACAGTCTTATTGTAACAAATGAGTGCAACAATAGGAAGAAAGAAAAACTGACTGCTTTAATTGGTATTAAAAATTGTAAAAATATATAAATATATTCGGCAGGATGTAATGGCATCTGAGGTTACGGAAGGTGCGCTATGCTGGCTGATCTCAGACTTTTTTTAAAAAGTGGCAATCATTTACAAGGCATGGTTTACCTTGTAAATAATTGTGGATTTAAAAAAAAATGTCCGAGTTCAGCCGACATCTCTCACCTCCGGCAAACTCAGATGCCATTACACCGCGCCGCATGCATATATCTGATTTTCGTTATAAATTATACAAGGCCTTTTTTTTTTACCATATAGAGTTTTTATTGACACTAAATGTACAATAAAAACATATATTAAAGCTTTAAAGTATTAAAACATAGCTATAATTTTCCAGTTCTATGGATATAGAATTCATTTAAATTTATGCTGCAACAGCTTTTGAACATAGAATAAATGTCATTGATATCACCCGTTGAAAGTTTTGCAGTTCATTAGGTATCCTTAGCTTAGCATCTGCAATGATTAAATCAAGGTTAATTCACCAGCAGTTGCAGGGATATAGGGGGTCATTCCAACCCATTCGCACGCTGCTGTTTGTCGCAGCGGTGCGAACAGGTCGGTTCTGCGCATCTGCGCCGGCCGCAATGCACACGCGCGTCATTGCCCAGTGACGGTCGTCGCTGGGCAACGACAAGAATAATGAAGAAAGTGATCGCTTCCGCGATCGCAAAAAGAGTGACAGGCGAAAGGCATTCCTGAGAGTGGAGCAGCAAATGCAGGCGTGTCCAGGCTTTTGGAGGGCGGATGTCTGACGTCAATTCCGGAACCTTCATCACTGTATCCATCGCACAGGGTAAGTAGCTGCAGAGCTAGTCTTGTTTTGCACAAAACTGTTTTAGCATAGCAGGGCTGCACAAGCGATCGCAGCCTTGCTATGCTAAAATACACTCCCCCATAGGCGGCGTCTAGTTGATCGCACGAGCAGCAAAAAGTTGCTACGTGCGATCAACTCGGAATGACCCCCATGGCAGGGACGTGCAGTCAGTGGAGGCAGGGAAGGCAGTGCCTCCCCTGTCATAATGATTAAAATAATAAAAAGATGATATTTATAACACAGAGTCTGTGATAGATATCTTCTTTTATTATTTTAACCATTCCCCACCTAGAAAATCCCAGCATTTTAGGGTTGGAGGCTGCTAACATTAAAGTCCGGCCAGCGAGGGGCGGGCAGGGGGCAGGGCGAAGCAATGGGCTGTGAAAGCCCATTGAAAATGTATGGGGAAGCGACACCACTACAGGTGCCTCAATGAGAGGGGCGTGCATTCAGCCCACATGAATGCACGCACCTGTCAGTCCCCCAGATGAGATTGGACCAGTGGATCCACTGGATCCGCTGGCCAGCGGGCACATGCGGTGGCGCGACACGGCATCATGGCATCGGGACCCGACGGAAAGGGTGGCTGGTGGCAGACCTGGATCCAAGAGGATCCAGACCCTGTCAGCCACTCTGCAGAGTTCGGCAGCAGAGAGCAGCTTCCAATTTCAAAAATGGCGCTTCAGCGTCATTTTTGAAATTCAAGATAGCTGCCGCGAGCCAATCACGGCACGCCGCGTCATTGCCCCACCCCCTCAACTGGCTTATATATGCCAGCAGCGAGGTAGCGGCGGTCAGTCTGGCGGTGGGGAGGGAGCAGTCAAGAGCTCCCGAAGACCGAAGACGCCGGAAGCCCTGGGGAGGCGGTGGCCATGCAAAAGAGCTTAAAGGCCGCCGTCCCCCAGGTGAAGACGCCAGAAGTCCTGGAGTGGGGGTGGCCATGCAAAAGAACTTAAATGCCACCTCCCCCAGGTGAAGGTCCAGCACAATAAAATATTAAAACATTAGGTGTTGTGTTTTTATTTTAATATTTTCTTTACAGGCAGACTATGGGTGTCAGCAGGCCATTAATGTCCGGACATGCTGGCACTTGTGGTTCTCCAAGTGCCGGCATGCTTAGGCAGGCTTGTTGGGACCTGTAGGCCGACTGTAAAGAACAATATTAGTATGCCATGAATCCCGCACCCACCGCCACCAGGGCTTTCAGCCCAGTGCTGGTTGTTGCTCAGGAGGGAGGATCCCATTTAAATTTTCAGGGCCCCCACTTCCTGCAGAATTCCAACCCTGGGCTGACTGGTTTGGGGGGTGCTTAATGATATGGCAGAGGGACACCACACTGAGTGTCTCCCCTGCTATGGCATTACTCCCCCTGGCTGGTTCAGCCTAGTGCTGGTCTTTGTAAAAGAAGGGGAACCCTATGCTTTTTTTTTTGGGGGGGGGGGGGAGACAGGGAGGAGGAGAGGTGGCGCCAGTGCCTCACCAGTCACTGCTTTTACCGCACATCACTGCCCCATAGTACCTGATCCACTCGACTTGACTGTATATCTTTCAGGGAGCTCACTTGACAATAGTAGATCAGGAGCACCAGAAAGACATTGCCAATGCCATCCATGATTACTTGCGCTTAGATGCATGAAACGCGTTGGAGGCAACGAGACCAGCATCAAGACTTGTCTGCTTGGCCGGCTTCTTGCACTCCGCCGGCGGCTTGCCGTGACGTCACCCGCCGGGATCTACGATCGCTGGATGCAGCGATCTGAAGTGTCTGGGAGGAAACAAGCATGTAACCCAGCACGGACGGTACACAGAGATTACAACATCTGAGACCACAACAGGTAGGGCAAGTCAGGGAGAGGCTAATACAAACAGCAGCTACCCGCACGGACTGTGGACACTCTAATTACCCCAAAAGGGGCTGTTTAACCAATTTTTCCCTACAGGTGCCACATAATAATTTTTAGCGCTTATTTTTTAATCTATAATAGTAGATCAGTAGTTTTGTAGCCGCAGTTTCTGCCAAATGCGCTGGGATGTAAGTACAATTAAATGGGTGATATTAGTCCTATGAAACAAGTGGGTGAATGCTTCTTTGTCAAGGTGTTTCATTCTATTACAGTTCTTTTTCAAGACTTGAATGATTTTGCTGATAGTGACAGACCAGAATCTTTTGTCAAATACTCTCTTGATAGTAGAACATCTGAGAAAGACGACCATACCAACACACAGGATAAGGTCTACACAGACCTCAAATTATGTGTGTCAGATCTCTGTAAGTGGTACAGTAACTGTCTTTTTCTGTGCGTAATAGAGATGAGCGCCTGAAATTTTTCGGGTTTTGTGTTTTGGTTTTGGGTTCGGTTCCGCGGCCGTGTTTTGGGTTCGAACGCGTTTTGGCAAAACCTCACCGAATTTTTTTTGTCGGATTCGGGTGTGTTTTGGATTCGGGTGTTTTTTTCAAAAAACACTAAAAAACAGCTTAAATCATAGAATTTGGGGGTCATTTTGACCCCAAAGTATTATTAACCTCAAAAACCATAATTTACACTCATTTTCAGTCTATTCTGAATACCTCACACCTCACAATATTATTTTTAGTCCTAAAATTTGCACCGAGGTCGCTGTGTGAGTAAGATAAGCGACCCTAGTGGCCGACACAAACACCGGGCCCATCTAGGAGTGGCACTGCAGTGTCACGCAGGATGGCCCTTCCAAAAAACCCTCCCCAAACAGCACATGACGCAAAGAAAAAAAGAGGCGCAATGAGGTAGCTGTGTGAGTAAGATTAGCGACCCTAGTGGCCGACACAAACACCGGGCCCATCTAGGAGTGGCACTGCAGTGTCACGCAGGATGTCCCTTCCAAAAAACCCTCCCCAAACAGCACATGACGCAAAGAAAAAAAGAGGCGCAATGAGGTAGCTGACTGTGTGAGTAAGATTAGCGACCCTAGTGGCCGACACAAACACCGGGCCCATTTAGGAGTGGCACTGCAGTGTCACGCAGGATGTCCCTTCCAAAAAACCCTCCCCAATCAGCACATGATGCAAAGAAAAAGAAAAGAAAAAAGAGGTGCAAGATGGAATTGTCCTTGGGCCCTCCCACCCACCCTTATGTTGTATAAACAGGACATGCACACTTTAACCAACCCATCATTTCAGTGACAGGGTCTGCCACACGACTGTGACTGATATGACGGGTTGGTTTGGACCCCCCCCAAAAAAGAAGCAATTAATCTCTCCTTGCACAAACTGGCTCTACAGAGGCAAGATGTCCACCTCATCTTCACCCTCCGATATATCACCGTGTACATCCCCCTCCTCACAGATTATCAATTCGTCCCCACTGGAATCCACCATCTCAGCTCCCTGTGTACTTTGTGGAGGCAATTGCTGCTGGTCAATGTCTCCGCGGAGGAATTGATTATAATTCATTTTAATGAACATCATCTTCTCCACATTTTCTGGATGTAACCTCGTACGCCGATTGCTGACAAGGTGAGCGGCGGCACTAAACACTCTTTCGGAGTACACACTTGTGGGAGGGCAACTTAGGTAGAATAAAGCCAGTTTGTGCAAGGGCCTCCAAATTGCCTCTTTTTCCTGCCAGTATAAGTACGGACTGTGTGACGTGCCTACTTGGATGCGGTCACTCATATAATCCTCCACCATTCTATCAATGTTGAGAGAATCATATGCAGTGACAGTAGACGACATGTCCGTAATCGTTGTCAGGTCCTTCAGTCCGGACCAGATGTCAGCATCAGCAGTCGCTCCAGACTGCCCTGCATCACCGCCAGCGGGTGGGCTCGGAATTCTGAGCCTTTTCCTCGCACCCCCAGTTGCGGGAGAATGTGAAGGAGGAGATGTTGACAGGTCGCGTTCCGCTTCACTTGACAATTTTGTCACCAGCAGGTCTTTCAACCCCAGCAGACTTGTGTCTGCCGGAAAGAGA
The DNA here is from genome assembly GCF_028390025.1 of Pseudophryne corroboree. Taxonomy (NCBI): domain Eukaryota; kingdom Metazoa; phylum Chordata; class Amphibia; order Anura; family Myobatrachidae; genus Pseudophryne; species Pseudophryne corroboree. The sequence goes on from NC_086445.1 coordinate 628,350,082, forward strand.
GATCCAAGGTAGGCTTTAAATCTAGGATCGAGCACGGTGGCCAAAATGTAGTGCTCTGATTTCAACAGATTGACCACCCGTGAATCCTTGTTAAGCGAATTAAGGGCTCCATCCACAAGTCCCACATGCCTAGCGGAATCGCTCCGTGTTAGCTCCTCCTTCAATGTCTCCAGCTTCTTCTGCAAAAGCCTGATGAGGGGAATGACCTGACTCAGGCTGGCAGTGTCTGAACTGACTTCACGTGTGGCAAGTTCAAAGGGCATCAGAACCTTGCACAACGTTGAAATCATTCTCCACTGCGCTTGAGACAGGTGCATTCCACCTACTATATCGTGCTCAATTGTATAGGCTTGAATGGCCTTTTGCTGCTCCTCCAACCTCTGAAGCATATAGAGGGTTGAATTCCACCTCGTTACCACTTCTTGCTTCAGATGATGGCAGGGCAGGTTCAGTAGTTTTTGGTGGTGCTCCAGTCTTCTGTACGTGGTGCCTGTACGCCGAAAGTGTCCCGCAATTCTTCTGGCCACCGACAGCATCTCTTGCACGCCCCTGTCGTTTTTTAAAAAATTCTGCACCACCAAATTCAAGGTATGTGCAAAACATGGGACGTGCTGGAATTTGCCCATATTTAATGCACACACAATATTGCTGGCGTTGTCCGATGCCACAAATCCACAGGAGAGTCCAATTGGGGTAAGCCATTCCGCGATGATCTTCCTCAGTTGCCGTAAGAGGTTTTCAGCTGTGTGCGTATTCTGGAAAGCGGTGATACAAAGCGTAGCCTGCCTAGGAAAGAGTTGGCGTTTGCGAGATGCTGCTACTGGTGCCGCCGCTGCTGTTCTTGCGGCGGGAGTCCATACATCTACCCAGTGGGCTGTCACAGTCATATAGTCCTGACCCTGCCCTGCTCCACTTGTCCACATGTCCGTGGTTAAGTGGACATTGGGTACAGCTGCATTTTTTAGGACACTGGTGACTCTTTTTCTGAGGTCTGTGTACATTTTCGGTATCGCCTGCCTAGAGAAATGGAACCTAGATGGTATTTGGTACCGGGGACACAGTACCTCCAACAAGTCTCTAGTTGGCTCTGCAGTAATGATGGATACCGGAACCACGTTTCTCACCACCCAGGATGCCAAGGCCTCAGTTATCCGCTTTGCAGTAGGATGACTGCTGTGATATTTCATCTTCCTCGCAAAGGACTGTTGAACAGTCAATTGCTTACTGGAAGTAGTACAAGTGGGCTTACGACTTCCCCTCTGGGATGACCATCGACTCCCAGCGGCAACAACAGCAGCGCCAGCAGCAGTAGGCGTTACACGCAAGGATGCATCGGAGGAATCCCAGGCAGGAGAGGACTCGTCAGAATTGCCAGTGACATGGCCTGCAGGACTATTGGCATTCCTGGGGAAGGAGGAAATTGACACTGAGGGAGTTGGTGGGGTGGTTTGCGTGAGCTTGGTTACAAGAGGAAGGGATTTACTGGTCAGTGGACTGCTTCCGCTGTCACCCAAAGTTTTTGAACTTGTCACTGACTTATTATGAATGCGCTGCAGGTGACGTATAAGGGAGGATGTTCCGAGGTGGTTAACGTCCTTACCCCTACTTATTACAGCTTGACAAAGGGAACACACGGCTTGACACCTGTTGTCCGCATTTCTGGTGAAATACCTCCACACCGAAGAGCTGATTTTTTTGGTATTTTCACCTGGCATGTCAACGGCCATATTCCTCCCATGGACAACAGGTGTCTCCCCGGGTGCCTGACTTAAACAAACCACCTCACCATCAGAATCCTCCTGGTCAATTTCCTCCCCAGCGCCAGCAACACCCATATCCTCCTCATCCTGGTGTACTTCAACACTGACATCTTCAATCTGACTATCAGGAACTGGACTGCGGGTGCTCCTTCCAGCACTTGCAGGGGGCGTGCAAATGGTGGAAGGCGCATGCTCTTCACGTCCAGTGTTGGGAAGGTCAGGCATCGCAACCGACACAATTGGACTCTCCTTGTGGATTTGGGATTTCGAAGAATGCACAGTTCTTTGCTGTGCTGCTTTTGCCAGCTTGAGTCTTTTCATTTTTCTAGCGAGAGGCTGAGTGCTTCCATCCTCATGTGAAGCTGAACCACTAGCCATGAACATAGGCCAGGGCCTCAGCCGTTCCTTGCCACTCCGTGTCGTAAATGGCATATTGGCAAGTTTACGCTTCTCCTCCGACAATTTTATTTTAGGTTTTGGAGTCCTTTTTTTTCTGATATTTGGTGTTTTGGATTTGACATGCTCTGTACTATGACATTGGGCATCGGCCTTGGCAGACGACGTTGCTGGCATTTCATCGTCTCGGCCATGACTAGTGGCAGCAGCTTCAGCACGAGGTGGAAGTGGATCTTGATCTTTCCCTAATTTTGGAACCTCAACATTTTTGTTCTCCATATTTTAATAGGCACAACTAAAAGGCACCTCAGGTAAACAATGGAGATGGATACTAGTATACAATTATGGACTGCCTGCCGAGTGCAGACACAGAGGTAGCCACAGCCGTGAACTACCGTACTGTACTGTGTCTGCTGCTAATATAGACTGGTTGATAAAGAGATGTCTATGTAACTATGTATGTATAAAGAAGAAAGAAAAAAAAACCACGGTTAGGTGGTATACAATTATGGACGGACTGCCTGCCGAGTGCAGACACAGAGGTAGCCACAGCCGTGAACTACCGTACTGTACTGTGTCTGCTGCTTATATAGACTGGTTGATAAAGAGATGTCGTAGTAGTATGTATGTATAAAGAAGAAAAAAAAACCACGGTTAGGTGGTATATACAATTATGGACGGGCTGCCGAGTGCCGACACAGAGGTAGCCACAGCCGTGAACTACCGCACTGTACTGTGTCTGCTGCTAATATATAGACTGGTTGATAAAGAGATAGTATACTCGTAACTAGTATGTATGTATAAAGAAAGAAAAAAAAACCACGGTTAGGTGGTATATACAATTATGGACGGGCTGCCGAGTGCCGACACAGAGGTAGCCACAGCCGTGAACTACCGCACTGTACTGTGTCTGCTGCTAATATATAGACTGGTTGATAAAGAGATAGTATACTCGTAACTAGTATGTATGTATAAAGAAAGAAAAAAAAACCACGGTTAGGTGGTATATACAATTATGGACGGGCTGCCGAGTGCCGACACAGAGGTAGCCACAGCCATGAACTACCGCACTGTACTGTGTCTGCTGCTAATATAGACTGGTTGATAAAGAGATAGTATACTCGTAACTAGTATGTATGTATAAAGAAAGAAAAAAAAACCACGGTTAGGTGGTATATACAATTATGGACGGGCTGCCGAGTGCCGACACAGAGGTAGCCACAGCCGTGAACTACCGCACTGTACTGTGTCTGCTGCTAATATATAGACTGGTTGATAAAGAGATAGTATACTCGTAACTAGTATGTATGTATAAAGAAAAAAAAAAAAACCACGGTTAGGTGGTATATACAATTATGGACGGGCTGCCGAGTGCCGACACAGAGGTAGCCACAGCCGTGAACTACCGCACTGTACTGTGTCTGCTGCTAATATAGACTGGTTGATAAAGAGATAGTATACTCGTAACTAGTATGTATGTATAAAGAAAGAAAAAAAAACCACGGTTAGGTGGTATATACAATTATGGACGGGCTGCCGAGTGCCGACACAGAGGTAGCCACAGCCGTGAACTACCGCACTGTACTGTGTCTGCTGCTAATATAGACTGGTTGATAAAGAGATAGTATACTCGTAACTAGTATGACTATAAAGAAAGAAAAAAAAACCACGGTTAGGTGGTATATACAATTATGGACGGGCTGCCGAGTGCCGACACAGAGGTAGCCACAGCCGTGAACTACCGCACTGTACTGTGTCTGCAGCTAATATAGACTGGTTGATAAAGAGATAGTATACTCGTAACTAGTATGACTATAAAGAAAGAAAAAAAAAACACGGTTAGGTGGTATATACAATTATGGACGGGCTGCCGAGTGCCGACACAGAGGTAGCCACAGCCGTGAACTACCGCACTGTACTGTGTCTGCTGCTAATATATAGACTGGTTGATAAAGAGATAGTATACTCGTAACTAGTATGTATGTATAAAGAAAGAAAAAAAAACCACGGTTAGGTGGTATATACAATTATGGACGGGCTGCCGAGTGCCGACACAGAGGTAGCCACAGCCGTGAACTACCGCACTGTACTGTGTCTGCTGCTAATATATAGACTGGTTGATAAAGAGATAGTATACTCGTAACTAGTATGTATGTATAAAGAAAGAAAAAAAAACCACGGTTAGGTGGTATATACAATTATGGACGGGCTGCCGAGTGCCGACACAGAGGTAGCCACAGCCGTGAACTACCGCACTGTACTGTGTCTGCTGCTAATATAGACTGGTTGATAAAGAGATAGTATACTCGTAACTAGTATGTATGTATAAAGAAAGAAAAAAAAACCACGGTTAGGTGGTATATACAATTATGGACGGGCTGCCGAGTGCCGACACAGAGGTAGCCACAGCCGTGAACTACAGCACTGTACTGTGTCTGCTGCTAATATATAGACTGGTTGATAAAGAGATAGTATACTCGTAACTAGTATGTATGTATAAAGAAAGAAAAAAAAACCACGGTTAGGTGGTATATACAATTATGGACGGGCTGCCGAGTGCCGACACAGAGGTAGCCACAGCCGTGAACTACCGCACTGTACTGTGTCTGCTGCTAATATATAGACTGGTTGATAAAGAGATAGTATACTCGTAACTAGTATGTATGTATAAAGAAAGAAAAAAAAAACACGGTTAGGTGGTATATACAATTATGGACGGGCTGCCGAGTGCCGACACAGAGGTAGCCACAGCCGTGAACTACCGCACTGTACTGTGTCTGCTGCTAATATAGACTGGTTGATAAAGAGATAGTATACTCGTAACTAGTATGTATGTATAAAGAAAGAAAAAAAAAACCACGGTTAGGTGGTATATACAATTATGGACGGGCTGCCGAGTGCCGACACAGAGGTAGCCACAGCCGTGAACTACCGCACTGTACTGTGTCTGCTGCTAATATAGACTGGTTGATAAAGAGATAGTATACTCGTAACTAGTATGACTATAAAGAAAGAAAAAAAAACCACGGTTAGGTGGTATATACAATTATGGACGGGCTGCCGAGTGCCGACACAGAGGTAGCCACAGCCGTGAACTACCGCACTGTACTGTGTCTGCTGCTAATATAGACTGGTTGATAAAGAGATAGTATACTACTAATATTATATATACTGGTGGTCAGGTCACTGGTCACTAGTCACACTGGTAGTGGCACTCCTGCAGCAAAAGTGTGCACTGTTTAATTTTAATATAATATTATGTACTCCTGGCTCCTGCTATAACCTATAACTGGCACTGCAGTGCTCCCCAGTCTCCCCCACAATTATAAGCTGTGTGAGCTGAGCACAGTCAGATATATATATACATTGATGCAGCACACTGGGCTGAGCAGTGCACACAGATATGGTATGTGACTGAGTCACTGTGTGTATCGTTTTTTTCAGGCAGAGAACGGATATATTAAATAAAACAAACAACTGCACTGTCTGGTGGTCACTGTGGTCGTCAGTCACTAAACTCTGCACTCTCTTCTACAGTATCACAGCCTCAGGTCAATCTCTCTCTCTCTCAACCCTAATCTAAATGGAGAGGACGCCAGCCACGTCCTCTCCCTATCAATCTCAATGCACGTGTGAAAATGGCGGCGACGCGCGGCTCCTTATATAGAATCCGAGTCTCGCGAGAATCCGACAGCGTCATGATGACGTTCGGGCGCGCTCGGGTTAACCGAGCAAGGCGGGAAGATCCGAGTCTGCTCGGACCCGTGAAAAAAACATGAAGTTCGTGCGGGTTCGGATTCAGAGAAACCGAACCCGCTCATCTCTAGTGCGTAATCATTCGAGATTTATGAGCAGCACTAACTGCTGCCTTATTTAAGGCAAAAAAGTTTGCTTAAACATCTTTCTCTGCTAGAGACTAGCGCTGTGACTATATAACCTATTCTGTGTAATATTGCAATTATTGAGATTTTCATCCCGGCACGACCCACTGCAAGAATTTTTTCTATTGCCTATGAAAAGTAAAACAAAAGTACACTATATATATATATATATATATATATATATATAAAAAAATAAAAGGTGACATGTAACTAATAGATATAATATATGTAATGTAATGCACTTAATATAAACACTTGCTCAGTAATTGTTTTTTTATTTTTCTGAATGTTTTCTTGATAACATTGCTATAATAAAATGTATGTGTATTTTTTTATATAATGTATCATATATGAACAGAGGAGTGCAACTCAGCAATACTGCCCACTCTGTGTGGGCAGCAAATGCCACCCATTTGTGCCAAATAAAAAAACTGAGTAAATGTTCACCTATGTAACTAAATATATACACATACAGTATGCAGAGCAGCACATACAGCTGCTAAGCAGCATTCATAGCAGATACACCACTTTTCCAGGAGACATGGCTGATTTGTGTCAGCCTGGTCAAGATATAAACATGCCCAGATCTTCAGTTACATTTATTACTCATTAAACAGCATTGTTTCATATGAATGAAATAATATTAGACCTTCTTATTAGGATTTCCTACACACCCCCATTAAACCCCATTAACATCAAAGATGTTTGCCGGCCCATTTTTGCTGGATTTGGTTTTGATTTATCGTCCGGCTTTGGATTTGGATTCGCCAAACCACCGTGACTTGTTTTGGATCTGGATTTACTGGGGGTTTTTTGCAACAATTTACAAAAAAACACTAAAATCACATAATTTGGGTCTTTTTTTTTTCTAGAGTACTAGTAATTATTAGTACCATTCACTTCCACTAATTTCCAGTCAATTTTGACCACCTCACAGCTCACAATATTGTATTCTCCAAAATTGGCCAAAAGCTGCAATGAGCAGGCTGGTTACTAAGTGACAGAGTAGCGGCACAAGCACACAGCAATTTATAGCACATCTAAGAAACCTTGAGACAGCATACTGACAGGTACAGTGCACAGAACAGCACAAACAAGATATATATATTAGAGATGTGCACTTGAAATTTTTCGGGTTTTGTGTTTTGGTTTTGGGTTCGGTTCCGCGGCCGTGTTTTGGGTTCGACCGCGTTTTGGCAAAACCTCACCGAATTTTTTTTGTCGGATTCGGGTGTGTTTTGGATTCGGGTGTTTTTTTCAAAAAACACTAAAAAACAGCTTAAATCATAGAATTTGGGGGTCATTTTGATCCCAAAGTATTATTAACCTCAAAAACCATAATTTCCACTCATTTTCAGTCTATTCTGAATACCTCACACCTCACAATATTATTTTTAGTCCTAAAATTTGCACCGAGGTCGCTGGATGACTAAGCTAAGCGACCCTAGTGGCCGACACAAACACCTGGCCCATCTAGGAGTGGCACTGCAGTGTCACGCAGGATGGCCCTTCCAAAAAACACTCCCCAAACAGCACATGACGCAAAGAAAAATTAAAGAAAAAAGAGGTGCAAGATGGAATTGTCCTTGGGCCCTCCCACCCACCCTTATGTTGTATAAACAGGACATGCACACTTTAACCAACCCATCATTTCAGTGACAGGGTCTGCCACACGACTGTGACTGAAATGACGGGTTGGTTTGGACCCCCACCAAAAAAGAAGCAATTAATCTCTCATTGCACAAACTGGCTCTACAGAGGCAAGATGTCCACCTCATCATCATCCTCCGATATATCACCGTGTACATCCCCCTCCTCACAGATTATCAATTCGTCCCCACTGGAATCCACCATCTCAGCTCCCTGTGTACTTTGTGGAGGCGATTGCTGCTGGTCAATGTCTCCACGGAGGAATTGATTATAATTCATTTTAATGAACATCATCTTCTCCACATTTTCTGGAAGTAACCTCGTACGCCGATTGCTGACAAGGTGAGCGGCGGCACTAAACACTCTTTCGGAGTACACACTTGTGGGAGGGCAACTTAGGTAGAATAAAGCCAGTTTGTGCAAGGGCCTCCAAATTGCCTCTTTTTCCTGCCAGTATAAGTACGGACTGTCTGACGTGCCTACTTGGATGCGGTCACTCATATAATCCTCCACCATTCTTTCAATGGGGAGAGAATCATATGCAGTGACAGTAGACGACATGTCCGTAATCGTTGTCAGGTCCTTCAGTCCGGACCAGATGTCAGCATCAGCAGTCGCTCCAGACTGCCCTGCATCACCGCCAGCGGGTGGGCTCGGAATTCTGAGCCTTTTCCTCGCACCCCCAGTTGCGAGAGAATGTGAAGGAGGAGATGTTGACAGGTCGCGTTCCGCTTGACTTGACAATTTTCTCACCAGCAGGTCTTTGAACCCCAGCAGACTTGTGTCTGCCGGAAAGAGAGATCCAAGGTAGGTTTTAAATCTAGGATCGAGCACGGTGGCCAAAATGTAGTGATCTGATTTCAACAGATTGACCACCCGTGAATCCTTGTTAAGCGAATTAAGGGCTCCATCCACAAGTCCCACATGCCTAGCGGAATCGCTCCGTGTTAGCTCCTCCTTCAATGTCTCCAGCTTCTTCTGCAAAAGCCTGATGAGGGGAATGACCTGACTCAGGCTGGCAGTGTCTGAACTGACTTCACGTGTGGCAAGTTCAAAGGGCAGCAGAACCTTGCACAACGTTGAAATCATTCTCCACTGCGCTTGAGACAGGTGCATTCCACCTCCTATATCGTGCTGAATTGTATAGGCTTGAATGGCCTTTTGCTGCTCCTCCAACCTCTGAAGCATATATAGGGTTGAATTCCACCTCGTTACCACTTCTTGCTTCAGATGATGGCAGGGCAGGTTCAGGCGTTTTTGGTGTTGCTCCAGTCTTCTGTACGTGGCGCCTGTACGCCGAAAGTGTCCCGCAATTCTTCTGGCCACCGACAGCATCTCTTGCACGCCCCTGTCGTTTTTTTAAAAATTCTGCACCACCAAATTCAAGGTATGTGCAAAACATGGGACGTGCTGGAATTTGCCCATATTTAATGCACACACAATATTGCTGGCGTTGTCCGATGCCACAAATCCACAGTAGAGTCCAATTGGGGTAAGCTATTCCGCGATGATCTTCCTCAGTTGCCGTAAGAGGTTTTCAGCTGTGTGCGTATTCTGGAAACCGGTGATACAAAGCGTAGCCTGCCTAGGAAAGAGTTGGCGTTTGCGAGATGCTGCTACTGGTGCCGCTGCTGCTGTTCTTGCGGCGGGAGTCCATACATCTACCCAGTGGGCTGTCACAGTCATATAGTCCTGACCCTGCCCTGCTCCACTTGTCCACATGTCCGTGGTTAAGTGGACATTGGGTACAACTGCATTTTTTAGGACACTGGTGAGTCTTTTTCTGACGTCCGTGTACATTCTCGGTATCGCCTGCCTAGAGAAGTGGAACCTAGATGGTATTTGGTAACGGGGGCACACTACCTCAAGAAATTGTCTAGTTCCCTGTGAACTAACGGCGGATACCGGACGCACGTCTAACACCAACATAGTTGTCAAGGCCTCAGTTATCCGCTTTGCAACAGGATGACTGCTGTGATATTTCATCTTCCTCGCAAAGGACTGTTGGACAGTCAATTGCTTGGTGGAAGTAGTAAAAGTGGGCTTACGACTTCCCCTCTGGGATGACCATCGACTCCCAGCAGCAACAACAGCAGCGCCAGCAGCAGTAGGCGTTACACGTGTAGCAAGGATGCATCGGAGGAATCCCAGGCAGGAGAGGACTCGTCAGAATTGCCAGTGACATGGCCTGCAGGACTATTGGCATTCCTGGGGAAGGAGGAAATTGACACTGAGGGAGTTGGTGGGGTGGTTTGCGTGAGCTTGGTTACAAGAGGAAGGGATTTACTGGTCAGTGGACTGCTTCCGCTGTCGCCCAAAGTTTTTGAACTTGTCACTGACTTATTATGAATGCGCTGCAGGTGACGTATAAGGGAGGATGTTCCGAGGTGGTTAACGTCCTTACCCCTACTTATTACAGCTTGACAAAGGCAACACACGGCTTGACAAATGTTGTCCGCATTTCTGTTGAAATACTTCCACACCGAAGAGCTGATTTTTTTGGTATTTTCACCAGGCATGTCAACGGCCATATTCCTCCCACGGACAACAGGTGTCTCCCCGGGTGCCTGACTTAAACAAACCACCTCACCATCAGAATCCTCTTGGTCAATTTCCTCCCCAGCGCCAGCAACACCCATATCCTCCTCATCCTGGTGTACTTCAACACTGACATCTTCAATCTGACTATCAGGAACTGGACTGCGGGTGCTCCTTCCAGCACTTGCAGGGGGCGTGCAAATGGTGGAAGGCGCATGCTCTTCACGTCCAGTGTTGGGAAGGTCAGGCATCGCAAACGACACAATTGGACTCTCCTTGTGGATTTGTGATTTCGAAGAACGCACAGTTCTTTGCTGTGCTTTTGCCAGCTTGAGTCTTTTCATTTTTATAGCGAGAGGCTGAGTGCTTCCATCCTCATGTGAAGCTGAACCACTAGCCATGAACATAGGCCAGGGCCTCAGCCGTTCCTTGCAACTCCGTGTGGTAAATGGCATATTGGCAAGTTTACGCTTCTCCTCCGACAATTTTATTTTAGATTTTTGAGTCCTTTTTTTACTGATATTTGGTGTTTTGGATTTTACATGCTCTGTACTATGACATTGGGCATCGGCCTTGGCAGACGACGTTGCTGGCATTTCATCGTCTCGGCCATGACTAGTGGCAGCAGCTTCAGCACGAGGTGGAAGTCGATCTTGATCTTTCCCTAATTTTGGAACCTCAACATTTTTGTTTTCCATATTTTAATAGGCACAACTAAAAGGCACCTCAGGTAAACAATGGAGATGGATGGATACTAGTATACTTATGGATGGACGAGCGACTGCCGACACAGAGGTAGCTACAGCCGTGGACTACCGTGCTGTGTCTGCTGCTAATATAGACTGGATGATAATGAGATAAAATTAAAATATATATATATATATCACACTAGTACTGCAGCCGGACAGGTATATATTATGTAATGACGGACCTGCTGGACACTGTCTGTCAGCACTGCAGACTCCTAAAGTAAGCTACTAGTATCAAGAAGATAGAAAAAAAAAATAAACCACGGGTAGGTGGTATACAATTATGGATGGACGAGCGACTGCCGACACAGAGGTAGCTACAGCCGTGGACTACCGTACTGTGTCTGCTGCTAATATAGACTGGATGATAATGAGATAAAATTAAAATATATATATATATATATCACACTAGTACTGTAGCCGGACAGGTATATATTATGTAATGACGGACCTGCTGGACACTGTCTGTCAGCACTGCAGACTCCTAAAGTAAGCTACTAGTATCAAGAAGATAGAAAAAAAAAATAAACCACGGGTAGGTGGTATACAATTATGGATGGACGAGCGACTGCCGACACAGAGGTAGCTACAGCCGTGGACTACCGTACTGTGTCTGCTGCTAATATAGACTGGATGATAATGAGATAAAATTAAAATATATATATATATATATATATATATATATCACACTAGTACTGCAGCCGGACAGGTATATATTATGTAATGACGGACCTGCTGGACACTGTCTGCAGAATGCATTTATAAAAACACCACACGACGAGTGTTTAACTTTTTCAGGCAGACAATCACAATATACTGGTGGTCAGCAGACAATCACAATACTGGTGGTCAGTGGTCACTGGTCAGTCACACTGGCAGTGGCACTCTGGCAGCAAAAGTGTGCACTGTACTTAAAATATGTACTCCTGCTATAACTGCTCCCCAGTCTCCCCCACAATTAAGCTGTGTGAGCAGTGAGCACTCAGCAGTCAGATAATGATATACAGTATATGATGCAGCACCTTGGGCTGAGCACAGATATGGTATGTGTGACTGTGTCACACTGTGTATCGTTTTTTTTCAGGCAGGGAACGGATTCATTAAACTGGTGGCACTGGTCACTGCCACTGGTCACACTATCAGCAGCAAGTAGTACTCCTCCTATATTATGCTCCCCAAAATTTGTGTCTCTCTCTCTCTAGTACTATTAGTCACTCTAAATGGAGAGGACGCCAGCCACGTCCTCTCCCTATCAATCTCAATGCACGTGTGAAAAATGGCGGCGACGCGCGGCTCCTTATATAGAATCCGAGTCTCGCGATAGAATCCGAGCCTCGCGAGAATCCGACAGCGGGATGATGACGTTCGGGCGCGCTCGGGTTAACCGAGCAAGGCGGGAGGATCCGAGCCTGCTCGGCTCCGTGTAAAAAAAGCTGAAGTTCGGCGGGTTCGGATTCAGAGAAACCGAACCCGCTTATCTCTAATATATATATATATATACACACATACATACATACATACACACATACATACATACATACATACATACATACATACATATACATATATATACACTGCTCAAAAAAATAAAAATAAAGGGAACACTAAAATAACACATCCTAGATCTGAATGAATGAAATATTCTTATTAAATACTTTGTTGTTTACATAGTTGAATGTGCTGACAACAAAATCACACAAAAATTATCAGTGGAAATCAAATGTATTAACCCATGGAGGTCTGGATTTGGAGTCACCGTCAAAATTAAAGTGGAAAAACACACTACAGGCTGATCCAACTTTGATGTAATGTCCTAAAAACAAGTCAAAATGAGGCTCAGTAGTGTGTGTGGCCTCCACGTGCCTGTATGACCTCCCTACAACCCACACAAGTGGCTCAGGTAGTGCAGCTCATCCAGGATGGCACATCAATGCGAGCTGTGGCAAGAAGGTTTGCTGTGTCTGTCAGCGCAGTGTCCAGAGCATGGAGGCGCTACCAGGAGACAGGCCAGTACATCAGGAGACGTGGAGGAGGCCGTAGGAGGGCAACAACCCAGCAGCAGGACTGCTACCTCCGCCTTTGTGCAAGGAGGAACAGGAGGAGCACTGCTAGAGCCCTGCAAAATGACCTCCAGCAAGCCACAAATGTGCATGTGTCTACTCAAACGATCAGAAACAGACTCCATGAGGGTGGTATGAGGGCCCAACGTCCACAGGTGGGGGTTGTGCTTACAGCCCAACACCGTATAGGACGTTTGGCATTTGCCAGAGAACACCAAGATTGGCAAATTCGCCACTGGCACCCTGTGCTCTTCACAGATGAAAGCAGGTTCTCACCGAGCACATGTGACAGAGTCTGGAGACGCCAAGGAGAACGTTCTGCCTGCAACATCCTCCAGCATGACCGGTTTGGCAGGGGGTCAGTAATGGTGTGGGGTGGCATTTCTTTGGGGGGTCGCCAGAGGTAGCCTGACTGCCATTAGGTACCGAGAGGAGATCCTCAGACCCCTTGTGAGACCATATGCTGGTGCAGTTGGCCCTGGGTTCCTCCTAATGCAAAACAATGCTAGACCTCATGTGGCTGGAGTGTGTCAGCAGTTCCTGCAAGACGAAGGCATTGATGCTATGGACTGGCCCGCCCGTTCCTCAGACCTGAATCCAATTGAGCACATCTGGGACATCATGTCTCGCTCCATCCACCAACGCTATGTTACACCACAGACTGTCCAGGAGTTGGCGGATGCTTTAGTCCAGGTCTGGGAGGAGATTCCTCAGGAACCATCCGCCACCTCATCAGGAGCATGCCCAGGTGTTGTAGGGAGGTCATACAGGCACATGGAGGCCACACACATTACCGAGCCTCATTTTGACTTGTTTTAAGGACATTACATCAAAGTTGGATCAGCCTGTAGTGTGTTTTTCCACTTTAATTTTGAGTGTGACTCCAAATCCAGACCTCCATGGGTTAATCAATTTGATTTCCATTGATAATTTTTGTGCGATTTTGTTGTCAGCACATTCAACTATGTAAAGAACAAAGTATTTAATAAGAATATTTCATTCATTCAGATCTAGGATGTGATATTTTAGTGTTCCTTTTATTTTTTTGAGCAGTGTATATATACCCTTGATGAAGTCCTGTTGTTGACGGACGAAACGCGTTGGGAGTACCTGCAGACATCTCCTTTTATGGACAGATAAGCCTCAAACAATTTTAAATTCTGTACGCATGCATTCCAGTCATTATTATGGACAGATAAGCCTGATATAATTTTTTATTCTGTACGCATGCTATACAGCTATTTTATGTGTATTTTTATGTGATTATGTTATTAAATTCTTTGTATTTTTAATATATACACTGCCCAGGCTGTACATTTATCCTCTTTGGGAATAAGCTAGTTCCCTAACCAGGCCTGTGAAATTAAGCAGTAACATAATACGTAACATAAATGGTATACACTATGTTAGTTTTCTTCTGTTTTATCCGCATGTTTTTAAGCCACAAAAAGAGTGCTGCTTGAGCCGAGTTCCTATCTACCAGATAAGTGTTTTAAACTGATCCTTATCATCCGTTCCTCTACACCTTCATTCCCCCTAAATTTAATCACCACACTCTTGGGCGCTTGTTTTCACCAATTCTTGTAACAGTGTATATATATATATATATATATATATAGATAGTCTCCATGCCCCATGTTCTCACAGTGGCATGTAACATATCTTTTCAGTGTGTGTCTAGTGGCACATAGATTTGTTATTGTTTCCATTCATCCTATTGACAGCTATGGATTTAGTTAACCATCACATGTTTAATGGTGCACTATGCCATCATTAACTCCCCTCATGTGATTGACAGCACTTTGTGTTTAGTATTTGAGCATTATATAGGGTATGCTATATGTATATAACATATCCCAGCACATGCTATTATGTTGTGGCTGCATATACAGTATAGTGCGTTATCTGTTTAGATTATAGTATCAGCAGCGTTTGATGAGAGCATGCACTTTTGTCGATTATCCAGCCTGTTTTTCCGTAGTTTGTGTATTCTGGTTACTATGGTGATGGTCTTCACTCCCCCCGCCCCATGCCCCTGTGACGGATCCTGGGCGCCGGCGGCTGCCAATGACGTCATGTGGACTCCGGAGCAGGCGGCTGCGGCGGTTTCCCTATGTACGTGGTGAGTATACAGTAAGGTATTTAAATGCATGTTTTGTCAGTATTTTTTAAGTCTTGATAAAGGAGCATAGCTCCGAAACGTTGACCATTACTTCTGGCTTCTGTTGGATTTATTTACATGCTGTAGTGCCGTCCGTGACACCACATCCTATATATATATATATATATATATATATATTTATATTTCTTTTTGAACTTGCAACTTGGTTAAAAGTTAAAACTAGAGATGAGCGGGTTCAGTTCCCCGAGAACTGAATTCCCCCCCGAACTTCATGCTCCAAGCCCGGATCTGAGTCTGACTTGGGACTTCCCGCCAGACTATGAGACCAGAACGAGGCAAAATGTCATCATCCCGCTGTTGGAATCTTGCGGGTTTTGGATTCCATATAAACAGCCGCGCGTCGCCGCCATTTTCACTCTGGACTTGGAGAGTGAGGGAGACAGACTTCTGTCTCTCTCTGTGGGTGGTGGCATCGTGTGGTGTTAGTGTGTGCTCTGTAGGGGTGCTGCTGCAGTCACTGTGGTGTACCTGTTCTGTGTTAGGGGTGCTGTCCTGGCTGTCACTGTGTTGTACAGGGTGCAGGGGCACTGTCCTCCTGTATGCTGGAAAATATAGGGGTGCTGCTGGCCCTGTATGTTGTTAAAATTCAAGGGTGCAGTTGTTAAAAATTAAAAGCACACTGCTCCTATATGCTTTAAAATATATGCCCCCAAGTGCACTGTCTTGGAGTAATCCTTGACTCCTCCCTCTCCTTCAAACCACACATTCAGCACCTATCACAAACCTGTCATTCTCATCTCAAAAATATTTCCAGGATCAGACCCTTTCTCACCCAGGATACCACTAAGACCCTTATCCACTCACTGGTCATCTCCCGACTGGACTACTGTAATCCCCTCCTGACTGGCATCCCTAACACATACATCTCTCCACTCCAATCGATCCTCAATGCTGCTGCCAGGATCATCTTCCTCACCAAACGCACTACATCCACCTCGCCTCTTACAAGCCCTTCACTGGCTCCCCTTCCCCTTCAGAATCCATTTCAAGCTTCTCACACTCACTTACAAAGCCCTCACTGACTCCTCTCCCAGTTACATCTCTGACCTTATCTCCATTTACACTCCCGCCCGTCCTCTTCGCTCTGCTAATGCACGCCGCCTCTCCTGCCTTCTGATTACCTCCTCCCACTCCTACCTCCAAGATTTTGCACGTGCTGCTCCCTTTTTCTGGAATTCTCTACCTCTCCCCCTCAGACTCTCCACATCTCTACAAAACTTCAAGCGGGCTCTCAAGACACACTTCTTCACCAAACCCAGCCATCTCTTATCCTAAGCCTTCTGTGGCCCACACTCACTTTCCAACCCATCTGTGTCACCCCTGTCTGTGTGCCCCTCCCCTTTAGAATGTAAGCTCTCACGAGCAGGGTCCTCTTCCGTCATGTGCTTTTACGTTGCTTGCTTAACTTATCTTCTTTTCAATACTCCCTTTGATGGCACCAAATCCTTCAGATTTCTGCCACCCTGATACTTATTTCAGTGCTGTTTACTGATGCAGCTATGTTTATATACCCTGTACTTGTCCTATATTGTATTGAACTGTAAGTCACTGTCTTCATGTTTTGCTTATTTGTTTACTCTGTGATTGGTCGCTGCAGATCCCACATGGCGCCATATAAAGGATAATAATAATAATAATAATAATAATAATAATAATAATAGGGGTGCTGCTGGCTCTGTATGTTGTAAAAATTCAGGGGTACAGTTGTTAAAAATTAAAAGCACACTGCTCCTGTATGCTTTCAAATATAGGGGTGCTGCTGACCCTGTATGTTGTAAAAATTCAGAGGTGCAGTTGTTAAAATTTAAAGCACACTGCTCCTGTATGCTGTAAAATATTGGAGTGCTGCTGGCCCTGTATGTTGTAAAAATTCAGGGGTGCAGTTGTTAAACAGTAAAAGCACACTGCTGTATGCTGTAAAATATTTAGGGGTGCTGCTGGCCCTGTATGTTGCAAAAATTCAGAGGTGCAGTTGTTAAAAAGTAAAAGCACACTGCTGTATGCTGTAAAATATAGGGGTGCTGCTGGCCCTGTATGTTGTAAAAATTCAGAGGTGCAGTTGTTAAAAGTTAAAAGCACACTGCTGTATGCTGTAAAATATAGGGGTGTTGCTGTTCAAATAACATTACACTGGCCCTGTATGTTCTAAAAATTCAGGGGTGCAGTGAAAATCAATGTACACTGGCCCTGTCTTGTATGCTGTAATTATTCTAGGGTGCAGTGAAAATCAATGAACACTGGCCTAGTCTTGTATGCTGTAATTATTCTAGGGTGCAGTGAAAATCAATGTACACTGGCCCTGTCTTGTATGCTGTAAAATGACAGGAGTGTTGTGAAAATACAGGGCTGCTGGCACTGTCTGCAGTTGCGATATCTAGGCCTGACCTTCACAACACTGTATGGAAAGAGGAGGCTTCTACCACCATTTGCACGCCCCCTGCAAGTGCTGGGAGGAGCACCGCCAGTCCAGTTGCTGATATTGAGATTGAGGATGTCACTGTAGAAGTACACCAGGATGAGGAGGATATGGGTGTAGCTGGCGCTACGAAGGAAGTTGACAATGATGATTCTGATGGTGATGTGGTTTGTTTGAGTAAGGCACCAGTGGAGACAGTTGTTGGCCATGGGATGAAAAAGCCCATTGTCATGCCTGGGCAAAATACAGAAAAAACCACCAATTCAGTTTGAAACTATTTCTCCACAAATCCGGACAACAGGTGTCAAGCCATCTGTTGCCTTTGTCAATCCATAATAAGTAGGGGTAAGGACGTTAACGACCTAGGAACATCCTCCCTTATAAGTCACCTGCAGTGCATTCATCATAAGCCATTGTCAAGTTCAGAAACTTTGGGTAATAGTGTAAGCAGTCCACTGACACCTAAATGATGTGGTTTTGTAATATTATTTCTCTGTGAGGATGAGGATGTAAACACTGAAGGGGGTTTGGGAATTTGAAGATGAGGAAGACATCTTGCCACTGTAGAGCTAGTTTGTGCAAGGAGAGATTAATTGCTTCTTTTTTGGTGGGGGCCCAAACAAACCAATCATTTCAGCCACAGTCATGTGGCAGACCCTGTCGCTGAAATGATTGGTTTGTTAAAGTGTGCATGTCCTGTTTATACAACATAAGGCTGGGTAGGAGGGCCCAAAGACAATTCCATCTTGCACCTCTTTATTTTCTTTGTATGATGTGCTCTTTGGGGCCTAGTTTTTAAAACTGCCATCCTGTGTGCCACTGCAGTGCCACTCCTAGATGGGCCAGGTGTTTGTGCCGCCCACTTGTGTTACTTAGCTTAGTCATACAGCTATCTCATTGCACCTTTTACTTCTTTGCATGATGCGCTGTTTGGGGACTAGTTTTTTTAAGTGCCATCCTGTCTGCCACTACAGTGCCACTCCTAGATGGGCCAGGTGTTTGTGCCACACACTTGTGTCGCTTAGCTTAATCATCCAGGTACCTCTGTGCAACCTTTTGTCCTAATGACAATATTGTGAGGTGTGAGTTCTTCAGAATAGACTGGAAATGAGTGGAAATGATTGTTATTGAGGTCAATAATACCGTAGGATCAAAATTTCCGCCAAATTCTGAGATTTTAGCTGTTTTTATGTTTTTTTTTCAAAAATCATCCAGAGCCAAAACCAAAGCACAAAACCAAAAAAGGTGTCCGCCGCACATTTCTAGATAAAACTGCATGGAGTCACAGGGCTTATAGATGAAGCAACGTGCAGTGATGTAAATAGCTTAGGAGGCACTGGCTAGTACCAGAGCCAGATTTGCACACAATATATGAGCCAAAGTGTGCATGTGCTCATTATACACCGGTGCAGCAGTATATACTGCTGCAAATTTGGTGAGTTTTGATCAGATATGTGCGGAAAAGGTAGGCAGGGGAGGTACTGCCTCACCTGCCATAGACTTTTTATTCTAGAGTTTTGACTATAAAAATGATTAGAATAATACAAAGATGATATTTATGGTATATTCTTCACATTTTTCATATACTTTATAACCTCAAAACACTGGTTTATACATTAGTATGACAGGAAAAGCTCTGCCTCACCTGCCTCGCCCCACCGCACGTCACTGATGTGAGCAACGCGCACTAGGGTAAAGCACACTAACCAGTACAAACAATAGAAATATTTTTTGTGTGTTTTTTTATACTCCCATCTCTGTTCAAACTGCGTGGATCACAGGGCTTATAGATGCATGTGAACAAAGTGCACAAATCAGTACAAACAATAGAAATATATACCTAATTTTTATTTTTCTGTTTATTGACATGCAGCTTGGTTCGAACTGCATGGATCACAGGGCTTATAGATGCACGTGAACAAAGTGCAATAAGGTATAGCACACCAAACAGCATTCGGTAGCATGCAGTGTGCCCCCATACACAATCACTATACAGCACAGCCACTTATAAGACTCTGGACACAGCACAGCCAGTATAGCAGAGTATAGCGCAGCACACAGTAGCATGCAGCATGCCCATATACACAGTCACTATACACCACAGCCACTTGTGAGACTCTAGACACAGCACAGCCAGTATAGCAGAGTATAGTGCAGCACACAGCAGCATGCCCCCTATCCACAATCGCTATACAGCAAAGCCACTTGTGAGACTCTGGACACAGCACAACCAGTATAGCAGAGTATAACACAGCACACAGTAGCATGCAGCATGCCCCCTATACACAGTCACTATACACCACAGCCACTTGTGAGACTCTAGACACAGCACAACCAGTATAGCAGAGTATAACACAGCACACAGTAGCATGCAGCATGCCCCCTATACACAGTCACTATACACCACAGCCACTTGTGAGACTCTAGACACAGCACAGCCAGTATAGCAGAGTATAGTGCAGCACACAGCAGCATGCCCCCTATCCACAATCGCTATACAGCACAGTCACTTGTGAGACCCTGGACACAGTACACAAACTACAGCAGAGTATAGCGCAGCACACAGCAGCGTGCAGTGTGCCCCCATACACAGTCACTATCCAGCACTAGCCACTGGTGAGACCCTGTACACAGCGCACCCACTACAGCAGAGTATAACGCTGCAAACGGCAGCATACTTTACACTGAACTGGCGCAGAGTCCCGGCCGCGGTGCCTTATATAGAATCCAAGTCCCGCGAGAATCAGACACTGGAAGGATGACGTTTGGCTTTGATGTAGGATCTCAGTCTGGCGGGAACGGTCTCGGATTCCCAGCGTTCGGAGTGGTCCAAATTCCATGGAATCTGGACCTTTCATCTCTAATTAACATACATACAGGGAACGGCAACCAAGTGGGAGGTTCAGGGGTAAGTTCCTTTTCCTCCAGATCCTGCGACTTCTCCCAGTTCTTTTCAGCCTTTTCCCCCTTGTGTCTCTCCAGCCTCATTCCCCTGTATCTCTCCAGCTCCATCTCTAGTCCCCGTCTGTCTCTCCATCCCTAGACCCCCTTCTGTCCACAATGTCCCCCCAGCCCTCACAGTGTCCTTCCAGCCCCCAGTGTCCCTCCAGATCATGCAGTGTCCCTCCAGCACTCAGTGTATCTCCAACTTCAGCCCCCACAGTGTCCCTCCAGCACCCACAGTGTCTCCCCAGCCCCCAGTAATTCTCCAGCACTGCGCAATGTTACAAGAGCTGCGCTGCAATGAACATTGGTGACAGACCCCCCCCGTCACCAGGAATCAATGTAGAATCAATGAGACCAAGAAGAAGTATGTCCAGGACATGATAGCTCTAATTAATGTACTGTATCATGTTCATGTTAACAGTTAGCAGGATTTAAAGGAAGAAAGAGATTGCAGTCATGCCGGAGGTACTGTTGGGCCCTGCACCTGATTGCAGTTGTCACCTCTTGAGCAGACTACTGTACGCAGACCTGTATTCATGATCAGGAAGTTGAGGGGCTAGGAAGGCTGGACAGTGGAACTTTCCCCACTGAATATCCTCACCAAACTAAGGGGGGATATGTACTAAGCAGTAATAAAAGTGGAGAAGTGAGCCAGTGGAGAAATTGCCCATGGCAACCAATCAGCATTGACGTAACATTTATAATTTGCATACTATAAAAGTATACAGAGCA
Organism: Pseudophryne corroboree; assembly: GCF_028390025.1. Taxonomy (NCBI): domain Eukaryota; kingdom Metazoa; phylum Chordata; class Amphibia; order Anura; family Myobatrachidae; genus Pseudophryne; species Pseudophryne corroboree. Next base: position 628,371,392 of record NC_086445.1, read on the forward strand.
GCTGATTGGTGGCCATGGCCAACTTCTCCACTTGCTCACTTCTCCACTTTTACCACTGCTTAGTACATGTTCCCCAGACTCTGTTAACACTATTCACTTACAAAAAAAAAAAAAAAAGACTGTAATTCATAGAAACATTAACTCATTATATCCTATGTTTTCTTACAATATAATTTGGCAGAACTGCTTCTAAGTACTATTGGAGGTACTACGGTAAGGTTGGGAATATGATGCATCATTTTGAGGCTGCCCTATGGACTATGGATAGTTGTTTTTTACTTCTTCTTGGGTTACTAAAATGTTGCTGACAATCACTTAGCTTACAAGACATGCACATGTGTAAATAAGTGTAAACAAATTAAAACAAATTAGTATACAAGTCAGAGTGTTCCACTCTATGCTGTAAAGTGCCATCATAAACATGATACTCAATCAGTTGATAAGGGTGTGTTTAATGAAGGCAATGTTTGCAGATGTGTCTGTGATTCTGTGATCATACTATGAGAAATGATGAGGTCATGTTGCCTATCATCATCATCTTCATGTTGTATTTGCACCTGTTCTGTAGTTGCTGCAAATTGTATTTCTTCATTCATGAATACAGTATCTCCAAACTCCTGGCTGGCATGGGCCAAATTTCCGTAATCCTTTAAATAATCTGTTCTGTCTACAGAGAGTGTGTTGTTCTCCCCACATACTGGAGGACAAACTACAAAATATGCTTGACAATTGATGAATTCTGAATATCAGATTTATTTGCATTTGGCAGTACAAATTGTGCTCCCTATAAATTCACATGTTGGTTGCTCAAACAGCTGTAACACAATTCGTTACTGTCATCATGCTAGGATCCCAATAAACTCTTTGGGGTAAATTACTATGCTCCGTGTTTGCCCGAGTTGTTAAACATGGGAGTGTTTGTGTATTTATGCATTCATGGAAATTTACTAAAGAACAAGCACGGGAGTGTTTGTTCAAATAGAAGTACAAAACATGGATGGACATGGACATACAATCAATTACACCATCGACCAAACTCAAACGTAATTTCCATACACAACACTGAAACACGAGGAATTTATCTAGAATTGTTTCTGCAAACACACCTGTGAATTGTTAAAACTTGAATCGAAATGCACTTTTCAAATAGACGTCCCACTCAGTAGCGTGTATAGGGGGTAATTCTGAGTTGATCGCAGCAGCAAGTTTGTTAGCAATTGGGCAAATCCATGTGCACTGCAGGGGAGGCAGATATAACATGTGCAGAGATAGTTAGATTTGGGTGGGTTATTTTGTTTCTGTGCAGGGTAAATACTGGCTGCTTTATTTTTACACTGCAAATTAGATTGCAGATTGAACACACCACACCCAAATCTAACTATCTCTGCACATGTTAAATCTGCCTCCCCTGCAGTGCACATGGTTTTGCCCAATGGCTAACAAAATTCCTGCTGCGATCAACTTGGAATTACCCCCATAGAGAGAGTGAGATATGTGCAGTGCTTCTCTGTGTAAATGTGTTGAAATGGTTAAAAATATAAGAAAAACTGTGTGGGGTCCCCCCCACCATAAACATAACCAGCCCTGGGCTCTTTGAGCCGGTCCTGGCTCTAAAAATAAAGGAGTAAAATGGGTGCGGTAACACTGTTTTAAGAACCAGCATCGGGCTCTTGGACAGGTCCTGGTTCCAGAAATATGGGGGGGGGGGGAGATGTAGGGGTGCCCCATATTGTAGAAACCAGCACCAGGCTCCACTAGCCAAGGAGGTAATGCCACAGCCAGAGAACACACTTATATTGGTCCCCTGGCCATAACATTAACCCCCCTAACTAGCCATCCCTGGCTGCATGACTCTTTTCGGGTTGTGTGCAGCTGCAGTATGTGAGGGACCCGATCCATGGAAACCAGAAGTTGGGAGGTATGATTCAAGGAATAGCACTATAATCAAAAGTTTGTACAAATTTAAAATTAAAATATTCTTGTACAAAATTGGAAGCAATATTAGCACTCACTCTCTAATAATACAGAGAGCATCAATAACAGCCATCAAGCACCGGCTTTGCCTCATAAGGACCACCCCATATGTAGTGGTCCTTAAACATGTCCAAGTGCAGCAAAGCTTATGGCACACCTGATGCCCCTGAAAATAATATGAAGAGTAAAGCATAAAATAAAGAGTATAAAGTGCTTGGACATTCAGGGTTAAATGTCCATATTCTGGATTCCAACTCACCAAATACTGTTGATGCATTGTGTCTCTAATGTGGTACTTCATAGATACAACATGACTTGTAAGAGAAATGAAAAATGAAAACAAAAAAACCCCTTAAGGATCCAATATCTGAAATAATAGGTCTGCCCAGTAGAGAGCTAAGCAGTTTGTAAATCTTGGAAGATTAGGTGTAACAGGGTGCTTGAAAAATATGAAACTCTTAGGCCGGGTACATAGAACACTGATATTGGTCCAATTTGATGTTTCCAGGCAAATCAAAATGACAAACTGGGCATATTGGGCAGTGTGTATGGCCGATTTGTGCGCTCCCGCAGTTGTCAGCGATGTCTTGTGGTCAATCCTGTTGCAGGGTCAGCCAGAATACCTTGCTAACAATGCCATACTGCCTAATGCAGAATGGCATCCTACATCACTCCGTCGCCCTCCTCTGTCGGCAAGTGTCTGTGCACTTGCCAATACAGGGTCCCATCGCCTGCCAGATTGGCCGGCTACACATCGTTGTGATGTGTAACCGGCTTTAGTGGGATATCACTCCCTTGACCATGGCCGCATCCAGAAGATCCCTTTACTCTATCTGATACAGTTTGGTAGTGTCTCTCAACGGAATATTGTAAAATGTTCTAACCGAGTGCTGCCTCATGGCCTCTTTAATGTACTCGGCTTTATCTAATATCTATATATGAACTTATTGATATGAACTTATGGTGGAATAAGATTCCTCTTTCAACTTCAGTCTATGAATAATGTTAAACATGGGGCATCTCTCCAAATCAGTACTATGTCCTACTGTTTTTTTTAAACATAGCTGCTTTTATCAGTATCTGCATAACAACTGAGAGTAGTCAGGTTGCAGCTGAAACAAAGCAGGGGACGGCAACAGCAGAAAAGGGCAGGCCAAGTGGGGGCATGGCCAAGCAGAGACAGTGACTAGATTGGTGGGTCTGTTATACTAGTATAAAATAATATAGGTTGAGTATCCCTTATCCAAAATGCTTGGGACCAGAAGTATTTTGGATATTGGATTTTTCCGTATTTTGGAATAATGATATACCATAATGAGATATAATAATAATAATAATTTTATTTATATCGCGCTCTTTCTCCAATAGGACTCAAGGAACTTAACAGATACATAGCATAATATAGTACAGAAAATAATGAAGTACAGAACAGCTTTTCATAAAATACAGAAGCATGGAGATACTAAAGGGACATTATGGAAATGCCTGAGTAAACAGGAAAGACTTGAGTCTTCTTTTGAAGGATTCTATAGTTGGGGCCTCTCGTATTGTGCGGGGAAGTGAGTTCCATATAGTCGGAGCCGCATGACTAAAAGCTCCACCCCCAGATGAATTACGGGAGATTCTAGGTACTGCTAAAAGTCCTTCAACTACAGATCGCAGTAATCGAGTGGGGCAGTATGGGGTCAGAAGCTGCTTCAGGTACCTTGGTCCCTGGTCATGTAGTTGCTGTTTTTACTTCTAATGTTTGTCTCACCTCAACATCTATTGATTTGATATTATGAAAAGTTAATAACTATAGCAGATAATACCACTTAAAACAAGATAATACAGATCCGGAATATGAGAGAATATTAAAAGGATAAAAATGCTAATGTTACATGTTCTGTACCGATCAGTCTAAATTACAGTACATGAAAATGATGGATAATTTAAATAACAATTGAAGGTACAGCGGAAATTGCAGGCAATAACAAATATATCTTAGCAACATAGACATTAATAGGTGTATACGTTTTTAAACTTTTGAAAACATATTGTTTGTGCAGGTTGGTGGGGGGAGTAGATTTCTGTTGCATTACTCTCTACATCAACTTTATACCATTGTTTAACTGTATGTTACTGAAGGACCCTAACAAATGCTTCAGCCCAGGATACGGTGAGTTCAGAACATGTTATATAGGAGATTATTTGATATACCTTCCATATGCACACTGAGGGACTAGGAGACACACACTCTGGGTAGAATAAATGATGCATCGCAAACATAACAGTGTTTATTAACCTAAGAAGCCTAAGTACAAGTTCTCCAAATATCACAAATGGGACATAAAGCCTCAGAATGCAGAGCAAGTACACCAAGTGCTATTTCATTTTGAATGTGTGATAGAAAAAATGAGTCAGCACTAAATGTAGCTGACAGTTATCATAAAGATTGTTAGTACATGAACTCAGGAACCAAAAGGCACTGACGCTGTAATGAAAGTTGATTCAAGTCACTAAAGTCTTTGGATCCTGTAAACGTCAGAGGAATTGGAGATACTGTCCTACTGTAAATGCCACGAAAGTCAGGACAATTACTGTGTGCTTGAGAATTAAAGGCAAAACAGTTCTTACAGACACAGAAGATGTACTATCTGTGCCAGATCTAGGCATCAATCTGATTGTCATCATTATATTGCAGACGAAATTATACTTGGTCCAATTCGTATAGGAACAGTGTGTTGTGTACAACAACAGAGGGTCGTAATTGCAACATAAACTCGGTACAAACAACTGTACATCCTGGACACTGAAGAGTCATGAACGATGGTGGTTTCAAATTCCATCCATGGAGTGGGATATATTTAGCATCTCGATGGATAGGATGCCGACAGTTATGTGACCGATGCCAGAATCCCAACACCACTCGGGAGAATGGCGCCGGTAGACCGACAGCCGACATCCCGAAGGTAAGTATCGGGGCAACTGTTAGAGTTAGTGCCCAGCAGTGCTTAAAGTGGTCCTGGAGAGGTAGAGGAACTAATCCCCCCCCCCCCACCCTCCTATTAGATAGAGCCAGGAGCAGTGCAAGGGTTTAGGCATCCTTCTGGTGGCTAAAAAGGGATGTAGTTTTACAAGGATGGGTGTGGTTACACAATAGTTGTCCCAATTCAAATTATGCCTCATCGTAGAACAACACCACACATAGTACTCCTGATTCATATTACATCAAACATTAGTGCCTCTTATTCATGTTATGTCACTCAGTAGTGTCCCTTATACACAGTGCCCAGAATAGTATTGCCACTTACTCATAATGCCCACAGTAGTGGTGCTTATACTTAATGCCCACAGCAGTGCCTCCAGTACATATCTCTAAGACAATTTGGTGCTCTGTCCTAGAAAGAGAATTGGTGCCCCCCATATTTAAAATCAAGACAGTGCACGCCTAAGGCACATGCAAAAATATATAGGGGTAGGGGCATGGCTTCATGGGGAATGGGCATGGCCACAAAATAATATCAATTACATAGTAACATAGTAACATAGTATCCGAGGTTGAAAAAAGACAATTGTCCATCGAGTTCAACCTATTTGTGGTGTCCTATGCATGATGATTTGACTAAAATTTCTGACTGATGCTGCTGTCAGACGTTGCATTTTATCCCTATTTATAGTAACTATAATGCATGACTATGCACCATACCCCTGGATATCCTTATCCATTAGGAATTTATCTAACCCATTCTTAAAGGTGTTGACAGATTCCGCCATTACAACTCCCTCGGGCAGGGAATTCCAAACACGTATTGTCCTTACCGTGAAAAAGCCTTTACGCCGTATTGTGCGGAATCTCCTTTCCTCTAACCTGAGCGAGTGTCCACGAGTCCTCTGTGTTAATCTAACCAAAAACAGGTCCCGCGCAAGCTCTGTGTATTGTCCCCTTATATATTTGTAGATGTTGATCATATCCCCTCTTAGTCTCCGCTTTTCCAATGTAAACATGCCTAGTCTTTTAAGCCTTTCCTTGTATTCCATCGTCTCCATGCCCTTAATTAGTTTGGTCGCCCTCCTCTGTACCTTTTCAAGCTCCAGGATATCCTTTTTGTAGTACGGTGCCCAGAACTGTACACAGTATTCAAGGTGTGGCCTCACTAGTGATTTATATAACGGGAGTATAATACTCTCGTCCCTAGCATCAATACCCCGTTTTATGCATGCTAATATCTTATTAGCCTTCTTTGCTGCAGTCCTACTTTGGGTACTACTGCTTAGCTTGCTATCTATGAGGACACCTAAGTCCTTTTCCAGTACAGAATCCCCTAATTTTACCCCATTTAGTAGGTAGGTGTAATTTTTGTTCTTGTTACCACAGTGCATTACAGTAATTCATATTACACCACACAGTAGTCTCCATCATTCAAATTACTCCACACGGTAGTGCCACTTATACACAATACACCAGGTAGAGCTTCTTATACACATTACGCCAGGTAGAGCCCCCTTTTACACATTATGCCAGTCATAGCCCCCTTTTACACATTACATCACATCAGGCAGAGCCCCCTTTTTACACATTACACCAGGCAGAGTCCCCTTTTTACACATTACGGCAGGCAGAGTCCCCTTTTACAAAGCCAGGGAGGCAGAGAGAGAGAGAGACAGAGAGAGAGAGATAGGGAGACAGAGTGTGAGTGAGTATGTTATACATACATTTGACTCTGGGGCAGCAGCCTCCACCAGCTGTCCTCTTGTCCTTCCTGCCCTATGCTGCAGCTCTTTGCAGCGCAGGACACTGTGGGTGGGCTGGGAGAGATGTCATCTCTCCCAGAAAATGGGGGGGGGGGGGGAGAGGAGGGGAGCAGGGAGGCAGGGCGGACAAGCTGCAGCGCTGCCTGGCTATATGCGAGAAGAGGTAGCTGCAGCTGGGCAGTGGTACGGGTGCCCAGGTGGACCGCACATTGTGGCGGCATGGCCAGCAGGTGTTGCCAGTGGTTTACGCCCACAGTGCATATGCACTGTGAGCCAGGCACCACTGGCACACCGCTAGTTAGAGCCATGATCTAGCAGCTCTATGTACTGTGTCCCTCCAGCGGATTCCCTACCTCTCTGTGTCCCTACAGCCCCCTATCATCTTGTCTTCAACTTGCACAGAGCTGCTCCTCTCGTGGCTCTTCTTACTTTAGCAGCGGTTATAGCATGACATGACATACTGTACTCCGTGCCAGAAAAGGAGGCAACTGGGACTTAAGGAGGGAATGAATGCTATCCTACAGATATAGCTTATGTGAGTACCAGGATGGTGGGCCACAGGCAGAGGACCATGGAGCTGCCAGGACCTGAGAAAGTGGGAGGTAGTGGCAGCTCGTCAGTGACACTAGTGCCACCTGCATCATCTATTGACAAAGGTGGGGCAGGCTTTTCTGTTGGATTTACTGGGAAAGGCCATGGAAGAGGTAGTTCCACCTACAGTAGTAGTACTCCATCCTTTTCCTCCCCACTTTAACCCCTGGGGCCCAGTGGGGGTTAGAGTTAGTTACATGGGTAGGTTAGGGTTAGGCACTAGGTGGTTTTGCCCTAGCCACCCCCCCCTGAGGGTTAGCCCTAGCCACCACCCCTGGAGGGTTAGCTTTCGCCACCACTCCTGGAGGGTTCGGCTTGGGGGTGTAAATATACTTACTCCCTCTGACATTGGGATCTTCAATGTCAGGATGCCAGTGTCAGTCATGTGACCGCTGGCATCCCGATGAGTGGTATACAGTATCATACTGAACCCCATGGAGCTATTGGTTACCTAGGGTTTGACAATGTGCAGAAACTTGTAGACAGCATGGTGACAAGGATGTCCGTGAACAATCTGGAAAGGTCAGAGTGTGAATGATTCATGAAGGGGAAGCAAACATGCTCCCTTTTTCCAATGTCAGTGTCCAGAGCTAAAACACAATTGGAACTAATGCACACATATGTGTGTGGACTGATGGAGGTGAAGCCAATGAGTGGTAACCGCTATTTCATGATGTTCATAGATAATGCTACAAAGATGACAAGTCTAAACTTCCTTAAAGCCAAAAGTGAAGTACAGTAACAAGTAAAATTGCAGACTCCAAAAATCTAGTGGAAACCCAGACAGGCCTTAAAATAAGTGCTGAGGTCTGACAATGGTGGAGAAAAATTAAAGCAGAGATCTTGCTACTTTTCTAAAGATATAGGGTTAAGCCCCCAGGCCGATGGACAAGGCTTCTCCGTCACTGGGGGTCCCTAATACTAGATATGGGTCCGGGGTGCAGGACCCCATCATGCCGGCACAGGTCGGCTACCCCAGGTCAGCACACAGGTGAAAATTAATAAGGGTTAATAAGAAGCACAGAAGTGCTATATAAGTGAAGTGTGATTAAAATACAAAAATATATACAAAGTGATAGGGTGTGCCGACCTGAAGCCACCCAGCCATACCGACACAGGGGACATCCGCACCCCACACCCACCCCATAAATAATTACATATATGTCTGGGTCTAAATGCCCAGTGTAAGGCCACATGATAATGGCTCCTACAGCATCTGAGAGCCAGCTTACCTGGAGACACCCCTGGCTTCCCCAATGGCACTCTGGAGTCAGCAATCCCTCCTAATGCTGACCAATCCATGCCTCTCTAAATACAATGCACAAATATTGGAAAGCTGCTCAATCAGATGTGATATCAGTCAGGTGCTAAAAGGGAGGGGTAATTCTGTGTAAGAAAAAAACAATTTGTGTTCCGTAATGCATACTGAGTGAATAATAATACTACATAATAATCAGATAATACGGAGATCTTAGTTGCGTATATCTGCAGATATAGGGTTAAGCCCCCAGGCCGATCGACAAGGCTTCTCCATCACTGGGGGTCCTTAATACTAGGTATGGGTCCGGGGTGCAGGACCCCATCATGCCGGCACAGGTCGGCTACCCCAGGTCAGCACACAGGTGAAAATTAATAAGGGTTAATAAGAAGCACAGAAGTGCTATATAAGTGAAGTGTGATTAAAATACAAAAATATATACAAAGTGATAGGGAAAATCATGAGTGTTAATAAAGTGTTAGGGTGTGCCGACCTGAAGCCACCCAGCCATACTGACACAGGGGCCACCGCACCCCACACCCACCCCATAAATAATTACATATATGTCTGGGTCTAAATGCCCAGTGTAAGGCCACATGATAATGGCTCCTACAGCATCTGAGAGCCAGCTTACCTGGAGACACCCCTGGCTTCCCCAATGGCACTCTGGAGTCAGCAATCCCTCCCTGTGTCGGTATGGCTGGGTGGCTTCAGGTCGGCACACCCTAACACTTTATTAACACTCATGATTTTCCCTATCACTTTGTATATATTTCTCTGACGTCCTAGTGGATGCTGGGTACTCCGTAAGGACCATGGGGAATAGACGGGCTCCGCAGGAGACTGGGCACTCTTAAAAGAAAGATTAGGTACTATATCTGGTGTGCACTGGCTCCTCCCTCTATGCCCCTCCTCCAGACCTCAGTTAGAATCTGTGCCCGGCCCGAGCTGGTTGCACACTAGGGGCTCTCCTGAGCTTCTAGAAAAGAAAGTATTTGTTAGGTTTTTTATTTTCAGTGAGATCTGCTGGCAACAGACTCACTGCTACGAGGGACTGAGGGGAGAGAAGTGAACCTACCTGCTTGCAGCTAGCTTGGGCTTCTAAGGCTACTGGACACCATTAGCTCCAGAGGGATCGAACACAGGGCCCGACCTCGATCGTCCGGTCCCGGAGCCGCGCCGCCGTACCCCTTGCAGAGCCAGAAGACAGAAGAGAATCCTGAAAATCGGCGGCTGAAGACTTCGGTCTTCATTAAGGTAGCGCACAGCACTGCAGCTGTGCGCCATTGCTCCCTATGCACACCACACACTCCGGTCACTGATGGGTGCAGGGCGCTGGGGGGGGGGGGGGGGGGCGCCCTGGGCAGCAATTAGAGTACCTTACATGGCAAAAAGCACATAATACAGTCTAATAAACTGTATATGTGCATAATCCCCCGCCATAAAAGTATATAAAAAAGCGGGAGAAGTCCGCCGAGAAGGGGGCGGGGCTATCTCCCTCAGCACACTGGCGCCATTTTCTCTTCACAGCTCCACTGGAAGACAGCTCCCCAGGCTCTCCCCTGCAGTTTCCAGGCTCAAAGGGTAAAAAAGAGAGGGGGCACTAAATTTAGGCGCAAACTGAGTATATTAAGCAGCTATAGGGAAAAATCACTTTTGTTAGTGTAAATCCCTGTTTATATAGCGCTGTGGTGTGTGCTGGCATACTCTCTCTCTGTCTCCCCAAAGGACTTTGTGGGGTCATGTCCTCAGTCAGAGCATTCCCTGTGTGTGTGCGGTGTGTCGGTATGGCTGTGTCAACATGTTTGATGAGGAGGGTTACGTGGAGCAGGAGCCGATAAGTGTGATGTCACCCCCTGCGGGGCCGACACCGGAGTGGATGGATATGTGTAAGGTTTTAACCGACAGTGTCAACTCCTTACATAAAAGGTTTGACGACGTGACAGCCATGGGACAGTCGGCATCTCAGCCCGCGCCTGCCCAGGCATCTCAGAGGCCATCAGGGGCTCAAAAACGCCCGCTAGCTCAGATGGCAGACACAGATGTCGACACGGAGTCTGACTCCAGTGTCGACGAAGATGAGACAAATGTACAGTCCACAAGGGCCATCCGATGTATGATTACGGCTATGAAAGATGTTTTACACATTTCTGACATAAACCCGGTTACCACAAAAAAGGGTATTATGTTTGGGGAGAAAAAGCAGCCTGTGACTTTTCCCCCATCTGATGAGTTAAATGAATTGTGTGAGGAAGCATGGTGTTCCCCTGATAAGAAACTAGTAATTTCTAAGAGGTTACTGATGGCGTACCCTTTCCCACCAACGGATAGGTTACGATGGGAAACGTCCCCTAGGGTGGACAAGGCGCTCACACACTTATCTAAAAGGGTGGCACTGCCGTCTCAGGATGCGGCCGCCTTAAAGGAGCCTGCAAATAGAAAGCAGGAGGCTATCCTAAAGTCTGTATATACACACTCAGGTACTATACTAAGACCTGCAATTGCTTCAGCATGGATGTGTAGTGCTGCAGCAGCATGGTCTGATACCCTGTCAGACAACATTGATACCCTCGACAGGGACACTATTTTGCTAACTATAGAGCATATAAAGGACGTAGTCTTATATATGAGGGATGCACAGAGGGACATTTGCCGGCTGGCATCCAGAATTAATGCGATGTCCATTTCTGCCAGGAGAGTATTATGGACTCGGCAGTGGACAGGTGATGCCGATTCTAAAAGGCACATGGAGGTTTTGCCTTAAAAGGGTGAGGAATTGTTTGGGGACGGTCTCTCGGACCTTGTATCCACAGCGACAGCTGGGAAGTCGACTTTTTTACCTCACGTTCCCTCACAGCCTAAGAAAGCACCGTATTACCAAGTACAGTCCTTTCGGCCTCAGAAAGGCAAGCGTGTCAGAGGCGCATCCTTTCTGCCCAGAGGCAGGGGAAGAGGAAAGAAGCTGCATCAGACAGCCAGTTCCCAGGAACAAAAATCCTCCCCTGCTTCCACAAAATCCACCGCATGACGCTGGGGCTCCACAGGTGGAGCCAGGTGCGGTGGGGGCGCGTCTCCGGAACTTCAGCGACCAGTGGGTTCGCTCACAGGTGGATCTCTGGGTCCTACAAGTGGTATCTCAGGGATACAAGCTGGAGTTCGAGGCGACTCCCCCTCGCCGTTACCTCAAATCAGCCTTGCCAGCCACTCCCAAGGAAAGGGAGGTAGTACTGGCGGCAATTCACAAGCTGTACCTCGAGCAGGTGATAATCAAAGTTCCCCTCCTTCAACAGGGACGGGGTTACTATTCCACAATGTCTGTGGTACCGAAACCAGACGGTTCGGTGAGACCCATTCTAAATTTGAAATCCTTGAACACTTATATAAGGAAGTTCAAGTTCAAAATGGAATCGCTCAGGGCGGTTATTGCAAGCCTGGAAGAGGGGGATTTTATGGTATCACTGGACATCAAGGATGCTTACCTACATGTCCCCATTTACCCACCTCACCAGGAGTACCTCCGATTTGTGGTACAGGACTGCCATTACCAATTCCGGACGTTGCCGTTTGGTCTGTCCACGGCACCGAGGGTATTTACCAAGGTAATGGCCGAAATGATGATACTCCTTCGAAGGAAGGGAGTTATAATTATCCCATACTTGGACGATCTCCTTATAAAGGCGAGGTCCATGGAGCAGTTGTTGGTCGGAGTAGCACTATCTCAGGAAGTGCTACAACAGCACGGCTGGATTCTGAATATCCCAAAGTCGCAGCTGGTTCCTACGATGCGTCTGCTGTTCTTGGGTATGATTCTGGACACAGAACAGAAGAAGGTGTTTCTCCCGGAGGAGAAGGCCAAGGAGTTGTCATCTCTGGTCAGAGACCTCCTGAAACCAAAACAGGTGTCGGTGCATCACTGCACGCGAGTCCTGGGAAAGATGGTAGCTTCTTACGAAGCAATTCCCTTCGGCAGGTTCCATGCAAGGATCTTTCAGTGGGATCTGTTAGACAAGTGGTCCGGATCGCATCTTCAGATGCATCGGTTGATCACCCTGTCCCCGAGGGCCAGGGTGTCTCTGCTGTGGTGGCTGCAGAGTGCTCATCTTCTCGAGGGCCGCAGATTCGGCATTCAGGACTGGGTCCTGGTGACCACGGATGCAAGCCTCCGAGGTTGGGGGGTAGTCACTCAAGGAAGAAACTTCCAAGGACAATGGTCGAGTCAGGAGACTTCCCTACACATAAATATTCTGGAACTAAGGGCCATTTACAATGCCCTAAGTCAAGCAAAACCCCTGCTTCAAAACCAGCCGGTGCTGATTCAGTCAGACAACATCACGGCGGTCGCCCATGTAAACCGACAGGGCGGCACAAGAAGCAGGATGGCAATGGCAGAAGCCACAAGGATTATCCGATGGGCGGAGAATCACGTGATAGCACTGTCAGCAGTGTTCATTCCGGGAGTGGACAACTGGGAAGCAGACTTCCTCAGCAGGCATGACCTCCACCCGGGAGAGTGGGGACTTCATCCAGAAGTCTTCCAGATGACTGTAAATCGTTGGGAAAGGCCACAGGTGGACATGATGGCGTCCCGCCTCAAGAAAAAGCTAAAAAGATATTGCGCCAGGTCAAGGGACCCTCAGGCGATAGCTGTGGACGCTCTAGTGACACCGTGTGTGTACCAGTCGGTTTATGTGTTCCCTCCTCTTCCTCTCATACCAAAGGTACTGAGGATAATAAGAAAGAGAGGAGTAAGAACTATACTCATCGTTCCGGATTGGCCAAGAAGAACTTGGTACCCGGAACTACAAGAAATGATCTCAGAGGACCCTTGGCCTCTGCCGCTCCGACAGGACCTGCTACAGCAGGGGCCCTGTCTGCTCCAAGACTTACCGCGGCTGTGTTTGACGGCATGGCGGTTGAACGCCGGATCCTGATGGAAAAGAGCATTCCGGTTGAAGTCATTCCTACGCTGATAAAAACTAGGAAGGATGTGACAGCAAAACATTATCACCGCATATGGCGAAAATATGTTGCTTGGTGTGAGGCTATGAAGGCCCCAACAGAGGAATTTCAGCTGGGTCGATTTCTGCACTTCCTACAGTCAGGAGTGACTATGGGCCTAAAATTGGGATCCATAAAAGTCCAGATTTCGGCCCTGTCTATTGTCTTTCAAAAAGAACTGGCTTCACTGCCTGAAGTTCAGACGTTTGTTAAGGGAGTGCTGCATGTTCAGCCCCCTTTTGTGCCTCCAGTGGCACCTTGGGATCTCAACGTAGTGTTGGATTTCCTAAAATCACATTGGTTTGAGCCACTTCAGACCGTGGAGTTGAAGTATCTCACGTGGAAAGTGGTCATGCTTTTGGCCTTGGCTTCGGCTAGGCGTGTGTCAGAATTGGCGGCTTTGTCATGTATAAGCCCTTATCTGATTTTCCATATGGACAGGGCAGAATTGAGGACTCGTCCCCAATTTCTCCCTAAGGTGGTATCAGCGTTTCATTTGAACCAACCTATTGTGGTGCCTGCGGCTACTCGGGACTTGGAGGATTCCAAGTTGCTGGACGTAGTCCGGGCCCTGAAAATCTATGTTTCCAGGACGGCTAGAGTCAGAAAAACTGACTCGCTGTTTATCCTGCATGCACCCAACAAGCTGGGTTCTCCTGCTTCTAAGCAGACTATTGCTCGCTGGATCTCTAGCACGATTCAACTTGCACATTCTGTGGCTGGACTGCCGCATCCTAAGTCAGTAAAAGCCCATTCCACAAGGAAGGTGGGCCCTTCTTGGGCGGCTGCCCGAGGGGTCTCGGCTTTACAACTTTGCCGAGCTGCTACCTGGTCGGGATCAAACACTTTTGCAAAATTCTACAAATTTGATACCCTGGCTGAGGAGGACCTTGAGTTTGCTCATTCGGTGCTGCAGAGTCATCCGCACTCTCCCGCCCGTTTGGGAGCTTTGGTATAATCCCCATGGTCCTTACGGAGTACCCAGCATCCACTAGTATGTCAGAGAAAATAAGAATTTACTCACCGGTAATTCTATTTCTCGTAGTCCGTAGTGGATGCTGGGAGCCCGTCCCAAGTGCGGACTTTCTGCAATACGTGTTTATAGTTATTGCTTAACTAAAGGGTTATTGTTCTGAGCCATCTGTTGAATGAGGCTCAGTTGTTGTTCATACTGTTAACTGGGTATAGTTATCACGAGTTGTACGGTGTGATTGGTGTGGCTGGTATGAGTCTTACCCTGGATTCCAAATCCTTTCCTAGTAATGTCAGCTCTTCCGGGCACAGTTTCCTTAACTGAGGTCTGGAGGAGGGGCATAGAGGGAGGAGCCAGTGCACACCAGATATAGTACCTAATCTTTCTTTTAAGAGTGCCCAGTCTCCTGCGGAGCCCGTCTATTCCCCATGGTACTTATGGCGACCCAGCATCCACTACGGACTACGAGAAATAGAATTACCGGTGAGTAAATTCTTATTTTTTTGTATTTTAATCACACTTCACTTATATAGCACTTCTGTGCTTCTTATTAACCCTTATCAATTTTCACCTGTGTGCTGACCTGGGGTAGCCGACCTGTGCCGGCATGATGGGGTCCTGCACCCCGGACCCATACCTAGTATTAGGGACCCCCAGTGACGGAGAAGCCTTGTCGATCGGCCTGGGGGATTAACCCTATATCTGCAGATGTACGCAACTAAGATCTCCGTATTATCTGATTATTATTAGAGATGAGCGCCTGAAATTTTTCGGGTTTTGTGTTTTGGTTTTGGGTTCGGTTCCGCGGCCGTGTTTTGGGTTCGACCGCGTTTTGGCAAAACCTCACCGAATTTTTTTTGTCGGATTCGGGTGTGTTTTGGATTCGGGTGTTTTTTTCAAAAAACCCTAAAAAACAGCTTAAATCATAGAATTTGGGGGTCATTTTGATCCCATATTATTATTAACCTCAAAAACCATAATTTCCACTCATTTTCAGTCTATTCTGAATACCTCACACCTCACAATATTATTTTTAGTCCTAAAATTTGCACCGAGGTCGCTGGATGACTAAGCTAAGCGACCCTAGTGGCCGACACAAACACCTGGCCCATCTAGGAGTGGCACTGCAGTGTCACGCAGGATGGCCCTTCCAAAAAACACTCCCCAAACAGCACATGACGCAAAGAAAAAAAGAGGTGCAATGAGGTAGCTGTGTGACTAAGCTCAGCGACCCAAGTGCCCGACACAAACACCTGGCCCATCTAGGAGTGGCACTGCAGTGTCACGCAGGATGTCCCTTCCAAAAAACCCTCCCCAAACAGCACATGACGCAAAGAAAAAAAGAGGCGCAATGAGGTAGCTGTGTGAGTAAGATTAGCGACCCTAGTGGCCGACACAAACACCGGGCCCATCTAGGAGTGGCACTGCAGTGTCACGCAGGATGTCCCTTCCAAAAAACCCTCCCCAAACAGCACATGACGCAAAGAAAAATAAAAGAAAAAAGAGGTGCAAGATGGAATTGTCCTTGGGCCCTCCCACCCACCCTTATGTTGTATAAACAGGACATGCACACTTTAACCAACCCATCATTTCAGTGACAGGGTCTGCCACACGACTGTGACTGATATGACGGGTTGGTTTGGACCCCCACCAAAAAAGAAGCAATTAATCTCTCCTTGCACAAACTGGCTCTACAGAGGCAAGATGTCCACCTCATCATCATCCTCCGATATATCACCGTGTACATCCCCCTCCTCACAGATTATCAATTCGTCCCCACTGGAATCCACCATCTCAGCTCCCTGTGTACTTTGTGGAGGCAATTGCTGCTGGTCAATGTCTCCGCGGAGGAATTGATTATAATTCATTTTAATGAACATCATCTTCTCCACATTTTCTGGATGTAACCTCGTACGCCGATTGCTGACAAGGTGAGCGGCGGCACTAAACACTCTTTCGGAGTACACACTTGTGGGAGGGCAACTTAGGTAGAATAAAGCCAGTTTGTGCAAGGGCCTCCAAATTGCCTCTTTTTCCTGCCAGTATAAGTACGGACTGTGTGACGTGCCTACTTGGATGCGGTCACTCATATAATCCTCCACCATTCTTTCAATGTTGAGAGAATCATATGCAGTGACAGTAGACGACATGTCCGTAATCGTTGTCAGGTCCTTCAGTCCGGACCAGATGTCAGCATCAGCAGTCGCTCCAGACTGCCCTGCATCACCGCCAGCGGGTGGGCTCGGAATTCTGAGCCTTTTCCTCGCACCCCCAGTTGCGGGAGAATGTGAAGGAGGAGATGTTGACAGGTCGCGTTCCGCTTGACTTGACAATTTTGTCACCAGCAGGTCTTTGCACCCCAGCAGACTTGTGTCTGCCGGAAAGAGAGATCCAAGGTAGGTTTTAAATCTAGGATCGAGCACGGTGGCCAAAATGTAGTGCTCTGATTTCAACAGATTGACCACCCGTGAATCCTTGTTAAGCGAATTAAGGGCTGCATCCACAAGTCCCACATGCCTAGCGGAATCGCTCCCTTTTAGCTCCTTCTTCAATGCCTCCAGCTTCTTCTGCAAAAGCCTGATGAGGGGAATGACCTGACTCAGGCTGGCAGTGTCTGAACTGACTTCACGTGTGGCAAGTTCAAAGGGCATCAGAACCTTGCACAACGTTGAAATCATTCTCCACTGCACTTGAGACAGGTGCATTCCACCTCCTATATCGTGCTCAATTGTATAGGCTTGAATGGCCTTTTGCTGCTCCTCCAACCTCTGAAGCATATAGAGGGTTGAATTCCACCTCGTTACCACTTCTTGCTTCAGATGATGGCAGGGCAGGTTCAGTAGTTTTTGGTGGTGCTCCAGTCTTCTGTACGTGGTGCCTGTACGCCGAAAGTGTCCCGCAATTCTTCTGGCCACCGACAGCATCTCTTGCACGCCCCTGTCGTTTTTTAAAAAATTCTGCACCACCAAATTCAAGGTATGTGCAAAACATGGGACGTGCTGGAATTTGCCCATATTTAATGCACACACAATATTGCTGGCGTTGTCCGATGCCACAAATCCACAGGAGAGTCCAATTGGGGTAAGCCATTCTGCGATGATCTTCCTCAGTTGCCGTAAGAGGTTTTTAGCTGTGTGCGTATTCTGGAAAGCGGTGATACAAAGCGTAGCCTGCCTAGGAAAGAGTTGGCGTTTGCGAGATGCTGCTGCTGGTGCCGCCGCTGCTGTTCTTGCGGCGGGAGTCCATACATCTACCCAGTGGGCTGTCACAGTCATATAGTCCTGACCCTGCCCTGCTCCACTTGTCCACATGTCCGTGGTTAAGTGGACATTGGGTACAACTGCATTTTTTAGGACACTGGTGAGTCTTTTTCTGACGTCCGTGTACATTCTCGGTATCGCCTGCCTACAGAAGTGGAACCTAGATGGTATTTGGTAACGGGGGCACACTGCCTCAATAAATTGTCTAGTTCCCTGTGAACTAACGGCGGATACCGGACGCACATCTAACACCAACATAGTTGTCAAGGACTCAGTTATCCGCTTTGCAACAGGATGACTGCTGTGATATTTCATCTTCCTCGCAAAGGACTGTTGGACAGTCAATTGCTTACTGGAAGTAGTACAAGTGGGCTTACGACTTCCCCTCTGGGATGACCATCGACTCCCAGCAGCAACAACAGCAGCGCCAGCAGCAGTAGGCGTTACACGCAAGGATGCATCGGAGGAATCCCAGGCAGGAGAGGACTCGTCAGAATTGCCAGTGACATGGCCTGCAGGACTATTGGCATTCCTGGGGAAGGAGGAAATTGACACTGAGGGAGTTGGTGGGGTGGTTTGCGTGAGCTTGGTTACAAGAGGAAGGGATTTACTGGTCAGTGGACTGCTTCCGCTGTCGGCCCAAGTTTTTGAACTTGTCACTGACTTATTATGAATGCGCTGCAGGTGACGTATAAGGGAGGATGTTCCGAGGTGGTTAACGTCCTTACCCCTACTTATTACAGCTTGACAAAGGGAACACACGGCTTGACACCTGTTGTCCGCATTTCTGGTGAAATACTTCCACACCGAAGAGCTGATTTTTTTGGTATTTTCACCAGGCATGTCAACGGCCCTATTCCTCCCACGGACAACAGGTGTCTCCCCGGGTGCCTGACTTAAACAAACCACCTCACCATCAGAATCCCCCTGGTCAATTTCCTCCCCAGCGCCAGCAACACCCATATCCTCCTCATCCTGGTGTACTTCAACACTGACATCTTCAATCTGACTATCAGGAACTGGACTGCGGGTGCTCCTTCCAGCACTTGCAGGGGGCGTGCAAATGGTGGAAGGCGCATGCTCTTCACGTCCAGTGTTGGGAAGGTCAGGCATCGCAACCGACACAATTGGACTCTCCTTGTGGATTTGGGATTTCGAAGAACGCACAGTTCTTTGCGGTGCTACTGCTTTTGCCAGCTTGAGTCTTTTCATTTTTCTAGCGAGAGGCTGAGTGCCTCCATCCTCATGTGAAGCTGAACCACTAGCCATGAACATAGGCCAGGGCCTCAGCCGTTCCTTGCCACTCCGTGTGGTAAATGGCATATTGGCAAGTTTACGCTTCTCCTCCGACAATTTTATTTTAGGTTTTGGAGTCCTTTTTTTACTGATATTTGGTGTTTTGGATTTGACATGCTCTGTACTATGACATTGGGCATCGGCCTTGGCAGACGACGTTGCTGGCATTTCATCGTCTCGGCCATGACTAGTGGCAGCAGCTTCAGCACGAGGTGGAAGTGGATCTTGATCTTTCCCTAATTTTGGAACCTCAACATTTTTGTTCTCCATATTTTAATAGGCACAACTAAAAGGCACCTCAGGTAAACAATGGAGATGGATGGATACTAGTATACAATTATGGATGGACTGCCGAGTGCCGACACAGAGGTAGCTACAGCCGTGGACTACCGTACTGTACTGTGTCTGCTGCTAATATAGACTGGTTGATAAAGAGATGTAGTAGTAGTATGTATGTATAAAGAAGAAAGAAAAAAAAAACCACGGGTAGGTGGTATACAATTATGGACGGACTGCCGAGTGCCGACACAGAGGTAGCTACAGCCGTGGACTACCGTACTGTACTGTGTCTGCTGCTAATATAGACTGGTTGATAAAGAGATGTAGTAGTAGTATGTATGTATAAAGAAGAAAGAAAAAAAAACCACGGGTAGGTGGTATACAATTATGGACGGACTGCCCAGTGCCGACACAGAGGTAGCTACAGCCGTGGACTACCGTACTGTACTGTGTCTGCTGCTAATATAGACTGGTTGATAAAGAGATGTAGTAGTAGTATGTATGTATAAAGAAGAAAGAAAAAAAAACCACGGGTAGGTGGTATACAATTATGGACGGACTGCCGAGTGCCGACACAGAGGTAGCTACAGCCGTGGACTACCGTACTGTACTGTGTCTGCTGCTAATATAGACTGGTTGATAAAGAGATGTAGTAGTAGTATGTATGTATAAAGAAGAAAGAAAAAAAAACCACGGGTAGGTGGTATACAATTATGGACGGACTGCCCAGTGCCGACACAGAGGTAGCTACAGCCGTGGACTACCGTACTGTACTGTGTCTGCTGCTAATATAGACTGGTTGATAAAGAGATGTAGTAGTAGTATGTATGTATAAAGAAGAAAGAAAAAAAAAACACGGGTAGGTGGTATACAATTATGGACGGACTGCCCAGTGCCGACACAGAGGTAGCTACAGCCGTGGACTACCGTACTGTACTGTGTCTGCTGCTAATATAGACTGGTTGATAAAGAGATGTAGTAGTAGTAGTATGTATGTATAAAGAAGAAAGAAAAAAAAACCACGGGTAGGTGGTATACAATTATGGACGGACTGCCCAGTGCCGACACAGAGGTAGCTACAGCCGTGGACTACCGTACTGTACTGTGTCTGCTGCTAATATAGACTGGTTGATAAAGAGATATAGTAGTAGTATGTTTGTATAAAGAAGAAAGAAAAAAAAAACCACGGGTAGGTGGTATACAATTATGGACGGACTGCCCAGTGCCGACACAGAGGTAGCTACAGCCGTGGACTACCGTACTGTACTGTGTCTGCTGCTAATATAGACTGGTTGATAAAGAGATGTAGTAGTAGTAGTATGTATGTATAAAGAAGAAAGAAAAAAAAACCACGGGTAGGTGGTATACAATTATGGACGGACTGCCGAGTGCCGACACAGAGGTAGCTACAGCCGTGGACTACCGTACTGTACTGTGTCTGCTGCTAATATAGACTGGTTGATAAAGAGATGTAGTAGTAGTATGTATGTATAAAGAAGAAAGAAAAAAAACCACGGGTAGGTGGTATACAATTATGGACGGACTGCCCAGTGCCGACACAGAGGTAGCTACAGCCGTGAACTACCGTACTGTGTCTGCTGCGACTGGATGATAAATAATGATATAAAAAATATATATATATCACTACTGCAGCCGGACAGGTATATATTATATAATGACGGACCTGCTGGACACTGTCTGTCAGCAGAATGAGTTTTTTATAGAATAAAAAAAAAAACACCACACAAGTGAAGTCACACGACGAGTGTTTAACTTTTTCAGGCAATCACAATATAGTATACTATACTACTAACTATACTGGTGGTCAGTGTGGTCAGGTCACTGGTCAGTCACACTGGCAGTGGCACTCCTGCAGCAAAAGTGTGCACTGTTTAATTTTAATAATAATATGTACTCCTGGCTCCTGCTATAACCTATAACTGGCACTGCAGTGCTCCCCAGTCTCCCCCACAATTACAAGATGTGTGAGCTGAGCACAGTCAGATACGAGTGTTTAACTTTTTCAGGCAATCACAATATAGTATACTATACTACTAACTATACTGGTGGTCAGTGTGGTCAGGTCACTGGTCAGTCACACTGGCAGTGGCACTCCTGCAGCAAAAGTGTGCACTGTTTAATTTTAATAATAATATGTACTCCTGGCTCCTGCTATAACCTATAACTGGCACTGCAGTGCTCCCCAGTCTCCCCCACAATTATAAGATGTGTGAGCTGAGCACAGTCAGATATATACATAGATGATGCAGCACACTGGGCTGAGCAGTGCACACAGATATGGTATGTGACTGAGTCACTGTGTATCGTTTTTTTCAGGCAGAGAACGGATATATTAAATAAAACTGCACTGTCTGGTGGTCACTGTGGTCAGTCACTAGTAAACTCTGCACTCTCTACAGTTCTACAGTACTCCTAAGCTCCAGTAAATCAGGTCAATCTCTCTCTGTCTCTCTTCTAATCTAAATGGAGAGGACGCCAGCCACGTCCTCTCCCTATCAATCTCAATGCACGTGTGAAAATGGCGGCGACGCGCGGCTCCTTATATAGAATCCGAGTCTCGTGAGAATCCGACAGCGTCATGATGACGTTCGGGCGCGCTCGGGTTAACCGAGCAAGGCGGGAAGATCCGAGTCGCTCGGACCCGTGAAAAAAAACATGAAGTTCGTGCGGGTTCGGATTCAGAGAAACCGAACCCGCTCATCTCTAATTATTATGTAGTATTATTATTCACTCAGTGTGCATTAGGGAACACAAATAGTTTTTTCTTACACAGAATTACCCCTCCCTTTTATCACCTGACTGATATTACATCTGATTGAGCAGCTTTCCAATATTTGTGCATTGTACTTTTCTAAAGAGAAATGGCATCCAACGCCAATTAATGATTGCCTAAACACCTGAGCAGAATGGTTTGAGGGAAAGGAAAACCATTGAAAAAGCATGGACAATGTTAAGTGATGCAGGTCTGGACAAGAGATTCTTGGCAGAGGCAGTCCTAACTTAAGAATCCAGCAACTACAGTGGCAGTTAAAAAAAACAAAACTGGAGGTGTGGTCCAGTAAAAAGCCAAGTATCTGTCATCTCCAAGACTTTGGGTGTAAAGCATATGCCCATATTCATAAAGAAAGGAGGCGCAAGTTGGATCCCAAATCTCATTTATTATGTTTGGGTATTGTCAAGAAATCAAAAGATACAGATTGTGGGACAATAACAAAAAAACAAAACAAAAGTATGTAAAGTCAAAAGATGTGGTGTTTCATGAGACAGCTTCAAATAAAGACAAGCGGGATGTTGCAGCTAAACAAAAAGTTTTGATGTTATATATGCCGACTGCTTGAAGTGTGTCAGAAACTGACTTCACAGATACAAGTGATCAATCACAGAACTTGCTCTCTATGAGGAGCAATTAAGGTAGACCACCTAAAAGATACAGCAAAGAATTTGTTGACTGTGGGGTGATTCAGTAAGGATTGCTGATGCGATCCTTACTGCATCTCCGCGATGGTGGGATCCTGAACACGCGCAGGACACATTCTGCGCATGTGCAGAATGGGTCCTCCAAACCCATTGCAGGAATGCGATTGCCTCTAAATGATTGACACTTAGGGGCGTTTGCGGAGAGGGAGGGGGGCAGTGGCGGTAGGCATTGCTCCTCTTCTCCATGTTCCTTTGCTGCCTGCTGGGATCTCCCACTGGACCTGCCAAGCTGCCGTTTCTGGATTCTGCACCTTCATCATGCTCAAGTTGCCTCCAGAATGGGCCTGCAGAGTGACTCCATTGTTATTTGTATTATTATTATTCAAGAAGAAAAGTCAAACAGCGACTGGGGAGAGTGGAAATCAGCCATAGACGAAGAGCTTACAGCATCAAAAGACAATGTCATGTGGACCATTGTAGGTAGGCCATGCAACCGCAAAACAATAAAACACAAGTGGTTCTTGCAAGGAACTAAACACTGATGGAAGTCTTGCTTGTTACAAAGTCCAATTTGTTGGCAAGGGTTACACCAAGAAATCCAGCAATGACTATGGAGGAATCTTCTTGCCTGTTACAAGGTATAATACAATATATGATCATTGATATATCTTTGTATGATTTACAGTGTCCCAACTAAACTTTGATTCAGGAAGAGATAGAGGAAGTGAGAGAACTTCCTTACCAAAGTGTCATTGTAACTTTAATGTATGCAAGTATTGGCAACTTGGCATACATCTAGACATCACACATGCAGTCAATCCGGTAAGCCGATTTGCAATCAATCCAGGAAAAGAGCATTGAACTGCTGTTAAACATATCCTTTGACACCTGAGGGGTACAAGCACCTTAAAACTAATTTTTCTAAGAAATGGAAGTTTTGAGTTACTGTACAAGCCTTCTGCGATGCATTTCTGCTCTGTCTCCTAGGATCGACCGGGACTCCATACTGCTGGAGCCATGTCACCGCGACCTCCGAACCAGCCAGTTAGATTTGCTACTGCACATGCGTGGTTTGTCCATGTGTCAATCAGCTCTGTCCTCCATTGTGAATGGAAATGCCTTTGTATGTCCCTCCTGTGAGAGAGGGTTGTCATGGTTATGGAAATATTTTTTGATCCAGCTCGGGGCCCTGGGAGCAAGTCTGTATGTAGTGTGGAAGCCGCTGCGCTGGTGGATGGTGGGTGAATGTTGGCAGCATGGGAGCTGCTGTGCTGATAGATGAAATAACAGCAGCAGATGGTAATGCAGGTAATGGTAGCAGGCAGGGGCGGATTGGGAACAAAAAGCAGCCCTGGAAATTTTTTTACTAGTGGCCCCACATGGGCAGCACCAGAGATGTAAGGTCTAGCCATGGGCCATGGCAGCAGCACCCTCCCCCCAAGACTTTCCAGATAGTGGGCATGTCCAGCATCAAGGGGGAAGTTAAAAAGAAATACAATTAAATATTATGAGTACATTATATGATACACCTTCAGAATTTAGGAAACTATATCATTCTTTAGAAAGATATATTTTCTTGCTTATTACACCAACCGTATCCCAATCACTATTCACTCAATCTTATATGTCAGCCAAGCAGGCAGACAGAGCATACACTAGATCATCTGCAATCACAGGCTAAGTAATTTTCATATATTGAATTTATTTTGCATCTTATTCATTATGTCTATAAAAAGGACCACATGTCCTCAAACAAAACAGGCCCCCACGGGTGCGTCGGCCCATCAGGAATCTTCCCTGTAAACCCTATGGCCAATCCGCCTCTGGTAGCAGGACACGGAGAAGCAGAGTAGTCACTAGAGAATACACACCAGATACACTGGAGCCTAGAGCGGTCATTGAAAGTATCACAGTTGTTCAGGCAATGAGCTGATCCTTGAGGCTGGTTAATAAAGTGAGTGGTGTCAGCTCATTGGTCTGGCTGACCAGGTGAGCAGCCAGATGAAAGATAATCACTGAGTAATTCTGCAGGGAGGTTTGGATACAACAATGAATGAATATTTAGCTCTGCAAGGGTGGCTAAGACCACGATTCTTAACAAAGATGAGTTACTCTAGAGACCCTGCAAGTGACGCTGTGTCGCCGCCACTAGTTTTACCATATTCCACTGTGATCACTATGTGTTTGAGCAGCCGTGTTTCTCACTAAATAACATACCACCTATATGAAACCCCCACATGTTCTTGACTAGATCTGTTGAACCTATTATTTATATTCTATGCTTACTGCATTAAGCCTGTGTCATTTAGCAACTTGTTCTGCCTGGTTAACAAACCACAACCTGGTTAAGTTATTCATTGTGTGGACTCATCTCCATCACACACCACTGCCACCTATATCCACATCTACAGGTTCTGCCAATATAAATAAGAGATGTGCACATTACCCCATGTTTTTGTTTTTATTTTGGTTCTAAATCATCATCATGTTTTGGTTTTTTAAAACCATTCTCAGAAGTTTGGGATTTAGTTTTGAATCTGGGTTTCGCCAAGTATAGGCTTGTTTACAACTGGTGATTTATGAACTGCAAAGTATGCAATGGGTTTTCCTTTAGCTCAAATGTACTTAATTGTTGATTTGCCCACAGCACATCCATATTCATGTTGTGGAACAGCTCATTTAGAAATCTTGTGCCCACTCTTTTGCAGGTTTAGCTGAGGACAGGAAGCTGAACCTTATGACCCTGTTCTGTTCTATTGGCTCACAGCAATCAGTACATTGTTCAATGTCCACAAATGACTATGATACAGGGCTATTGGTACCATGGCCTATATTTATCATCACCAATGACATCACCAGTGACATCACCAGTCAACAAGACTATTCCAAATAGACTAATAAAAGCAAAACAAATCTACTAAAATACAGATTGGATGAAATGTAAAGCTAGTCTTGTCTTAAAATTTGTATATAGTATATCTCCTTTTTGAATATTATTGAAATTTATACAGTACAGAATGATGTGACATAGAATGTAAATGACATATAACTTCTAAGAAAAAAGACAAATCCAGCACATACAGATGTAGCCATGCTCATCGTGTCTACATATGCGCCCCGGCGCAATGGGGTAATCGCTGGTATACGCGCGTCTGCATAGACACTATTTGCATGAATGGGAGCCTCTCTGCATGCTGTCTCGGCACGGCTAGGCACCGGATCGCCTACCCGTTCCAACGGTGCCCGTCTGCGATGTAGCCACGCTAGATGAGCATGGCTACATTTGTACAAAGTAAAAATATTAATTCTTTACATAATTCTCTCCCCATAAATTCATTATAAGACTTGTCTACAAATCAAATAATGACTTGGGGAGGCGTTTAATTAGCCATGGTAAATTGATCCCTCGGGGCTATCCAATTAGCCCGAAAACCGGCACTATCAGGGATTTTTTTTTTCATGTCTGGAGGCAGGAGAAAGAAAATCCATGATAACTGACCTGTTTTCGCAATCGTGGCCACGAAAACACATGGATCTGGGAGCTTATCCCGGATCCATGTGTTTTTGCGCAAAAAGTGTAAGGCTACAATTAAATTGCCCAATAATAGCCATCGGGCAAAAATTGCAGTAACGGGCACAATTGACTTCCCCTATAGTTCTACAAACATATCGCAAAAGGTCATGCTGGAAATATAATGGAGTGTGCTTTGCTCAAATTTCTGAAAAATCCCCTTAAAACTGAGATTTTCAAACTTAACTCATCACTAACAGTAAGTTGCAATAAGATACGTGTTCACAAATTACCAGCACACATGGCGAAAATGATTATAGGTGCCTTTAGCCAGCAAGATTGCCCAAACCACATGCCTCTGGCAGAACATAATAAAGAAAAATTTTAAATATATGTGCTAAGTTTTTACTAATTAATAGTTTATTAATGTGCCAAAGCAAGTAATAAATATATTTATGTGATGAAATCATTTAATTAAGTTATTTTAATAATACAAAATATCTTTTGAGCTACTGTACATGGATAATATAGTAAAAAATATTAAGGGGTCAGTATTATTCATATATTATTCATATATTCTTTAATGCCAATAAAATTTTATGTCAATTGGGGCCATAATAAGTAATTAATGGTGGAGAAACCAATTACAGTATCCCCCATGCTTATGTTGCTACATGTGCCAGCATGCACGTACCTCCATCATTAATTTATTACTATGGATCTTCCTGAAACTCTTTCATTCTCCAAGCCACAAGCCAGGAGTGTGCTAAAGGCAGCATCTGTACCTCATAACTCAGGAGGACTCTATCCTGATGCAATATAAAGAAATATATAGTGTAATCTGTATAAAACCTATAACTACATCTATAACTCTTTTTGATTTACATATTGAATCTCTTTTATCTCCCAGTCGAAAATGAATATCATTTTTAGAAAATCTATACAGGTTGAGTCTCCCATATCCAAAATGTTTGGAACCAGATGTAATTTGGATTTAGGACTTTTCTGTATATTGGAATATTTACATACAATAATGAGATATCTTGGGGATGTGACCCAAGTCTAAACACAGAATGCATTTATGTTTCATATACAGTACACTGTGACAGGAATCATATAAACAGAGTATAATCTAACACACTGTGTGCCTAATTCAGACCTGATCACGCCTCTGCAGCAGAGGGCTGCGATCAAATAGCCGCCGCCCATAGAGAGTGAAAACCCGCCTCATGCAAGTGTGCGAATGCATGCGTATGCCGTGTGAAAACTTCGCCAGAGAGCACACAGCTGCAAATCCCTTCGCAACTCACTCACCATCAATTGATTTTTCCATTCTGTGCAGTCTGTGGGTAGCCCAGGACTTACTCCTACAATGCGATACAAAGAGGCTGATTGGGCCGGAGCTGACGTCACACATCCGCCCTGAAAATGCTTGGGAATGCCTGCATTTTTCCTGACACTCCCAGAAAACAGCCAGTTACCACCCCCAAACGTCCGTTTCCTGTGAATCACCTTGCGTACGCCTAGTGGTAAAAAAAAAAAATAGCAGGATTCTTTCGCAGTTCCTGCCTTGCGCGTGCGCACTGCGATTCATACGCATGCTCAGTCTAGCGATAATCGTCCGCTGTGCGATTTCGCACAACAGTGATCAGGTCTGAATTATGCCCTTTATTTCTACCTCAGGCAGGATACAGCCTTACACGCAGGTGTTGCAGGTCAGGTTTACAGGCAGTTCTAAAAACAGCAGTTCTGGTAATCACAAACAGTGCTCCTAACATAACCCAGACTCCCATCTATTTCCCGGCCACTTGCTGGCATCAGGAGCAATGACCTGCAGCACTGAGCAAAACACTTTTTTAAAGACAGCAAAGAAGGTGAAGTGATGATCCCAGCTGTGACTTACCACAGACTCATCCCCCAGACCTGTTGCTGCTGTTCCAATCCTACAAAGCCTGCCGATCCACATTGCCCTCATGTGGAATCATGCTGTCCCTGCCACAACACCTTATATACATGGCCTAAATGTAATTGTAGACAATTTGTAATAATTTTGTGCATGAAACATAGTTTGTGTAGATTCACGTAATTCATTCATGTTTCATATACACCTTATACATGTAGCCTGACAAGTAGTTTTATACAATATTTTATTAGAGATGTGCTGTTTGGTTTTTTAGAAATTCGAACTTAGCCTAATTTAGGGGGATCAAACTGAATCTCATTTCGGAGCTTCCCTCGATTCGGAAGTCGCTGAACTCGCAACGTTGTGGGCTCGGTGGCGACCTGCGATCTCCACAAGTTCTATTCCCACTCGAGTGGGAATAGTCCCTGCGAGTCGGCATTCCGAATGTCGGGATTCTCAGGGAGCTGAATGTAGGGGGAGGTGTTATCACATAACTACATCCTATATATATCTGGGATCCAGTGATCATCAAGCAGTATGGTTTAGTATAAAGACAGGATCCAACTCCTGTCACACAAAAACAAAGGTGTTGGATTTTAGAAATGCTGACTTTGCAAAAATGGGGAGATGTTTAAGTGATTCATTGGTGGACTGGAGGAACTTGGAAGGAGTGTAGGAGAGGTGGGAAAAACTGAAAAGTACAATACTAAGGGCAACAGACCTTTGCATCAAAAGGGTTAGGAAAAGCACCAGGAAAAGGAAGCCAGTGTGGTTCACAAACAAAGTATCAACTAGTTTGAAAGCAAAAAGATGGCTTTTAAGAAATACAAACAGACTCAAAATAATAATGACAAAGAGGTGTATCTTGACAGATGGAAGGATGCTAAGAAAGTGATCAGACATGCAAAGGCAGAAGCTGAGGAGAAAATGGCCCAGACAGTAGATTAAGGGGTCAAAACTTTTTTTAAGTATATAAGTGAAAGGAGAAAATCAAATGGAGGAATAATAAGACTTAAGACAGAGAGTGAGCATTTGGTGGAGGGAGACAAGGCAATAGCAGATCACCCAAATAATTATTTTTGCTCAGTATTTACTACAGAAGGAGAAGGGATGGGGCCACAGTTAAATTGCAAGAACATTCATAAAAATAAGGTAGATGAAAGTACAATTACAGAGGAGAAGGTCCTAACAGAAATTTCAAAACTAAATGTGGATAAATCAAAGGGGCCAGATGGGATACACCAGGCATGTCCAAACTGCGGCCCTCCAGCTGTTGTGAAACTACATATCCCAGCATGCCCTGACAGTTTTGCTGTCAGAGAATGCTAAAGCTGTGTCAGGGCATGCTGGGATGTGTAGTTTCTCAACAGCTGGAGGGCCGCAGTTTGGACATGCCTGGGATACACCCAAGGATATTAAAAGAGCTAAAAGATGTGCTAGTTACACCTTTAACAGAATTATTTAACCAGTCACTAAATACAGGTGCCATTCCAGAGGAGTGGAAAAGAGCAAATGTAGTTCCACTGCACAAAAGTGGAAGCAAGGAAGAAGTAACTACAGACCAGTAAGCCTTACATCAATAGTAGGGAAAGTAATGAAAAAACTATTAAAAGAAAGAGTTGTGGAATATCTTAAATCAAACAACTTACAGGATACAAAACAGCATGTATTTACTGGTGGGAGATCATGCCAAACAAATCTTATTGACTTTTTTTGACTCTGTGACGGAAATAATAAATCAAGGCGGAGCTGTAGATGTAGCATATCTAGACTTTAGTAAGGCATTCAATACTGTCCCACATCGCAGACTGCTAAATAAGCTTGAAAGCGTGAGGGTGGAATATAAAACAGTTAAATGGATAAGAACCTGGTTCCAGGATAGGAAATAGACAGTTGTAGTAAATGGAGCGCAAGCTATGGAAGGAAATGTTACCAGTGGAGTACCCCAGGAATCTGTACTTGGTCCAGTTCTCTTTAGTATCTTTGTTGGGGACATTGCAAATGGTATTGAAGGGAAAGTATGCCTTTTTGCAGATGATACAAAGATATGCAACAGGGTAGACACACGGGGTGGGGTGGGGGGTAAAACAAATGATTGATGACCTAGCTAGGCTTGAGAAATGGTCAAGAACATGGCAACTACAGTTTAATACTAAAAAATGCAAAATCATGCACTTGGGTCTCAAAACCCAAATGCTAAGGTACTTTAATGGAAACTACTGAGGAGGAAAGGGATTTAGGAGTCACTATTTCAAGTGACTTGAAGGCAGGAAAGCAATGCAACAAAGCAATGAGAAAGGCAAGCAGATGCTTGGTTGCATAGGGAGAGGAATCAGTAGCAGGAGAAAAGAAGTAATAATGCCACTGTATAGGTCATTGGTACGACCTCATCTGGAATACTGTGTCCAGTTCTGAAAACCATATCTCCAGAAGGATATAAATACATTAGAGAGTGTACAAAGATGGGCAACTAAAATGGTGCATGGCCTACATCACAAAACTTACCCGGAAAGGCTAAAAGATCTTAACATGTATAGTTTGGAGGAGAGAAGGGAAAGGGGGGACATGATAGAAACTTTCAAATATATCAAGGGTCTTAACAGAGTTCAGGAGGGAAACATTCTTTAAAGGAAGAGAAGTATTAGAACTCGAGGACATACACTGAAACTGGAGGGAGGCAGGTTCAGGGGAAATTTAAGGAAAAATTACTTCACAGAAAGGGTAGTGGATAAGTGGAATAGCCTCCCATCAGAGGTGGTAGAGGCTAAGACTGTAGAGCAATTTAAACATGCTTGGGATAGGCATATGAATATCCTTACAAAGAATTAAGGTTCAAAAAGGGTTGAGGGTAAAAAAAAGGGACAGACTAGATGGGCCAAGTGGTTCTTATCTGCCATCACATACCTCCCAACATGACCCTCTCCAGGAGGGACAGAATGCTCTGCTTCTGGACTTTTCTCTTAATTTATGATTGCTGGCACCTGTGCTGAACAGGTTAATGGATAAGAAAGGTGTTTCACTACAGGTGCTGGCAATCAAAAATTAAGAGGGAAGTCCAGGAGCAGAGCATTCTGTCCCTCCTGGAGAGGGTCATGTTGGGAGGTATGCCATCATATTCTATGTTTCTCTCTCTCTATATATATATATATATATATATACACATATTGTGACAAGAACACTGGGATAGTGTTTGAGGGCATATATGTTTGTCCCAGGTTCTTGTCTTACATGTATTAGAAAAATGAAAACTTCTAGGAATATGTTTTGTTTTGTTAGAACCTTTTCAGTTTGTTGGAAAAGCTGGGTAAGGGCCCTGAAAGAGAGATGGGGCAAGTTCCAGACATTGGGCCCAGTTCGGGTCTTTGGCCTCACAGAAGGCTAATCAGGCTTTCAGCTGTGTAAGAGTGTTATAGAGCTGCTGGCCTGATTAGGGTGTGCAGACTGCCTGGGAAGACTGCAGGATCTCTGTGAGAGAAACACGCTTCCTGATACAAGTGAGCTAAACAGTGTTTACTGGCGAACTCTGTGTTTTTGTTTAGTGATAGTTAGGAACATCTTATGTTTAGTTAGTGCCGGACAGGCAAGGTATTTTCTTTTGCTGTTTGTTTTATTTTCTGTATAATAAAACTGGCTGAGGCCAG
The DNA here is from genome assembly GCF_028390025.1 of Pseudophryne corroboree. Lineage (NCBI taxonomy): Eukaryota > Metazoa > Chordata > Amphibia > Anura > Myobatrachidae > Pseudophryne > Pseudophryne corroboree. The sequence goes on from NC_086445.1 coordinate 628,403,248, forward strand.
TTGTACCGGAAACTGGACTTGTGTGGTTTCTCAGCTGCTGCAGGCTGCCATTTATCCAAGGAAACGGCACCTTGTACCCTTACAGTGTTACAAATATATATATATATATATATCTTAGAATGTAGATGTGGCACTCACAGCTTTGAGTAAAGATAACACAAACCCTCAGTGATTTCTCAATGTTTCAATTCACATATTGGAATTTTCATCAGGAGATACAAAAGAAAGAAGACAAGTTGCTTACCTTATATCCCAACACCCCAGTGCATGTGAGCACTTCCCTGATGAAAATTCCAATATGTGAATTGAAACGTTGAGAAATCACTGAGCGTCTGTGTTATCTTTACTCAAAGCTGTGAGTGCCGCATCTACATATAAGATATATGCATTATCTCATTGAGGGAATCCGGCATCATAAATAAGTGGAGGGATGAGTTCCGATCTTGAAAGAGGTTGTGTGTATGTATATATATATATATATATATATCTACACATCTATATCTACACAGTGGTGCAAGTAGAATTTTTTTCTTAGTGGCACTGATAGCAAAAATGGGTGTGGTCATGTGTCATGAGGGGGTGTGGTCACACAAAACTAGGTAAGGGCTACATGACAATAGGGGCATGACCACATTATGCCACTCACCATAATGCCCCTTACACATTATGCCAAACACCATAATGCCCATTACACATTATGCCACACACCGAAATGCCCATTACACATTATGCCAGACACAGTAACACACATTATACATTATGCCACACAGGGCCGGTGCTAGGGTGTTTGGCGCCCTCTGGCAAAGTATAAATTTGCGCCCTCCCATATTCCACAAAGGGTCAGCTGGGAAAAGGGGTGCAGTCTCACAAGTAAGGGACATGGCCACACAATAGTAACCCCATTTAAAATTACGCCACACAGTAGCACAATCTCATTCATCTTATATGTAATGCCCCACCCGTAGTAGTAGCGTCCTTATATGTAATGGACCCCAGTAGTAGTAGCATCCTTATACATAATGCCCCCCAGTAGTAGTAGCATCCTTATATATAATGCACCCCCAGTAGTAGAAGCGTCCTTATACGTAATGCCCCCCCCCAGTAGTAGTAGCATCCTTATACGTAGTGCACCCCCAGTAGTAGAAGTGCCCTTATACGTAATTCCCCCCTAGTAGTAGTAGCGTCCTTATACATAATGCCCCCCAGTAGTAGTAGCGTCCTTATATGTAATGCCCCCAAGTAGTAGTAGCTTCCTTATACCTAATGCACCCCCAGTAGTAGTACCGTCCTTATACATAATGCCCCCCCAAGTAGTAGTAGCGTCCTTATATGTAATGCCCCCCCAGTAGTAGTAGCGTTCTTATATGTAATGCTCCCCCAGTAGTAGCATCCTTATATGTAATCCCCCCCCCCAGTAGTAGTAGCATTGTTATAAGTAATGCCCCCCCAGTAATAGTAGCATCCTTATACGTAATGCCCCCAAGTAGTAGTAGCTTCCTTATACGTAATGTGCCCCCAGTAGTAGCGTTGTTATACGTAATGCCCCCCAGTAGTAGTAGTGTCCTTACATGTAATGCCCCCTAGTATACATAATGCCCCCTCTGTAGTAGTAGCGTCCTTACATGTAATGCCCCCCCAGTAGTAGCGTCCATAATGCGCGCGCACACAGACATACCTCACACACCCCATACACACACAATTCACACACACATTATATATATATATATATATATTATACACACACACACACACACACACACCATTTACACACATACATTTCTCTCTCACCCTCCCCTTACCTAAGTCTGGCTGGCCGCCACTGTAATTACTCTGCCTCTCTCTGTACAGCAGCCTGGTCCATGTAGCTCCGCCCCTTCTGTCCCATTTAGCCCCACCCCTTCCATCCCATGTTTCTCCGCCCCCTCCTCTGATCCATACACAGCCGCTGTCACACAGGTGAAGGGAGTAGGCTTTTCATGCTGCCAGCGCCGCTGCCTGTCATACAGTGACAGGCACAGCAGCTGGCAGCAGCAGCAGGGGGACAGGACAGCGCAGCAGCAGGGAAGGGATACAGAGCAGGGGGAGTGCCTATCCATCCCAGCGCCTCCCTGCACTGCATCCCTTCACTGAGCTGGTAGCGCCGGGCCTGATGCCACACACCGTAATGCCCATAACACATTATACCACACACCATAATGCCTATTACATATTATGCCACACACAGCTATGCCACTGACACCATTTTATGTCCCACACACAAAAATGCCCCTTTTAAATTATATCCCAGTGGTGTGGCTGGCGGTACTGAATACCACCACCATATTTCTTAATGGTAATCCGTACCACCCTGCACCACCCTACTTTCAGCCTGTAGATAGATAGATAAGATATACCATGTAGTTGAAGCCGCACACACATAATTCAATGTAGTTGATTGCTGGGGTGCTTATAACCCAGGAGGCATCCAGTAGCGTGGAAGTCACCTTCTATATATAATCTTAGAGAGCACTCACCAGTCTGCAAGTATAACATTCATCAAACTTCAGTTACCATATCACAGATAGAAACATTGCTGTCAACGTTTCGGTCCTTACAGGGACCTTTGTCAAGACCACCAGAACCAGACAGGAGAGATGCAAACCCCACTGTGTGCCCATACTGGCCTATAAGTACCCTGGGGGTCATTCTGACCCATTCGTTCGCTGCTTTTTAACGCAGCAGAGCGAACGGGTCCCTACTGCGCATACGCCGACGCACATGCCAGACGGCCGAAAGCCGTAGCAGGGATGCGATCGCCTCTGCCTGATTGACAGGCAGAGGCGATCGCTGGGCGGGAGGGGGCGGAACGGCAGCGTTTGGCCGCCGTTTCGTGGGTGCAGTCCGGCCAACGCAGGCATGGCCGGACTGAATGGGGGGTGGGCCGCAGCGGCTGCGTGACATCACACGCAGCCGCTGTGGGCCGGAGAGTGATGAGTAGCTCCCGGCCAGCACGCTAAAGCTGCGCTGGCCGGGAGCTACTCTTGAAGTGCAAAGGCATCGCCGCTGTGTGATGCCTCTGCACTTCTGCGGGGGGATGCCGGACTGACATGCGGGGCGGACTAGCCCTGTGCTGGGCGTCCCCCCGCATCTCAGGGAAGATGATCGTAGCTGTGCTAAATTTAGCACAGCTATGATCAACTTGGAATGACCCCCCTAGTGCACACCTGCAACTCATTACATGTCTCCACCCCAAACACTTGACGTCATCGGTGTGAGACACTCATTATGCCTCCACATGCTCACAGATGTGTCCAATCACAGAAATGATAGAGCATAGCAGTTACCACTGGCTGCTGCAGCAATCACTATTAACTCTGCGTTAAACAATAATGTCTCATAATAGAGAAAAGTAACAAACTGCGATCACACACTTCCGGTATGCATTCCACAAACACTGCCAAAAGTGCGTTGCACCATAGTCGCACCCGCATCCTGGCCAGCCGATGCGTCACCATAGTGACCGTTGTGGTCACTATGGTGACACATCGTCTGGCCAGTTGATCACAACAGACGGTGCTATCCATACTCAAACACAAGTCACTTCCAGTTTGCATTTCACACACAGCACTATCCGGAAGTAGGGCGACTGGCACTCGCCGTTCATTAATGAATAATATTAACCCTTAATATCCCAATCGGTTATCATACTATGGTGACATAATCATTTATTAATAGATAAAGGCAGCGGTTAACATGCAATAGACCTTCAGATAGTGCATCAGGGTAATAGGTAACAAATACATCAGCATAAAACCAACATATGTACAAAACAACTTAAACCAACCAAAAACAAACACATTATTAACTATATTAAAAGCCATATCATCAGACATAAAAAAGGGTTGATTACTGAACCAAATGGAGGCTAGTTAAGTCCATTTCATGAGTTTTTGGTGGTTATAAGTTGTTTTGTATATATGTTGGTTTTATGCTGATGAATTGTTGTTACCTATTACCTATTTTTACTTGAAGACTAGTAAGTGCTCTCTACTATTTTATATATTTAGATGTGTGTGTGTGTATATATATATATATATATATATATATATATATGTGTTGTAACACTGTAAGGGTACAAGGTGCCGTTTCCTGGGATAAATGGCAGCCTGCAGCAGCTGAGGAACCACACAAGTCCAGTTTCCGGTACAACTGGCCCCAGCCAGTTTTATTATACAGAAAATAAAACAAACAGCAAAAGAAAATACCTTGCCTGTCCGGCACTAACTAAACACAAGATGTTCCTAACTATCACTAAACAAAAAAACACAGAGTTCTCCAGTACACTGTATAGCTCACTTGTATCAGGAAGCGTGTTTCTCTCACAGAGACCCTGCAGTCTTCCCAGGCCTGATTAGCCTTCTGTGAGGCCAAAGACCCGAACTGGGCCCAATGACTGGAACTTGCCCCATCTCTCTTTCAGGGCCCTTACCCAGCTTTTCCAACGAACTGAAAAGGTTATAACCAAACAAAACATATTCCTAGAAGTTTTCATTTTTCTAATATATGTAAGACAAGAACCTGGGACAAACATACCTGCCCTCAAACACTATCCCAGTGTTCTTGTCACAATATATATATATATATATATATATATACATACTAGAACATGCTGGCCCAATCCCAAATGATGCAGATAGTTCATCTCTGCCCACTCCAGACTGTGAAAGCAGACAATATACTGTAGCAGAACACAACAGGACTGTCAGTAAGGGTGCATAAACCTAGTTATAGGTTTTCAAAACTCGCATCAGCTATATAAAGAGCTGTAACTAGGGATAATCCGCATCCACCAACTCCTTCTGTGCTGGACGCACCACAATTAATATATACTGCAGCAGGCAGTGCTCCTGTTCTCCACCTCCTGCGGCTCCTCCATGGCAGTGCTCCCGCAGCCTGCTCACCTGGCTTCCGCATTGCAGTGGACAGTGGACTCTATCAAACGTCTGCTGCTCTCCTTTGAAAAAGAAAATGCTAGAAACGACAGGGGGACATGGGCCCGCATGCCCCCTGGATCCGTCACTGCATGGTATAAATCAGACTGACTGAAGTACTTATAAACCTAGTTACCTGTACTTAATCATGGATATCCTTAAAACCTGAACTGTTAGGGTGCTTTGAGGACCAAGTTTGAGAAACCCTAACATAATGAATAATGAGTTCTGATAAATCTTATCCATTACTTCTCTCATCCATGAATCCGCTGTGTCTGCAGTTTTTTTTCCAATGTGAACCTGAATGATGTATATATTGATTTTTTTTTTCATTATCTTGATATCAATTCTAACTTTTGGGGCTTTAAAGCAGGCCAGGCATTTACAAATTAAAAAAATTCCCTGGCTATTGCAAGACAAATCAAAATCAGATTCAGTGGGATTGGCTTACATCTGAATAGCTTTGTAAGTGTCTATTTAACTGTAGCGACATGATATTCAGACTGTACAATGGCCCTCATTCCGAGTTGTTCGCTCGGTATTTTTCATCGCATCGCAGTGAAAATCCGCTTAGTACGCATGCGCAATGTTCGCACTGCGACTGCGCCAAGTAACTTTACTATGAAGAAAGTATTTTTACTCACGGCTTTTTCTTCGCTCCGGCGATCGTAATGTGATTGACAGGAAATGGGTGTTACTGGGCGGAAACACGGCGTTTCAGGGGCGTGTGGCTGAAAACGCTACCGTTTCCGGAAAAAACGCAGGAGTGGCCGGAGAAACGGTGGGAGTGCCTGGGCGAACGCTGGGTGTGTTTGTGACGTCAACCAGGAACGACAAGCACTGAAATGATCGCACAGGCAGAGTAAGTCTGGAGCTACTCTGAAACTGCTAAGTAGTTAGTAATCGCAATATTGCGAATACATCGGTCGCAATTTTAAGAAGCTAAGATTCACTCCCAGTAGGCGGCGGCTTAGCGTGTGTAACTCTGCTAAATTCGCCTTGCGACCGATCAACTCGGAATGAGGGCCCATATGTACTGTTTTAGGGTTTGAAATTGAATGCCTTGTTTACGTTCTTGTATTATGATAACTTTGCATTGTGCTTTTACACCTCAGTTGTTCCTGTTTGTGAGTGTTAGTTAGTCAATCAGTCAGTCAATCAATCAATCAATTAATCAGATACAGTAGCTGAGTTTTCCCTCTATTATATGAGCTGCTTCGGGCAGGAATGTTAAATTTTTGCTCAGGACTTTTTTTTTTTTTTTTTTCAAATCAACTGACTATATATAGGTTGGCTGGTAAGAAAAAAGTGTTTAATCAAAACTACTTTGTATAATGAGAAGTATTTTTGTTTTTAATTGTCTACTTTATTTTTTAATACATCTAGCAATAATCTGTTGCTTTGTACCAGGGGCTAGTCGGCAAGAGACTAGGGTGCAAACACAAGCAAACTGCTAGCTCTGTAATGGAAATACAGTTTGTTGGTAGCCAGCTTGTGTTTTAGACGTGGCTTAACTAATGCTGGAGTCACTGAAATATATGGAAAATTTTTATTTCAAAGAGCTCAAAATAAATACACCTATAGTATCAACCACAAAGCAGAGAGCATTACAGTAAGTGATATACAATACAGGGAACATTTTAGTGACCAATATTCAATACAGGAGCATACTAGTGACTGATATACAATAAGGAAGCATTGTAATGATCGATATTTAATATATTTAATATATATATATATAATATACAGTGCATTCGTGTGACCAATATACAATACAGGTATAAGTGTGCGCACTGGGTGTTCCTGGTGTGTACAGGCAGACACTAATGTAAAGAGACGCCAGTAGTGCAAATTTGAGGGTATGCTTGGGTACAGCGTACCCTTGAGAATTTGGCAGCTGGTACACCATGGCATGGTGGCATGGTGTGGATGAGAGATGCAGGTGGGAGATGATGCAGGCGGGAGATGATGGTGTGCTGAGAGATGACGCAGCCAGGAGATGATGGTGTGGCTGAGAGATGGCGCAAGGAGGAGATGATGGTGTGGCTGAGAGATGCAAGCTGGAGATGATGATGGGGCTGAGATGCAGGGGGAAGGAGGTGACACAGGTTGAACCTCTGTTGTATGATGTTGACCTTTGTTATAGTCCTACACAAACAGGCATCTTCCGGACCATGTGATCTCCTGCATGAATAGTGAATACCATCTGAAGATGCAGTCTGCGCAGGGAGGATACATTTCTTCAGAGGTTCCCCGTTGTGAGGGTGTAGTATGGTATGCCGGTTGCCGGGCTTCCGGCGACCAGCATACCGGCGCGGGGAGCCCGACCGCCGGCATACCGACAGCATGGTGAGCGCAAATGAGCCCCTTGCGGGCTCGCTGCGCACGCCACGCTATTTATTCTCCCTCCAGGGGGGGGGTGGACCCCCACGAGGGAGAAAATCTGTCAGTATGCCGCCTGCCGGGATTCCGGCGCTGGTATACTGTGCGCCGGGATCCCGTCCCGACAGTCGGCATACTGAAGACCACCCTAGAGATAAGGTACATACGAAATGGAAAGGAATGTTCCCAGAGTGATGAGAAACAAGTGGCTTATCATGTTGATATGTCCCCATTCTCAGTGGTCATGGCCCTTGGGGGGGCGGGGGTACTGTACATTAGCTGAGGTGGGGGCGGGACTGGTTGCCAGGCTGAGGAGGAGCACTGTGATTGCAACGAGTGACATCCAGGGTGTTTGGTGCACACCACAACATCTGACAATGTATCTGCTATAATAGGATTAGTACCAGGGTGGATGTTTTATATTGCAGTGTGTACCAAAAGACAGTGCTAGACACGCCCAATAGGTTGTACTAGACGAGCCCCTCTGACTGTGCACACCCTAATAAAATGTGCTGCACATGCCTATGAATACAGGTGTCACTCTACTGACCATTACTCAATGCACAGAGCAATCTAGAGTCCACTATTCAATATAGAGAGCATTCTAGTGACTTATGGACCTTATTCAGGTTGGATCGCAACTTGTGTTACAACCACAAAAAATACAACGATGATGCGGGCACATGCATAGGGCCCGTCCTGCGCATGCACCCGCATTTACTGCGGGCACCTCGCAGTAAATGCAAACACCTCTGCCTGTCAACGTGGCTATGGCACGCACTTGTGAAAATGGGCATGGCCACACAGGTTGGGGGCATGGCATTGCAGGTAGTGGGTAAGGCATCGAGGCCTGTACCCCCATTATCGCCATTCTGGGGATCTTGGAGATGCAGAGACCAGTCAGTATGCAGTACCGGCTTATACACTGTGACAGGAGCTGGGTGCAGTGCCAGATTAAGGTCCACATGGGCCTGGAGCTGAAATGTATGAAGGGCCTATTGTGTGACTTGGCAGGAGGTGTGACAAGCACGGTGGTGGGGGTGGTCTAAATAGGGTGTGTGGCCTGTGCCATGGGTGTGCTATCTCTATGGAGGTCATAGCTAGTGCCTACCTGCAACCATTTAATAGAGGAGCAGAACAACAGACCCATACATACAGTGGTCGTCGAAGTGGGGGTATGGGAAATGAAACAGGATTATTGCTGTGTGTGCCTAAAAAGGGGGCATGGCCACTGAAAAGGAGTGTGTCCTTAAAAGTATATGCATTAGTGTGCCCCCTCCCCTCCTAGTCTGTATATGCATTAGTGTGGGTAGAATCTATATCCCCAGCGCCTTAAGGACCCAGATGTGACATCAGCTGTGGGTGTAAGTTGTCTTATGCCATTACAGCACTTGAATTTTTTCTCCAATCTAGGTTTGTTGTAAGTTACTTTCTTGGGGAAGGGGGGGTGGGGGGGGTTAGTTTGGCTCCATTGTACCTTCACGGGCTTGCTTCACTCGCCACACTTTGGGTCCGGAGTCTTACTTCACTCGGCACAGGTGACATTGACCCAGTGCATTATGCTACAGGTCCTTTCAGCAAAGGGGATCTATGCGCTACCAATTAATGTGCCTCCCCTCCCCTCCTAGTCTGTATATGCATCAGTGTGCCCCCTCCTAATCTGTAAATGCGTCAGTTTGCCCCCGCTCCTCTCCTAGTCTGTTATGTGTATTAGTGTGCCGCCTCCCCTCCTAGTCTGTATATGTGTCAGTGTGCCCCCCCCCACCCTCCTTCCTCCTCCTAGTCTGTATAGGCTGTAGTCAGGGCTGGTTCTAGACCTTGTGGCTTCCAGGGCGAACGTTTCCTTTGGCGACCCCCTCTCCCCATTGAAAAAAGGGATAATGCACGCCTAGGGCGTGTGTAAAATATATGGGGGCGTGGCTTCACCAAAAGAGGCATGGCCACATCATTGTACCAATTCACATTACACCGCACAATAGGGTCTGTCAGTCACATTACACCACACAGTAGTACCCCTTATATATGCCAGGTACAGCCCCTTATACACATTGCGCCAGGCAGAGCCCCTTTTTATACACATTGTGCTAGGTAGAGCCCCTTTTTATACACATTGCGACAGGTAGCCCCTTATATAGACTGCAACAGGTAGCCTCTTATACACATTGCGACAGGTAGCCCCTTATATAGACTGCAACAGGTAGCCCCTTATGTACATTTCGACAGGTAGCCCCTTATATACATTGCACCAAGAACCCCCTTTTTTATACACAGAAAAAGGTAGCCTCTTTTATACATTCTGGACAAAATGAAAAAGATAGTATTTTCTGAAAGCGCAGTGATGAGGACAATGCTGCCTCATCACTTGAGAAAGGTCATTATACGACCAAAACGCGTTGTTTTCTTTTGGAGCTGGAGGTGTCTTGCTGAAAAACGCTGAGTGCAGTGGTGTCAGGCTATTCAGCCTAGGACTCCACAGCTATCTTTTAAAGTTAGCCCACCACACCTTCAAATAACGGTGAGACTGTTCCCAATGCATATGGAATCAAGCACCAGTCACTTTTACTAAGGCACCCAGCTTATATCTACCTCACTAAAGTTGCTTCATTTTGCACATTGTTTTTAATTGTTTCAAATATTTTTTTCTGCAATAAATGTCACGTCTGTGTTTCATAAATATACACAGTGGTTATTTCTTAGCACTATTAAGTGTATAAATATGTCTTGAGGATTATGCGCCAGGGACCCTGTATTACCATTTGTTCCATATTCTTTTATACATTCTGACAGGTAGCCCTGAGAGAGAGAGAGAGAGAGAGAGAGAGAGAGAGGGAGGGATTGGGAGAGGGAGGCAGAGAGATCAAGAGAGAGAGAGATCGAAAGAGAGAGAGAGAGAGTTTGTGCGCAGTCACTTACAAGCATCAGCACCAGCTGCAGTTTGTTCCCGTGGCTCCATGTTGCGCAGTGCTCTTTGTGACTTTACTTCTGCCCAGCGTGAAGCAGGGCAGAAGTGAGAAGCGGCCGGGGTGCGGAAGACGGCTGGACGGGGGGGGGACGACAGCGTGGTGTGAGGAGCAGGCAGCGGCTGGGGGTGTGCTGGCCAAAGCAGTGTGCGGTGCGGGAGGCGACCAGCGCGGGAGGCTGTCAGTGCGGTGGGCGGCCCGCACGATGTGGGTGCACATGAGGCAGCCAGCGGATTGTGGAGTGTGGGAAGCGGCCAGCGCGGTGTGGGGTGCGGGAAACAAGCTTGGAGGTGGTGCGGCCATTACGTTGCTGTGTCCCTCCTACGGTCCTCCCCCTGTGGCCTGGCCGTCCTCCTCATCAGTAGCACTAAAGTCAGGGGGGAGGAGCTGAGAGGGGATAGCGGCTTCTCCTCCATCCCGGCCTGGCAGTTCTTGTCACATAATCGGCACTGTCTGGCAGCAGCATACAATGAGTCACTGTGACTCATTGTAATGCCGACGGTTTTGGGCCAATACACTGCGGTGGGCCTATTTTCAATGGGGGGCCTGGAGCTGGAGCTCCATCCGCCCCATTGTTAATCCGGCCCTGGCTGGGTGCAGTACGCAATGTTACAGTGCAGCACCCACCTCCTGTCACTGAGCTGTAGTCAGCACATTGGTGTCACCCCTCAGTAGGTGACACTCAAGTGTGACCCACACCCAACTAGTGATTTGCCTAAGTAAAGACACTATAATATTGTCAACTTTAAGCCTTTTCCCGAATTAAAGCACTTTGATGTTGTAAAGTGTACTAGCTGGAAATACTTACGTGGTGCCCACTCTACTAACAACTTTGCTAATCAAATGTTTCCCCTATGACATACTCCACAGACTAAAAGTCCCTCGTTACATACTGGAATACATCTTTGATAATTATTCAAGTTTTGATCTACACATAAACAATTTGTCTTTGCTCAGAAAATTCTCAAACATGACAATTAAAATATGAAAGCATGTAATTTCAAGTATAGAAGACATTAGCATGTGACATAATTCAATTAATAACTATTAGGCAAGGATTGAAGTGAAAGCTTCCAGTGAATATAGCTGAGCATGCTTTTTCTAATAAGGCTTTATTTTATTTTTAGCAAGTGACAGTGGTAGATGATAAAGAATTTCCCCCTCCCTGCAAATATGAAAAAATAGGATTTTGGTACTTACCAGGTAAATCCTTTTCTTTGAATCCATAGGGGGCACTGGAGTACTCTTAGGGATATGGACGGTTCCGCAGGAACAAGGCACTGAATAAATTAAAATTTGGAACTACTCCTCCCCTCCATATCCCAGAGTACCTCAGTGTTTTTTTACTTAGCCGAACAGGAGCTATAGAGAGGTTGACAATGGAGAATTACATATAACAAAACGGACAACAATAAAGTTGACACATAACGTTACTGACAACTAACAATTGACACCATAACCGATAGAACTTAATAATTTGAACCAGTCGGTGAGAGTGTGATACCATAAGATTCTCTGAACTTACCACAAACCAGGTAAAACTGCTCTGGGTGGGCGTCCAGTGCCCCCTATGGATTCAAAGAAAAGGATTTACCTGGTAAGTACCAAAATCCTATTTTCTTTTTCATCCACTAGGGGTCACTGGAGTACTCTTGGGACGTACCAAAGTTTCCCCCGTGGGCGGGAGAGCTGTTTGGCACCTGTAACACTAGGCGGCCAAAGCTAGATGCTGATGCCGCATAAGTATCAAACTTGTAAAAGCGCACAAACGTGTGCACTGAAGACCATGTAGCCGCACGGCAAAGCTGTGTCATAGAAGCTCCACGACCAGCTGCCCATGACGTTCCCACAGAACGTGTGGAATGAGCTGTTACTGATGTAGGTGGCTGTAACCTAGCATGAAGGTAAGCCTGACGTATGGTCAGTTTTATCCATCTGGATAAGGTCTGCTTAGAAGCTGGCCAACCCATCTTGGCAGCATCGTAGAGAACAAACAACGTATCCGTCTTACGAACTGTAGACGTTCGGGATACATAAACGCGTAGTGCGTGTACCACATCCAAGGTTCCAGAATCTCCTGTTAACACAGGAACGACTATTGGTTGATTGATGTGAAAAGAGGACACTACTTTTGGTAGGAAAGCGGGATTTGTCCGAAGTTCCGCTCTGTCATCATGAAACACTAAATACGGTGGCTTGCATTACAAGGCACCCATATCTGAAACACGCCTTGCCAAAGCTAAGGCTAGGAGAAAAATTGTTTTCCAAGTGAGAAACTTAATATCCACTTGTTGTAATGGTTCGAAATATAAAGACTGTAAGAAATCTAAAACCAGATTCAAGTCCCATGGCACAGTAGGTGGAGTGAATGGAGGCTGTACTCTGAGGATACCTTGCAGAAAAGTGTGTACCGACGGCAATAGAGCCAATCTTCTTTGAAAGTAAATTGACAACGCAGATATCTGCACTTTTAGTGTGGATAAACGCAGACCTCCATCTAACCCCATCTATAGAAATAACAAAAGACGGGATAACTTGAAAGATGAAGTTGGAAACTTCCTAGCTTCACACCAACCTATATAGGCACGCCAAATTCTGTAATAATGAGCTGCCGTAACCGGCTTCCTAGCTCGTAACATGGTTGGTATAACCGATTCTGGAATGCCCTCTCTTCTTAAGAGGGCTGTCTCAACATCCACCCCGTCAAACGCAGCCGCGCTAAATCGGGGTGAAGGAACGGACCCTGTTGTAACAGGATCGGACGTAGTGGGAGCGGCCATGGATCGTCTGCGAGTAGTCCGTGGAGATCCGAGAACCAAGCTCTCCGAGGCCAATGAGGCGCCACTAGTATGACTGTGACAGACTCTCTTTTGATCCGTTTTAGCAACAGAGGGAGCAGCGGAAACGGTGGAAACAGATACACGAGGCTGTATGGCCACGTGATTGTGAGAGCATCCACCGCCACTGCCTTTGGATCTCTCGTTCTGGACATGTACTGGGGCGTTTGGTGATTGTGGCGAGATGCCATCAGGTCCACTTGAGGGTAACCCCACCTCTGGACCAGCTTGTGAAACACCTCTGGATTTAATGCCATTCTCCTGGATGAAAATTCCGACGGCTGAGATAATCTGCCTCCCAGTTGTCCACTCCCGGAATAAATACTGCCGACAATATCACTTGGTGATACTCGGCCCAATAGAGGATTCGAGCTACTTCCCGCATTGCCATGCGGCTTTTCGTTCCTCCTTGTTTGTTGATGTATGCGACCACCGTCGCATTGTCTGACTGCACCTGAACAGTCTGAGCCCGAAGCATGTGCACTGCTTGTAAATAGTGATGAGCACCGGAAATTTTTCGGGTTTTGTGTTTTGGTTTTGGGTTCGGTTCCGCGGCCGTGTTTTGGGTTCGAACGCGTTTTGGCAAAACCTTAACGAATTTTTTTTGTCGGATTTGGGTGTGTTTTGGATTCGGGTGTTTTTTTCAAAAAACCCTAAAAAACAGCTTAAATCATAGAATTTGGGGGTCATTTTGATCCCAAAGTATTATTAACCTCAATAACCATAATTTCCACTAATTTTCAGTCTATTCTGAACACCTCACACCTCACAATATTATTTTTAGTCCTAAAATTTGCACCGAGGTCGCTGGATGACTAAGCTCAGCGAACCAAGTGGCCGACACAAACACCTGGCCCATCTAGGAGTGGCACTGCAGTGTCACGCAGGATGGCCCTTCCAAAAAACACCCCCCAAACAGCACATGACGCAAAGAAAAAAAGAGGTGCAATGAGGTAGCTGTGTGACTAAGATAAGCGACCCAAGTGGCCGACACAAACACCTGGCCCATCTAGGAGTGGCACTGCAGTGTCACGCAGGATGGCCCTTCCAAAAAACACCCCCCAAACAGCACATGATGCAAAGAAAAAAAGAGGCGCAATGAGGTAGCTGTGTGACTAAGATAAGCGACCCAAGTGGCCGACACAAACACCTGGCCCATCTAGGAGTGGCACTGCAGTGTCACGCAGGATGGCCCTTCCAAAAAACACTCCCCAAACAGCACATGACGCAAAGAAGAAAAAAAAGAGGCGCAATGAGGTAGCTGTGTGAGTAAGCTAAGCGACCCTAGTGGCCGACACAAACACCTGGCCCATCTAGGAGTGGCACTGCAGTGTCACGCAGGCTGGCCCTTCAAAAAACTACTCCCCAAACAGCACATGACGCAAAGAAGAAAAAAAAGAGGCGCAATGAGGTAGCTGTGTGAGTAAGCTAAGCGACCCTAGTGGCCGACACAAACACCTGGCCCATCTAGGAGTGGCACTGCAGTGTCACGCAGGCTGGCCCTTCAAAAAACTACTCCCCAAACAGCACATGACGCAAAGAAGAAAAAAAAGAGGCGCAATGAGGTAGCTGTGTGAGTAAGCTAAGCGACCCTAGTGGCCGACACAAACACCTGGCCCATCTAGGAGTGGCACTGCAGTGTCACGCAGGCTGGTCCTTCAAAAAACTACTCCCCAAACAGCACATGACGCAAAGAAAAATGAAAGAAAAAAGAGGTGCAAGATGGAATTGTCCTTGGGCCCTCCCACCCACCCTTATGTTGTATAAACAGGACATGCACACTTTAACCAACCCATCATTTCAGTGACAGGGTCTGCCACATGACTGTGACTGAAATGACGGGTTGGTTTGGACCCCCACCAAAAAAGAAGCAATTAATCTCTCCTTGCACAAACTGGCTCTACAGAGGCAAGATGTCCACCTCATCATCATCCTCCGATATATCACCGTGTACATCCCCCTCCTCACAGATTATCAATTCGTCCCCACTGGAATCCACCATCTCAGCTCCCTGTGTACTTTGTGGAGGCAATTGCTGCTGGTGAATGTCTCCACGGAGGAATTGATTATAATTCATTTTAATGAACATCATCTTCTCCATATTTTCTGGATGTAACCTCGTACGCCGATTGCTGACAAGGTGAGCAGCGGCACTAAACACTCTTTCGGAGTACACACTTGTGGGAGGGCAACTTAGGTAGAATAAAGCCAGTTTGTGCAAGGGCCTCCAAATTGCCTCTTTTTCCTGCCAGTATAAGTACGGACTGTCTGACGTGCCTACTTGGATGCGGTCACTCATATAATCCTCCACCATTCTTTCAATGGGGAGAGAATCATATGCAGTGACAGTAGACGACATGTCCGTAATCGTTGTCAGGTCCTTCAGTCCGGACCAGATGTCAGCATCAGCAGTCGCTCCAGACTGCCCTGCATCACCGCCAGCGGGTGGGCTCGGAATTCTGAGCCTTTTCCTCGCACCCCCAGTTGCGGGAGAATGTGAAGGAGGAGATGTTGACAGGTCGCGTTCCGCTTGACTTGACAATTTTCTCACCAGCAGTTCTTTGAACCCCTGCAGACTTGTGTCTGCCGGAAAGAGAGATCCAAGGTAGGTTTTAAATCTAGGATCGAGCACCGTGGCCAAAATGTAGTGCTCTGATTTCAACAGATTGACCACCCGTGAATCCTTGTTAAGCGAATTAAGGGCTCCATCCACAAGTCCCACATGCCTAGCGGAATCGCTCTGTGTTAGCTCCTCCTTCAATGTCTCCAGCTTCTTCTGCAAAAGCCTGATGAGGGGAATGACCTAACTCAGGCTGGCAGTGTCTGAACTGACTTCACGTGTGGCAAGTTCAAAAGGTTGCAGAACCTTGCACAACGTTGAAATCATTCTCCACTGCGCTTGAGACAGGTGCATTCCACCTCCTATATCGTGGTCAGTTGTATAGGCTTGAATGGCCTTTTGCTGCTCCTCCAACCTCTGAAGCATATAGAGGGTTGAATTCCACCTCGTTACCACTTCTTGCTTCAGATGATGGCAGGGCAGGTTCAGGCGTTTTTGGTGGTGCTCCAGTCTTCTGTACGTGGTGCCTGTACGCCGAAAGTGTGCCGCAATTCTTCTGGCCACCGACAGCATCTCTTGCACGCCCCTGTCGTTTTTTAAATAATTCTGCACCACCAAATTCAAGGTATGTGCAAAACATGGGACGTGCTGGAATTTGCCCAGATTTAATGCACACACAATATTGCTGGCGTTGTCCGATGCCACAAATCCACAGGAGAGTCCAATTGGGGTAAGCCATTCTGCGATGATCTTCCTCAGTTGCCGTAAGAGGTTTTCAGCTGTGTGCGTATTCTGGAAAGCGGTGATACAAAGCGTAGCCTGCCTAGGAAAGAGTTGGCATTTGTGAGATGCTGCTACTGGTGCCGCCGCTGCTGTTCTTGCGGCGGGAGTCCATACATCTACCCAGTGGGCTGTCACAGTCATATAGTCCTGAGTCTGCCCTGCTCCACTTGTCCACATGTCCGTGGTTAAGTGGACATTGGGTACAACTGCATTTTTTAGGACACTGGTGAGTCTTTCTGAGGTCTGTGTACATTTTCGGTATCGCCTGCCTAGAGAAATGGAACCTAGATGGTATTTGGTACCGGGGACACAGTACCTCAATCAAGTCTCTAGTTGCCTGTGAATTAACGGTGGATACCGGAAACACGTTTCTCACCACCCAGGCTGCCAAGGCCTCAGTTATCCGCTTTGCAGCAGGATGACTGCTGTGATATTTCATCTTCCTCGCAAAGGACTGTTGGACAGTCAATTGCTTGGTGGAAGTAGTAAAAGTGGTCTTACGACTTCCCCTCTGGGATGACCATCGACTCCCAGCAGCAACAACAGAGGCGCCAGCAGCAGTAGGCGTTACACGCAAGGATGCATCGGAGGAATCCCAGGCAGGAGAGGACTCGTCAGAATTGCCAGTGACATGGCCTGCAGGACTATTGGCATTCCTGGGGAAGGAGGAAATTGACACTGAGGGAGTTGGTGGGGTGGTTTGCGTGAGCTTGGTTACAAGAGGAAGGGATTTACTGGTCAGTGGACTGCTTCCGCTGTCGCCCAAAGTTTTTGAACTTGTCACTGACTTGTGATGAATGCGCTGCAGGTGACGTATAAGGGAGGATGTTCCGAGGTGGTTAACGTCCTTACCCCTACTTATTACAGCTTGACAAAGGCAACACACGGCTTGACAAATGTTGTCCGCATTTCTGTTGAAATACTTCCACACTGAAGAGCTGATTTTTTTGGTATTTTCACCAGGCATGTCAATGGCCATATTCCTCCCACGGACAACAGGTGTCTCCCCGGGTGCCTGACTTAAACAAACCACCTCACCATCAGAATCCTCCTGGTCAATTTCCTCCCCAGCGCCAGCAACACCCATATCCTCCTCATCCTGGTGTACTTCAACACTGACATCTTCAATCTGACTATCAGGAACTGGACTGCGGGTGCTCCTTCCAGCACTTGCAGGGGGCGTGCAAATGGTGGAAGGCGCATGCTCTTCACGTCCAGTGTTGGGAAGGTCAGGCATCGCAAACGACACAATTGGACTCTCCTTGTGGATTTGTGATTTCGAAGAACGCACAGTTCTTTGCTGTGCTTTTGCCAGCTTAAGTCTTTTCATTTTTCTAGCGAGAGGCTGAGTGCTTCCATCCTCATGTGAAGCTGAACCACTAGCCATGAACATAGGCCAGGGCCTCAGCCGTTCCTTGCCACTCCGTGTGGTAAATGGCATATTGGCAAGTTTACGCTTCTCCTCCGACGATTTTATTTTAGATTTTTGAGTCCTTTTTTTACTGATATTTGGTGTTTTGGATTTTACATGCTCTGTACTATGACATTGGGCATCGGCCTTGGCAGACGACGTTGATGGCATTTCATCGTCTCGGCCATGACTAGTGGCAGCAGCTTCAGCACGAGGTGGAAGTCGATCTTGATCTTTCCCTATTTTTGGAACCTCAACATTTTTGTTCTCCATATTTTAATAGGCACAACTAAAAGGAACCTCAGGTAAACAATGGAGATGGATGGATACTAGTATACTTATGGATGACGAGTGACTGCCGACACAGAGGTAGCTACAGCCGTGGACTACCGTACTGCGTCTGCTAGTATAGACTGGATGATAATGATATAAAAAATATATATATATCACTACTGCAGGACAGGTATATATTATATAATGACGGACCTGCTGGACACTGTCAGCACTGCAGACTCCTAAACTACTAGTATGAAGAAGATAGAAAAAAAAAAACCCACCACAGGTAGGTATACAATTATGGACGAGCGACTGCCGACACAGAGGTAGCTACAGCCGTGGACTACCGTACTGCGTCTGCTAGTATAGACTGGATGATAATGATATAAAAAATATATATATATCACTACTGCAGGACAGGTATATATTATATAATGACGGACCTGCTGGACACTGTCAGCACTGCAGACTCCTAAACTACTAGTATGAAGAAGATAGAAAAAAAAAACCACCACAGGTAGGTATACAATTATGGACGAGCGACTGCCGACACAGAGGTAGCTACAGCCGTGGACTACCGTACTGCGTCTGCTAGTATAGACTGTATGATAATGATATAAAAAATATATATATATCACTACTGCAGGACAGGTATATATTATATAATGACGGACCTGCTGGACACTGTCAGCACTGCAGACTCCTAAACTACTAGTATGAAGAAGATAGAAAAAAAAACCCACCACAGGTAGGTATACAATTATGGACGAGCGACTGCCGACACAGAGGTAGCTACAGCCGTGGACTACCGTACTGCGTCTGCTAGTATAGACTGGATGATAATGATATAAAAAATATATATATATCACTACTGCAGGACAGGTATATATTATATAATGACGGACCTGCTGGACACTGTCAGCACTGCAGACTCCTAAACTACTAGTATGAAGAAGATAGAAAAAAAAAAACCACCACAGGCAGGTATACAATTATGGACGAGCGACTGCCGACACAGAGGTAGCTACAGCCGTGGACTACCGTACTGCGTCTGCTAGTATAGACTGGATGATAATGATATAAAAAATATATATATATCACTACTGCAGGACAGGTATATATTATATAATGACGGACCTGCTGGACACTGTCAGCACTGCAGACTCCTAAACTACTAGTATGAAGAAGATAGAAAAAAAAACCCACCACAGGTAGGTATACAATTATGGACGAGCGACTGCCGACACAGAGGTAGCTACAGCCGTGGACTACCGTACTGCGTCTGCTAGTATAGACTGGATGATAATGATATAAAAAATATATATATATATCACTACTGCAGGACAGGTATATATTATATAATGACGGACCTGCTGGACACTGTCAGCACTGCAGACTCCTAAACTACTAGTATGAAGAAGATAGAAAAAAAAACCCACCACAGGTAGGTATACAATTATGGACGAGCGACTGCCGACACAGAGGTAGCTACAGCCGTGGACTACCGTACTGCGTCTGCTAGTATAGACTGTATGATAATGATATAAAAAATATATATATATCACTACTGCAGGACAGGTATATATTATATAATGACGGACCTGCTGGACACTGTCAGCACTGCAGACTCCTAAACTACTAGTATGAAGAAGATAGAAAAAAAACCCCACCACAGGTAGGTATACAATTATGGACGAGCGACTGCCGACACAGAGGTAGCTACAGCCGTGGACTACCGTACTGCGTCTGCTAGTATAGACTGGATGATAATGATATAAAAAATATATATATATCACTACTGCAGGACAGGTATATATTATATAATGACGGACCTGCTGGACACTGTCAGCACTGCAGACTCCTAAACTACTAGTATGAAGAAGATAGAAAAAAAAAAACCACCACAGGCAGGTATACAATTATGGACGAGCGACTGCCGACACAGAGGTAGCTACAGCCGTGGACTACCGTACTGCGTCTGCTAGTATAGACTGGATGATAATGATATAAAAAATATATATATATATCACTACTGCAGGACAGGTATATATTATATAATGACGGACCTGCTGGACACTGTCAGCACTGCAGACTCCTAAACTACTAGTATGAAGAAGATAGAAAAAAAAAACCACCACAGGTAGGTATACAATTATGGACGAGCGACTGCCGACACAGAGGTAGCTACAGCCGTGGACTACCGTACTGCGTCTGCTAGTACAGACTGTATGATAATGATATAAAAAATATATATATATCACTACTGCAGGACAGGTATATATTATATAATGACGGACCTGCTGGACACTGTCAGCACTGCAGACTCCTAAACTACTAGTATGAAGAAGATAGAAAAAAAAACCCACCACAGGTAGGTATACAATTATGGACGAGCGACTGCCGACACAGAGGTAGCTACAGCCGTGGACTACCGTACTGCGTCTGCTAGTATAGACTGGATGATAATGATATAAAAAATATATATATATCACTACTGCAGGACAGGTATATATTATATAATGACGGACCTGCTGGACACTGTCAGCACTGCAGACTCCTAAACTACTAGTATGAAGAAGATAGAAAAAAAAAAACCACCACAGGCAGGTATACAATTATGGACGAGCGACTGCCGACACAGAGGTAGCTACAGCCGTGGACTACCGTACTGCGTCTGCTAGTATAGACTGTATGATAATGATATAAAAAATATATATATATCACTACTGCAGGACAGGTATATATTATATAATGACGGACCTGCTGGACACTGTCAGCACTGCAGACTCCTAAACTACTAGTATGAAGAAGATAGAAAAAAAAACCCACCACAGGTAGGTATACAATTATGGACGAGCGACTGCCGACACAGAGGTAGCTACAGCCGTGGACTACCGTACTGCGTCTGCTAGTATAGACTGGATGATAATGATATAAAAAATATATATATATCACTACTGCAGGACAGGTATATATTATATAATGACGGACCTGCTGGACACTGTCAGCACTGCAGACTCCTAAACTACTAGTATGAAGAAGATAGAAAAAAAAAAACCACCACAGGCAGGTATACAATTATGGACGAGCGACTGCCGACACAGAGGTAGCTACAGCCGTGGACTACCGTACTGCGTCTGCTAGTATAGACTGGATGATAATGATATAAAATATATATATATATCACTACTGCAGGACAGGTATATATTATATAATGACGGACCTGCTGGACACTGTCAGCACGGCAGACTCCTAAACTACTAGTATGAAGATAGAAAAAAAAAACCCACCACAGGTAGGTATACAATTATGGACGAGCGACTGCCGACACAGAGGTAGCTACAGCCGTGGACTACCGTACTGCGTCTGCTAGTATAGACTGGATGATAATGATATAAAAAATATATATATATCACTACTGCAGGACAGGTATATATTATATAATGACGGACCTGCTGGACACTGTCAGCACTGCAGACTCCTAAACTACTAGTATGAAGAAGATAGAAAAAAAAACCCACCACAGGTAGGTATACAATTATGGACGAGCGACTGCCGACACAGAGGTAGCTACAGCCGTGGACTACCGTACTGCGTCTGCTAGTATAGACTGGATGATAATGATATAAAAAATATATATATATCACTACTGCAGGACAGGTATATATTATATAATGACGGACCTGCTGGACACTGTCAGCACTGCAGACTCCTAAACTACTAGTATGAAGAAGATAGAAAAAAAAAAACCACCACAGGCAGGTATACAATTATGGACGAGCGACTGCCGACACAGAGGTAGCTACAGCCGTGGACTACCGTACTGCGTCTGCTAGTATAGACTGGATGATAATGATATAAAAAATATATATATATCACTACTGCAGGACAGGTATATATTATATAATGACGGACCTGCTGGACACTGTCAGCACTGCAGACTCCTAAACTACTAGTATGAAGAAGATAGAAAAAAAAACCCACCACAGGTAGGTATACAATTATGGACGAGCGACTGCCGACACAGAGGTAGCTACAGCCGTGGACTACCGTACTGCGTCTGCTAGTATAGACTGGATGATAATGATATAAAAAATATATATATATCACTACTGCAGGACAGGTATATATTATATAATGACGGACCTGCTGGACACTGTCAGCACTGCAGACTCCTAAACTACTAGTATGAAGAAGATAGAAAAAAAAAAACCACCACAGGCAGGTATACAATTATGGACGAGCGACTGCCGACACAGCGGTAGCTACAGCCGTGGACTACCGTACTGCGTCTGCTAGTATAGACTGGATGATAATGATATAAAAAATATATATATATCACTACTGCAGGACAGGTATATATTATATAATGACGGACCTGCTGGACACTGTCAGCACTGCAGACTCCTAAACTACTAGTATGAAGAAGATAGAAAAAAAAACCCACCACAGGTAGGTATACAATTATGGACGAGCGACTGCCGACACAGAGGTAGCTACAGCCGTGGACTACCGTACTGCGTCTGCTAGTATAGACTGTATGATAATGATATAAAAAATATATATATATCACTACTGCAGGACAGGTATATATTATATAATGACGGACCTGCTGGACACTGTCAGCACTGCAGACTCCTAAACTACTAGTATGAAGAAGATAGAAAAAAAAACCCACCACAGGTAGGTATACAATTATGGACGAGCGACTGCCGACACAGAGGTAGCTACAGCCGTGGACTACCGTACTGCGTCTGCTAGTATAGACTGGATGATAATGATATAAAAAATATATATATATCACTACTGCAGGACAGGTATATATTATATAATGACGGACCTGCTGGACACTGTCAGCACTGCAGACTCCTAAACTACTAGTATGAAGAAGATAGAAAAAAAAAAACCACCACAGGCAGGTATACAATTATGGACGAGCGACTGCCGACACAGAGGTAGCTACAGCCGTGGACTACCGTACTGCGTCTGCTAGTATAGACTGGGTGATAATGATATAAAAAATGTATATATATATCACTACTGCAGGACAGGTATATATTATATAATGACGGACCTGCTGGACACTGTCAGCACTGCAGACTCCTAAACTACTTGTATGAAGAAGATAGAAAAAAAAACCCACCACAGGTAGGTATACAATTATGGACGAGCGACTGCCGACACAGAGGTAGCTACAGCCGTGGACTACCGTACTGCGTCTGCTAGTATAGACTGGATGATAATGATATAAAAAATATATATATATCACTACTGCAGGACAGGTATATATTATATAATGACGGACCTGCTGGACACTGTCAGCACGGCAGACTCCTAAACTACTAGTATGAAGATAGAAAAAAAAAACTCACCACAGGTAGGTATACAATTATGGACGAGCGACTGCCGACACAGAGGTAGCTACAGCCGTGGACTACCGTACTGCGTCTGCTAGTATAGACTGGATGATAATGATATAAAAAATATATATATATCACTACTGCAGGACAGGTATATATTATATAATGACGGACCTGCTGGACACTGTCAGCACTGCAGACTCCTAAACTACTAGTATGAAGAAGATAGAAAAAAAAAAACCACCACAGGTAGGTATACAATTATGGATGAGCGACTGCCGACACAGAGGTATCTACAGCCGTGGACTACCGTACTGCATCTGCTAGTATAGACTGGATGATAATGATATAAATATATATATATATATCACTACTGCAGGACAGGTATATATTATATAATGACGGACCTGCTGGACACTGTCAGCACTGCAGACTCCTAAACTACTAGTATGAAGAAGATAGAAAAAAAAACCCACCACAGGTAGGTATACAATTATGGACGAGCGACTGCCGACACAGAGGTAGCTACAGCCGTGGACTACTGTACTGCGTCTGCTAGTATAGACTGGATGATAATGATATAAAAAAAATATATATATCACTACTGCAGGACAGGTATATATTATATAATGACGGACCTGCTGGACACTGTCAGCACTGCAGACTCCTAAACTACTAGTATGAAGATAGAAAAAAAAAACCCACCACAGGTAGGTATACAATTATGGACGAGCGACTGCCGACACAGAGGTAGCTACAGCCGTGGACTACCGTACTGCGTCTGCTAGTATAGACTGGATGATAATGATATAAAAATATATATATATATCACTACTGCAGGACAGGTATATATTATATAATGACGGACCTGCTGGACACTGTCAGCACTGCAGACTCCTAAACTACTAGTATGAAGAAGATAGAAAAAAAAACCACCACAGGCAGGTATACAATTATGGACGAGCGACTGCCGACACAGAGGTAGCTACAGCCGTGGACTACCGTACTGCGTCTGCTAGTATAGACTGGATGATAATGATATAAAAAATATATATATATCACTACTGCAGGACAGGTATATATTATATAATGACGGACCTGCTGGACACTGTCAGCACTGCAGACTCCTAAACTACTAGTATGAAGAAGATAGAAAAAAAAAACCCACCACAGGTAGGTATACAATTATGGACGAGCGACTGCCGACACAGAGGTAGCTACAGCCGTGGACTACCGTACTGCGTCTGCTAGTATAGACTGGATGATAATGATATAAAAAATATATATATATCACTACTGCAGGACAGGTATATATTATATAATGACGGACCTGCTGGACACTGTCAGCACTGCAGACTCCTAAACTACTAGTATGAAGAAGATAGAAAAAAAAACCCACCACAGGTAGGTATACAATTATGGACGAGCGACTGCCGACACAGAGGTAGCTACAGCCGTGGACTACCGTACTGCGTCTGCTAGTATAGACTGTATGATAATGATCTAAAAAATATATATATATCACTACTGCAGGACAGGTATATATTATATAATGACGGACCTGCTGGACACTGTCAGCACTGCAGACTCCTAAACTACTAGTATGAAGAAGATAGAAAAAAAAACCCACCACAGGTAGGTATACAATTATGGACGAGCGACTGCCGACACAGAGGTAGCTACAGCCGTGGACTACCGTACTGCGTCTGCTAGTATAGACTGGATGATAATGATATAAAAAATATATATATATCACTACTGCAGGACAGGTATATATTATATAATGACGGACCTGCTGGACACTGTCAGCACTGCAGACTCCTAAACTACTAGTATGAAGAAGATAGAATAAAAAAAAAACCACCACAGGTAGGTATACAATTATGGACGAGCGACTGCCGACACAGAGGTAGCTACAGCCGTGGACTACTGTACTGCGTCTGCTAGTATAGACTGGATGATAATGATATAAAAAATATATATATATATCACTACTGCAGGACAGGTATATATTATATAATGACGGACCTGCTGGACACTGTCAGCACTGCAGACTCCTAAACTACTAGTATGAAGAAGATAGAAAAAAAAAACCCACCACAGGCAGGTATACAATTATGGACGAGCGACTGCAGACACAGAGGTAGCTACAGCCGTGGACTACCGTACTGCGTCTGCTAGTATAGACTGGGTGATAATGATATAAAAAATGTATATATATATCACTACTGCAGGACAGGTATATATTATATAATGACGGACCTGCTGGACACTGTTAGCACTGCAGACTCCTAAACTACTAGTATGAAGATAGAAAAAAAAAAACCACTGCAGGTAGCTATACAATTATGGACGAGCGACTGCCGACACAGAGGTAGCTACAGCCGTGGACTACCGTACTGCGTCTGCTAGTATAGACTGGATGATAATGATATAAAAAAATATATATATCACTACTGCAGGACAGGTATATATTATATAATGACGGACCTGCTGGACACTGTCAGCACTGCAGACTCCTAAACTACTAGTATGAAGAAGATAGAAAAAAAAACCCACCACAGGTAGGTATACAATTATGGACGAGCGACTGCCGACACAGAGGTAGCTACAGCCGTGGACTACCGTACTGCGTCTGCTAGTATAGACTGGATGATAATGATATAAAAAATATATATATATCACTACTGCAGGACAGGTATATATTATATAATGACGGACCTGCTGGACACTGTCAGCACTGCAGA
The DNA here is from genome assembly GCF_028390025.1 of Pseudophryne corroboree. Taxonomy (NCBI): domain Eukaryota; kingdom Metazoa; phylum Chordata; class Amphibia; order Anura; family Myobatrachidae; genus Pseudophryne; species Pseudophryne corroboree. Next base: position 628,429,534 of record NC_086445.1, read on the forward strand.
CTCCTAAACTACTAGTATGAAGAAGATAGAAAAAAAAAACCCCCACAGGTAGGTATACAATTATGGACGAGCGACTGCCGACACAGAGGTAGCTACAGCCGTGGACTACCGTACTGCGTCTGCTAGTATAGACTGTATGATAATGATATAAAAAATATATATATATCACTACTGCAGGACAGGTATATATTATATAATGACGGACCTGCTGGACACTGTCAGCACTGCAGACTCCTAAACTACTAGTATGAAGAAGATAGAAAAAAAAACCCACCACAGGTAGGTATACAATTATGGACGAGCGACTGCCGACACAGAGGTAGCTACAGCCGTGGACTACCGTACTGCGTCTGCTAGTATAGACTGGATGATAATGATATAAAAAATATATATATATCACTACTGCAGGACAGGTATATATTATATAATGACGGACCTGCTGGACACTGTCAGCACTGCAGACTCCTAAACTACTAGTATGAAGAAGATAGAATAAAAAAAAAACCACCACAGGTAGGTATACAATTATGGACGAGCGACTGCCGACACAGAGGTAGCTACAGCCGTGGACTACTGTACTGCGTCTGCTAGTATAGACTGGATGATAATGATATAAAAAATATATATATATCACTACTGCAGGACAGGTATATATTATATAATGACGGACCTGCTGGACACTGTCAGCACTGCAGACTCCTAAACTACTAGTATGAAGAAGATAGAAAAAAAAAAACCCACCACAGGCAGGTATACAATTATGGACGAGCGACTGCCGACACAGAGGTAGCTACAGCCGTGGACTACCGTACTGCGTCTGCTAGTATAGACTGGGTGATAATGATATAAAAAATGTATATATATATCACTACTGCAGGACAGGTATATATTATATAATGACGGACCTGCTGGACACTGTCAGCACTGCAGACTCCTAAACTACTTGTATGAAGAAGATAGAAAAAAAACCCCACCACAGGTAGGTATACAATTATGGACGAGCGACTGCCGACACAGAGGTAGCTACAGCCGTGGACTACCGTACTGCGTCTGCTAGTATAGATGGATGATAATGATATAAAAAATATATATATATCACTACTGCAGGACAGGTATATATTATATAATGACGGACCTGCTGGACACTGTCAGCACGGCAGACTCCTAAACTACTAGTATGAAGATAGAAAAAAAAACCACCACAGGTAGGTATACAATTATGGACGAGCGACTGCCGACACAGAGGTAGCTACAGCCGTGGACTACCGTACTGCGTCTGCTAGTATAGACTGGATGATAATGATATAAAAAAAATATATATATCACTACTGCAGGACAGGTATATATTATATAATGACGGACCTGCTGGACACTGTCAGCACTGCAGACTCCTAAACTACTAGTATGAAGAAGATAGAAAAAAAAAACCCACCACAGGTAGGTATACAATTATGGATGAGCGACTGCCGACACAGAGGTATCTACAGCCGTGGACTACCGTACTGCGTCTGCTAGTATAGACTGGATGATAATGATATAAATATATATATATATATCACTACTGCAGGACAGGTATATATTATATAATGACGGACCTGCTGGACACTGTCAGCACTGCAGACTCCTAAACTACTAGTATGAAGAAGATAGAAAAAAAAACCCACCACAGGTAGGTATACAATTATGGACGAGCGACTGCCGACACAGAGGTAGCTACAGCCGTGGACTACTGTACTGCGTCTGCTAGTATAGACTGGATGATAATGATATAAAAAAAATATATATATCACTACTGCAGGACAGGTATATATTATATAATGACGGACCTGCTGGACACTGTCAGCACTGCAGACTCCTAAACTACTAGTATGAAGAAGATAGAATAAAAAAAAACCCACCACAGGTAGGTATACAATTATGGACGAGCGACTGCCGACACAGAGGTAGCTACAGCCGTGGACTACCGTACTGCGTCTGCTAGTATAGACTGGATGATAATGATATAAAAAATATATATATATCACTACTGCAGGACAGGTATATATTATATAATGACGGACCTGCTGGACACTGTCAGCACTGCAGACTCCTAAACTACTAGTATGAAGAAGATAGAAAAAAAAAAACCACCACAGGCAGGTATACAATTATGGACGAGCGACTGCCGACACAGAGGTAGCTACAGCCGTGGACTACCGTACTGCGTCTGCTAGTATAGACTGTATGATAATGATATAAAAAATATATATATATCACTACTGCAGGACAGGTATATATTATATAATGACGGACCTGCTGGACACTGTCAGCACTGCAGACTCCTAAACTACTAGTATGAAGAAGATAGAAAAAAAAACCCACCACAGGTAGGTATACAATTATGGACGAGCGACTGCCGACACAGAGGTAGCTACAGCCGTGGACTACCGTACTGCGTCTGCTAGTATAGACTGGATGATAATGATATAAAAAATATATATATATCACTACTGCAGGACAGGTATATATTATATAATGACGGACCTGCTGGACACTGTCAGCACTGCAGACTCCTAAACTACTAGTATGAAGAAGATAGAAAAAAAAAAACCACCACAGGCAGGTATACAATTATGGACGAGCGACTGCCGACACAGAGGTAGCTACAGCCGTGGACTACCGTACTGCGTCTGCTAGTATAGACTGGATGATAATGATATAAAATATATATATATATCACTACTGCAGGACAGGTATATATTATATAATGACGGACCTGCTGGACACTGTCAGCACGGCAGACTCCTAAACTACTAGTATGAAGATAGAAAAAAAAAACCCACCACAGGTAGGTATACAATTATGGACGAGCGACTGCCGACACAGAGGTAGCTACAGCCGTGGACTACCGTACTGCGTCTGCTAGTATAGACTGGATGATAATGATATAAAAAATATATATATATCACTACTGCAGGACAGGTATATATTATATAATGACGGACCTGCTGGACACTGTCAGCACTGCAGACTCCTAAACTACTAGTATGAAGAAGATAGAAAAAAAAACCCACCACAGGTAGGTATACAATTATGGACGAGCGACTGCCGACACAGAGGTAGCTACAGCCGTGGACTACCGTACTGCGTCTGCTAGTATAGACTGGATGATAATGATATAAAAAATATATATATATCACTACTGCAGGACAGGTATATATTATATAATGACGGACCTGCTGGACACTGTCAGCACTGCAGACTCCTAAACTACTAGTATGAAGAAGATAGAAAAAAAAAAACCACCACAGGCAGGTATACAATTATGGACGAGCGACTGCCGACACAGAGGTAGCTACAGCCGTGGACTACCGTACTGCGTCTGCTAGTATAGACTGGATGATAATGATATAAAAAATATATATATATCACTACTGCAGGACAGGTATATATTATATAATGACGGACCTGCTGGACACTGTCAGCACTGCAGACTCCTAAACTACTAGTATGAAGAAGATAGAAAAAAAAACCCACCACAGGTAGGTATACAATTATGGACGAGCGACTGCCGACACAGAGGTAGCTACAGCCGTGGACTACCGTACTGCGTCTGCTAGTATAGACTGGATGATAATGATATAAAAAATATATATATATCACTACTGCAGGACAGGTATATATTATATAATGACGGACCTGCTGGACACTGTCAGCACTGCAGACTCCTAAACTACTAGTATGAAGAAGATAGAAAAAAAAAAACCACCACAGGCAGGTATACAATTATGGACGAGCGACTGCCGACACAGCGGTAGCTACAGCCGTGGACTACCGTACTGCGTCTGCTAGTATAGACTGGATGATAATGATATAAAAAATATATATATATCACTACTGCAGGACAGGTATATATTATATAATGACGGACCTGCTGGACACTGTCAGCACTGCAGACTCCTAAACTACTAGTATGAAGAAGATAGAAAAAAAAACCCACCACAGGTAGGTATACAATTATGGACGAGCGACTGCCGACACAGAGGTAGCTACAGCCGTGGACTACCGTACTGCGTCTGCTAGTATAGACTGTATGATAATGATATAAAAAATATATATATATCACTACTGCAGGACAGGTATATATTATATAATGACGGACCTGCTGGACACTGTCAGCACTGCAGACTCCTAAACTACTAGTATGAAGAAGATAGAAAAAAAAACCCACCACAGGTAGGTATACAATTATGGACGAGCGACTGCCGACACAGAGGTAGCTACAGCCGTGGACTACCGTACTGCGTCTGCTAGTATAGACTGGATGATAATGATATAAAAAATATATATATATCACTACTGCAGGACAGGTATATATTATATAATGACGGACCTGCTGGACACTGTCAGCACTGCAGACTCCTAAACTACTAGTATGAAGAAGATAGAAAAAAAAAAACCACCACAGGCAGGTATACAATTATGGACGAGCGACTGCCGACACAGAGGTAGCTACAGCCGTGGACTACCGTACTGCGTCTGCTAGTATAGACTGGGTGATAATGATATAAAAAATGTATATATATATCACTACTGCAGGACAGGTATATATTATATAATGACGGACCTGCTGGACACTGTCAGCACTGCAGACTCCTAAACTACTTGTATGAAGAAGATAGAAAAAAAAACCCACCACAGGTAGGTATACAATTATGGACGAGCGACTGCCGACACAGAGGTAGCTACAGCCGTGGACTACCGTACTGCGTCTGCTAGTATAGACTGGATGATAATGATATAAAAAATATATATATATCACTACTGCAGGACAGGTATATATTATATAATGACGGACCTGCTGGACACTGTCAGCACGGCAGACTCCTAAACTACTAGTATGAAGATAGAAAAAAAAAACTCACCACAGGTAGGTATACAATTATGGACGAGCGACTGCCGACACAGAGGTAGCTACAGCCGTGGACTACCGTACTGCGTCTGCTAGTATAGACTGGATGATAATGATATAAAAAATATATATATATCACTACTGCAGGACAGGTATATATTATATAATGACGGACCTGCTGGACACTGTCAGCACTGCAGACTCCTAAACTACTAGTATGAAGAAGATAGAAAAAAAAAAACCACCACAGGTAGGTATACAATTATGGATGAGCGACTGCCGACACAGAGGTATCTACAGCCGTGGACTACCGTACTGCATCTGCTAGTATAGACTGGATGATAATGATATAAATATATATATATATATCACTACTGCAGGACAGGTATATATTATATAATGACGGACCTGCTGGACACTGTCAGCACTGCAGACTCCTAAACTACTAGTATGAAGAAGATAGAAAAAAAAACCCACCACAGGTAGGTATACAATTATGGACGAGCGACTGCCGACACAGAGGTAGCTACAGCCGTGGACTACTGTACTGCGTCTGCTAGTATAGACTGGATGATAATGATATAAAAAAAATATATATATCACTACTGCAGGACAGGTATATATTATATAATGACGGACCTGCTGGACACTGTCAGCACTGCAGACTCCTAAACTACTAGTATGAAGATAGAAAAAAAAAACCCACCACAGGTAGGTATACAATTATGGACGAGCGACTGCCGACACAGAGGTAGCTACAGCCGTGGACTACCGTACTGCGTCTGCTAGTATAGACTGGATGATAATGATATAAAAATATATATATATATCACTACTGCAGGACAGGTATATATTATATTATGACGGACCTGCTGGACACTGTCAGCACTGCAGACTCCTAAACTACTAGTATGAAGAAGATAGAAAAAAAAACCACCACAGGCAGGTATACAATTATGGACGAGCGACTGCCGACACAGAGGTAGCTACAGCCGTGGACTACCGTACTGCGTCTGCTAGTATAGACTGGATGATAATGATATAAAAAATATATATATATCACTACTGCAGGACAGGTATATATTATATAATGACGGACCTGCTGGACACTGTCAGCACTGCAGACTCCTAAACTACTAGTATGAAGAAGATAGAAAAAAAAAACCCACCACAGGTAGGTATACAATTATGGACGAGCGACTGCCGACACAGAGGTAGCTACAGCCGTGGACTACCGTACTGCGTCTGCTAGTATAGACTGGATGATAATGATATAAAAAATATATATATATCACTACTGCAGGACAGGTATATATTATATAATGACGGACCTGCTGGACACTGTCAGCACTGCAGACTCCTAAACTACTAGTATGAAGAAGATAGAAAAAAAAACCCACCACAGGTAGGTATACAATTATGGACGAGCGACTGCCGACACAGAGGTAGCTACAGCCGTGGACTACCGTACTGCGTCTGCTAGTATAGACTGTATGATAATGATCTAAAAAATATATATATATCACTACTGCAGGACAGGTATATATTATATAATGACGGACCTGCTGGACACTGTCAGCACTGCAGACTCCTAAACTACTAGTATGAAGAAGATAGAAAAAAAAACCCACCACAGGTAGGTATACAATTATGGACGAGCGACTGCCGACACAGAGGTAGCTACAGCCGTGGACTACCGTACTGCGTCTGCTAGTATAGACTGGATGATAATGATATAAAAAATATATATATATCACTACTGCAGGACAGGTATATATTATATAATGACGGACCTGCTGGACACTGTCAGCACTGCAGACTCCTAAACTACTAGTATGAAGAAGATAGAATAAAAAAAAAACCACCACAGGTAGGTATACAATTATGGACGAGCGACTGCCGACACAGAGGTAGCTACAGCCGTGGACTACTGTACTGCGTCTGCTAGTATAGACTGGATGATAATGATATAAAAAATATATATATATATCACTACTGCAGGACAGGTATATATTATATAATGACGGACCTGCTGGACACTGTCAGCACTGCAGACTCCTAAACTACTAGTATGAAGAAGATAGAAAAAAAAAACCCACCACAGGCAGGTATACAATTATGGACGAGCGACTGCAGACACAGAGGTAGCTACAGCCGTGGACTACCGTACTGCGTCTGCTAGTATAGACTGGGTGATAATGATATAAAAAATGTATATATATATTACTACTGCAGGACAGGTATATATTATATAATGACGGACCTGCTGGACACTGTTAGCACTGCAGACTCCTAAACTACTAGTATGAAGATAGAAAAAAAAAAACCACTGCAGGTAGCTATACAATTATGGACGAGCGACTGCCGACACAGAGGTAGCTACAGCCGTGGACTACCGTACTGCGTCTGCTAGTATAGACTGGATGATAATGATATAAAAAAATATATATATCACTACTGCAGGACAGGTATATATTATATAATGACGGACCTGCTGGACACTGTCAGCACTGCAGACTCCTAAACTACTAGTATGAAGAAGATAGAAAAAAAAACCCACCACAGGTAGGTATACAATTATGGACGAGCGACTGCCGACACAGAGGTAGCTACAGCCGTGGACTACCGTACTGCGTCTGCTAGTATAGACTGGATGATAATGATATAAAAAAGATATATATATCACTACTGCAGGACAGGTATATATTATATAATGACGGACCTGCTGGACACTGTCAGCACTGCAGACTCCTAAACTACTAGTATGAAGAAGATAGAAAAAAAAAACCCCCACAGGTAGGTATACAATTATGGACGAGCGACTGCCGACACAGAGGTAGCTACAGCCGTGGACTACCGTACTGCGTCTGCTAGTATAGACTGTATGATAATGATATAAAAAATATATATATATCACTACTGCAGGACAGGTATATATTATATAATGACGGACCTGCTGGACACTGTCAGCACTGCAGACTCCTAAACTACTAGTATGAAGAAGATAGAAAAAAAAACCCACCACAGGTAGGTATACAATTATGGACGAGCGACTGCCGACACAGAGGTAGCTACAGCCGTGGACTACCGTACTGCGTCTGCTAGTATAGACTGGATGATAATGATATAAAAAATATATATATATCACTACTGCAGGACAGGTATATATTATATAATGACGGACCTGCTGGACACTGTCAGCACTGCAGACTCCTAAACTACTAGTATGAAGAAGATAGAATAAAAAAAAAACCACCACAGGTAGGTATACAATTATGGACGAGCGACTGCCGACACAGAGGTAGCTACAGCCGTGGACTACTGTACTGCGTCTGCTAGTATAGACTGGATGATAATGATATAAAAAATATATATATATCACTACTGCAGGACAGGTATATATTATATAATGACGGACCTGCTGGACACTGTCAGCACTGCAGACTCCTAAACTACTAGTATGAAGAAGATAGAAAAAAAAAAACCCACCACAGGCAGGTATACAATTATGGACGAGCGACTGCCGACACAGAGGTAGCTACAGCCGTGGACTACCGTACTGCGTCTGCTAGTATAGACTGGGTGATAATGATATAAAAAATGTATATATATATCACTACTGCAGGACAGGTATATATTATATAATGACGGACCTGCTGGACACTGTCAGCACTGCAGACTCCTAAACTACTTGTATGAAGAAGATAGAAAAAAAACCCCACCACAGGTAGGTATACAATTATGGACGAGCGACTGCCGACACAGAGGTAGCTACAGCCGTGGACTACCGTACTGCGTCTGCTAGTATAGATGGATGATAATGATATAAAAAATATATATATATCACTACTGCAGGACAGGTATATATTATATAATGACGGACCTGCTGGACACTGTCAGCACGGCAGACTCCTAAACTACTAGTATGAAGATAGAAAAAAAAACCACCACAGGTAGGTATACAATTATGGACGAGCGACTGCCGACACAGAGGTAGCTACAGCCGTGGACTACCGTACTGCGTCTGCTAGTATAGACTGGATGATAATGATATAAAAAAAATATATATATCACTACTGCAGGACAGGTATATATTATATAATGACGGACCTGCTGGACACTGTCAGCACTGCAGACTCCTAAACTACTAGTATGAAGAAGATAGAAAAAAAAAACCCACCACAGGTAGGTATACAATTATGGATGAGCGACTGCCGACACAGAGGTATCTACAGCCGTGGACTACCGTACTGCGTCTGCTAGTATAGACTGGATGATAATGATATAAATATATATATATATATCACTACTGCAGGACAGGTATATATTATATAATGACGGACCTGCTGGACACTGTCAGCACTGCAGACTCCTAAACTACTAGTATGAAGAAGATAGAAAAAAAAACCCACCACAGGTAGGTATACAATTATGGACGAGCGACTGCCGACACAGAGGTAGCTACAGCCGTGGACTACTGTACTGCGTCTGCTAGTATAGACTGGATGATAATGATATAAAAAAAATATATATATCACTACTGCAGGACAGGTATATATTATATAATGACGGACCTGCTGGACACTGTCAGCACTGCAGACTCCTAAACTACTAGTATGAAGAAGATAGAATAAAAAAAAACCCACCACAGGTAGGTATACAATTATGGACGAGCGACTGCCGACACAGAGGTAGCTACAGCCGTGGACTACTGTACTGCGTCTGCTAGTATAGACTGGATGATAATGATATAAAAAATATATATATATATCACTACTGCAGGACAGGTATATATTATATAATGACGGACCTGCTGGACACTGTCAGCACTGCAGACTCCTAAACTACTAGTATGAAGAAGATAGAAAAAAAAAACCCACCACAGGCAGGTATACAATTATGGACGAGCGACTGCCGACACAGAGGTAGCTACAGCCGTGGACTACCGTACTGCGTCTGCTAGTATAGACTGGGTGATAATGATATAAAAAATGTATATATATATCACTACTGCAGGACAGGTATATATTATATAATGACGGACCTGCTGGACACTGTCAGCACTGCAGACTCCTAAACTACTAGTATGAAGAAGATAGAAAAAAAAACCCACCACAGGTAGGTATACAATTATGGACGAGCGACTGCCGACACAGAGGTAGCTACAGCCGTGGACTACCGTACTGCGTCTGCTAGTATAGACTGGATGATAATGATATAAAAAATATATATATATCACTACTGCAGGACAGGTATATATTATATAATGACGGACCTGCTGGACACTGTCAGCACTGCAGACTCCTAAACTACTAGTATGAAGAAGATAGAAAAAAAAAACCACCACAGGTAGGTATACAATTATGGACGAGCGACTGCCGACACAGAGGTAGCTACAGCCGTGGACTACCGTACTGCGTCTGCTAGTATAGACTGTATGATAATGATATAAAAAATATATATATATCACTACTGCAGGACAGGTATATATTATATAATGACGGACCTGCTGGACACTGTCAGCACTGCAGACTCCTAAACTACTAGTATGAAGATAGAAAAAAAAAAACCACTGCAGGTAGCTATACAATTATGGACGAGCGACTGCCGACACAGAGGTAGCTACAGCCGTGGACTACCGTACTGCGTCTGCTAGTATAGACTGGATGATAATGATATAAAAAAATATATATATCACTACTGCAGGACAGGTATATATTATATAATGACGGACCTGCTGGACACTGTCAGCACTGCAGACTCCTAAACTACTAGTATGAAGAAGATAGAAAAAAAAACCCACCACAGGTAGGTATACAATTATGGACGAGCGACTGCCGACACAGAGGTAGCTACAGCCGTGGACTACCGTACTGCGTCTGCTAGTATAGACTGGATGATAATGATATAAAAAATATATATATATCACTACTGCAGGACAGGTATATATTATATAATGACGGACCTGCTGGACACTGTCAGCACTGCAGACTCCTAAACTACTAGTATGAAGAAGATAGAAAAAAAAAACCACCACAGGTAGGTATACAATTATGGACGAGCGACTGCCGACACAGAGGTAGCTACAGCCGTGGACTACCGTACTGCGTCTGCTAGTATAGACTGTATGATAATGATATAAAAAATATATATATATCACTACTGCAGGACAGGTATATATTATATAATGACGGACCTGCTGGACACTGTCAGCACTGCAGACTCCTAAACTACTAGTATGAAGAAGATTGAAAAAAAAACCCACCACAGGTAGGTATACAATTATGGACGAGCGACTGCCGACACAGAGGTAGCTACAGCCGTGGACTACCGTACTGCGTCTGCTAGTATAGACTGGATGATAATGATATAAAAAATATATATATATCACTACTGCAGGACAGGTATATATTATATAATGACGGACCTGCTGGACACTGTCAGCACTGCAGACTCCTAAACTACTAGTATGAAGAAGATAGAATAAAAAAAAAACCACCACAGGTAGGTATACAATTATGGACGAGCGACTGCCGACACAGAGGTAGCTACAGCCGTGGACTACTGTACTGCGTCTGCTAGTATAGACTGGATGATAATGATATAAAAAATATATATATATCACTACTGCAGGACAGGTATATATTATATAATGACGGACCTGCTGGACACTGTCAGCACTGCAGACTCCTAAACTACTTGTATGAAGAAGATAGAAAAAAAACCCCACCACAGGTAGGTATACAATTATGGACGAGCGACTGCCGACACAGAGGTAGCTACAGCCGTGGACTACCGTACTGCGTCTGCTAGTATAGATGGATGATAATGATATAAAAAATATATATATATCACTACTGCAGGACAGGTATATATTATATAATGACGGACCTGCTGGACACTGTCAGCACGGCAGACTCCTAAACTACTAGTATGAAGATAGAAAAAAAAAACCACCACAGGTAGGTATACAATTATGGACGAGCGACTGCCGACACAGAGGTAGCTACAGCCGTGGACTACCGTACTGCGTCTGCTAGTATAGACTGGATGATAATGATATAAAAAAAATATATATATCACTACTGCAGGACAGGTATATATTATATAATGACGGACCTGCTGGACACTGTCAGCACTGCAGACTCCTAAACTACTAGTATGAAGAAGATAGAAAAAAAAACCCCACCACAGGTAGGTATACAATTATGGATGAGCGACTGCCGACACAGAGGTATCTACAGCCGTGGACTACCGTACTGCGTCTGCTAGTATAGACTGGATGATAATGATATAAATATATATATATATATCACTACTGCAGGACAGGTATATATTATATAATGACGGACCTGCTGGACACTGTCAGCACTGCAGACTCCTAAACTACTAGTATGAAGAAGATAGAAAAAAAAACCCACCACAGGTAGGTATACAATTATGGACGAGCGACTGCCGACACAGAGGTAGCTACAGCCGTGGACTACTGTACTGCGTCTGCTAGTATAGACTGGATGATAATGATATAAAAAAAATATATATATCACTACTGCAGGACAGGTATATATTATATAATGACGGACCTGCTGGACACTGTCAGCACTGCAGACTCCTAAACTACTAGTATGAAGATAGAAAAAAAAAACCCACCACAGGTAGGTATACAATTATGGACGAGCGACTGCCGACACAGAGGTAGCTACAGCCGTGGACTACCGTACTGCGTCTGCTAGTATAGACTGGATGATAATGATATAAAAATATATATATATATCACTACTGCAGGACAGGTATATATTATATAATGACGGACCTGCTGGACACTGTCAGCACTGCAGACTCCTAAACTACTAGTATGAAGAAGATAGAAAAAAAAACCCACCACAGGCAGGTATACAATTATGGACGAGCGACTGCCGACACAGAGGTAGCTACAGCCGTGGACTACCGTACTGCGTCTGCTAGTATAGACTGGATGATAATGATATAAAAAATATATATATATCACTACTGCAGGACAGGTATATATTATATAATGACGGACATGCTGGACACTGTCAGCACTGCAGACTCCTAAACTACTAGTATGAAGAAGATAGAAAAAAAAACCCCACCACAGGTAGGTATACAATTATGGATGAGCGACTGCCGACACAGAGGTATCTACAGCCGTGGACTACCGTACTGTGTCTGCTAGTATAGACTGGATGATAATGATATAAATATATATATATATATCACTACTGCAGGACAGGTATATATTATATAATGACGGACCTGCTGGACACTGTCAGCACTGCAGACTCCTAAACTACTAGTATGAAGAAGATAGAAAAAAAAACCCACCACAGGTAGGTATACAATTATGGACGAGCGACTGCCGACACAGAGGTAGCTACAGCCGTGGACTACTGTACTGCGTCTGCTAGTATAGACTGGATGATAATGATATAAAAAAAAAATATATATCACTACTGCAGGACAGGTATATATTATATAATGACGGACCTGCTGGACACTGTCAGCACTGCAGACTCCTAAACTACTAGTATGAAGATAGAAAAAAAAAACCCACCACAGGTAGGTATACAATTATGGACGAGCGACTGCCGACACAGAGGTAGCTACAGCCGTGGACTACCGTACTGCGTCTGCTAGTATAGACTGGATGATAATGATATAAAAATATATATATATATCACTACTGCAGGACAGGTATATATTATATAATGACGGACCTGCTGGACACTGTCAGCACTGCAGACTCCTAAACTACTAGTATGAAGAAGATAGAAAAAAAAACCCACCACAGGCAGGTATACAATTATGGACGAGCGACTGCCGACACAGAGGTAGCTACAGCCGTGGACTACCGTACTGCGTCTGCTAGTATAGACTGGATGATAATGATATAAAAAATATATATATATCACTACTGCAGGACAGGTATATATTATATAATGACGGACATGCTGGACACTGTCAGCACTGCAGACTCCTAAACTACTAGTATGAAGAAGATAGAAAAAAAAACCCCACCACAGGTAGGTATACAATTATGGACGAGCGACTGCCGACACAGAGGTAGCTACAGCCGTGGACTACCGTACTGCGTCTGCTAGTATAGACTGGATGATAATGATATAAAAAATATATAAATATATCACTACTGCAGGACAGGTATATATTATATAATGACGGACCTGCTGGACACTGTCAGCACTGCAGACTCCTAAACTACTAGTATGAAGAAGATAGAAAAAAAAAACCACCACAGGTAGGTATACAATTATGGACGAGCGACTGCCGACACAGAGGTAGCTACAGCCGTGGACTACCGTACTGCGTCTGCTAGTATAGACTGTATGATAATGATATAAAAAATATATATATATCACTACTGCAGGACAGGTATATATTATATAATGACGGACCTGCTGGACACTGTCAGCACTGCAGACTCCTAAACTACTAGTATGAAGAAGATAGAAAAAAAAACCCACCACAGGTAGGTATACAATTATGGACGAGCGACTGCCGACACAGAGGTAGCTACAGCCGTGGACTACCGTACTGCGTCTGCTAGTATAGACTGGATGATAATGATATAAAAAATATATATATATCACTACTGCAGGACAGGTATATATTATATAATGACGGACCTGCTGGACACTGTCAGCACTGCAGACTCCTAAACTACTAGTATGAAGAAGATAGAATAAAAAAAAAACCACCACAGGTAGGTATACAATTATGGACGAGCGACTGCCGACACAGAGGTAGCTACAGCCGTGGACTACTGTACTGCGTCTGCTAGTATAGACTTGATGATAATGATATAAAAAATATATATATATCACTACTGCAGGACAGGTATATATTATATAATGACGGACCTGCTGGACACTGTCAGCACTGCAGACTCCTAAACTACTAGTATGAAGAAGATAGAAAAAAAAAACCCACCACAGGCAGGTATACAATTATGGACGAGCGACTGCCGACACAGAGGTAGCTACAGCCGTGGACTACCGTACTGCGTCTGCTAGTATAGACTGGCTGATAATGATATAAAAAATGTATATATATATATCACTACTGCAGGACAGGTATATATTATATAATGACGGACCTGCTGGACACTGTCAGCACTGCAGACTCCTAAACTACTAGTATGAAGATAGAAAAAAAAAAACCACTGCAGGTAGCTATACAATTATGGACGAGCGACTGCCGACACAGAGGTAGCTACAGCCGTGGACTACCGTACTGCGTCTGCTAGTATAGACTGGATGATAATGATATAAAAAATATATATATATCACTACTGCAGGACAGGTATATATTATATAATGACGGACTTGCTGGACACTGTCAGCACTGCAGACTCCTAAACTACTAGTATGAAGAAGATAGAAAAAAAAAAAACCACCACAGGTAGGTATACAATTATGGACGAGCGACTGCCGACACAGAGGTAGCTACAGCCGTGGACTACCGTACTGCGTCTGCTAGTATAGACTGGATGATAATGATATAAAAAATATATATATATCACTACTGCAGGACAGGTATATATTATATAATGACGGACCTGCTGGACACTGTCAGCACTGCAGACTCCTAAACTACTAGTATGAAGAAGATAGAAAAAAAAACCCACCACAGGTAGGTATACAATTATGGACGAGCGACTGCCGACACAGAGGTAGCTACAGCTGTGGACTACCGTACTGCGTCTGCTAGTATAGACCGGATGATAATGATATAAAATATATATATATATATATATCACTACTGCAGGACAGGTATATATTATATAATGATGGACCTGCTGGACACTGTCAGCACTGCAGACTCCTAAACTACTAGTATGAAGAAGATAGAAAAAAAAAACCCACCACAGGTAGGTATACAATTATGGACGAGCGACTGCCGACACAGAGGTAGCTACAGCCGTGGACTACCGTACTGCGTCTGCTAGTATAGACTGGATGATAATGATATAAAAATATATATATATATCACTACTGCAGGACAGGTATATATTATATAATGACGGACCTGCTGGACACTGTCAGCACTGCAGACTCCTAAACTACTAGTATGAAGAAGATAGAAAAAAAAACCCACCACAGGCAGGTATACAATTATGGACGAGCGACTGCCGACACAGAGGTAGCTACAGCCGTGGACTACCGTACTGCGTCTGCTAGTATAGACTGGATGATAATGATATAAAAAATATATATATATCACTACTGCAGGACAGGTATATATTATATAATGACGGACCTGCTGGACACTGTCAGCACTGCAGACTCCTAAACTACTAGTATGAAGAAGATAGAAAAAAAAACCCCACCACAGGTAGGTATACAATTATGGACGAGCGACTGCCGACACAGAGGTAGCTACAGCCGTGGACTACCGTACTGCGTCTGCTAGTATAGACTGGATGATAATGATATAAAAAATATATATATATATCACTACTGCAGGACAGGTATATATTATATAATGACGGACCTGCTGGACACTGTCAGCACTGCAGACTCCTAAACTACTAGTATGAAGAAGATAGAAAAAAAAAACCACCACAGGTAGGTATACAATTATGGACGAGTGACTGCCGACACAGAGGTAGCTACAGCCGTGGACTACCGTACTGCGTCTGCTAGTATAGACTGGATGATAATGATATAAAAAATATATATATATCACTACTGCAGGACAGGTATATATTATATAATGACGGACATGCTGGACACTGTCAGCACTGCAGACTCCTAAACTACTAGTATGAAGAAGATAGAAAAAAAAAACCCACCACAGGTAGGTATACAATTATGGACGAGCGACTGCCGACACAGAGGTAGCTACAGCCGTGGACTACTGTACTGCGTCTGCTAGTATAGACTGGATGATAATGATATAAAAAAAATATATATATCACTACTGCAGGACAGGTATATATTATATAATGACGGACCTGCTGGACACTGTCAGCACTGCAGACTCCTAAACTACTAGTATGAAGATAGAAAAAAAAAACCCACCACAGGTAGGTATACAATTATGGACGAGCGACTGCCGACACAGAGGTAGCTACAGCCGTGGACTACCGTACTGCGTCTGCTAGTATAGACTGGATGATAATGATATAAAAATATATATATATATCACTACTGCAGGACAGGTATATATTATATAATGACGGACCTGCTGGACACTGTCAGCACTGCAGACTCCTAAACTACTAGTATGAAGAAGATAGAAAAAAAAACCCACCACAGGCAGGTATACAATTATGGACGAGCGACTGCCGACACAGAGGTAGCTACAGCCGTGGACTACCGTACTGCGTCTGCTAGTATAGACTGGATGATAATGATATAAAAAATATATATATATCACTACTGCAGGACAGGTATATATTATATAATGACAGACATGCTGGACACTGTCAGCACTGCAGACTCCTAAACTACTAGTATGAAGAAGATAGAAAAAAAAACCCCACCACAGGTAGGTATACAATTATGGACGAGCGACTGCCGACACAGAGGTAGCTACAGCCGTGGACTACCGTACTGCGTCTGCTAGTATAGACTGGATGATAATGATATAAAAAATATATAAATATATCACTACTGCAGGACAGGTATATATTATATAATGACGGACCTGCTGGACACTGTCAGCACTGCAGACTCCTAAACTACTAGTATGAAGAAGATAGAAAAAAAAACCCACCACAGGTAGGTATACAATTATGGACGAGCGACTGCCGACACAGAGGTAGCTACAGCCGTGGACTACCGTACTGCGTCTGCTAGTATAGACTGTATGATAATGATATAAAAAATATATATATATCACTACTGCAGGACAGGTATATATTATATAATGACGGACCTGCTGGACACTGTCAGCACTGCAGACTCCTAAACTACTAGTATGAAGAAGATAGAAAAAAAAACCCACCACAGGTAGGTATACAATTATGGACGAGCGACTGCCGACACAGAGGTAGCTACAGCCGTGGACTACCGTACTGCGTCTGCTAGTATAGACTGGATGATAATGATATAAAAAATATATATATATCACTACTGCAGGACAGGTATATATTATATAATGACGGACCTGCTGGACACTGTCAGCACTGCAGACTCCTAAACTACTAGTATGAAGAAGATAGAATTAAAAAAAAAACCACCACAGGTAGGTATACAATTATGGACGAGCGACTGCCGACACAGAGGTAGCTACAGCCGTGGACTACTGTACTGCGTCTGCTAGTATAGACTTGATGATAATGATATAAAAAATATATATATATCACTACTGCAGGACAGGTATATATTATATAATGACGGACCTGCTGGACACTGTCAGCACTGCAGACTCCTAAACTACTAGTATGAAGAAGATAGAAAAAAAAACCCACCACGGGTAGGTATACAATTATGGACGAGCGGACTGCCGACACAGAGGTAGCTACAGCTGTGGACTACCGTACTGCGTCTGCTAGTATAGACCGGATGATAATGATATAAAATATATATATATATATATATATCACTACTGCAGGACAGGTATATATTATATAATGACGGACCTGCTGGACACTGTCAGCACTGCAGACTCCTAAACTACTAGTATGAAGAAGATAGAAAAAAAAAACCCACCACAGGTAGGTATACAATTATGGACGAGCGACTGCCGACACAGAGGTAGCTACAGCCGTTGGACTACCGTACTGCGTCTGCTAGTATAGACTGGATGATAATGATATAAAAAATATATATATATATCACTACTGCAGGACAGGTATATATTATATAATGACGGACCTGCTGGACACTGTCAGCACTGCAGACTCCTAAACTACTAGTATGAAGAAGATAGAAAAAAAAACCCACCACAGGCAGGTATACAATTATGGACGAGCGACTGCCGACACAGAGGTAGCTACAGCCGTGGACTACCGTACTGCGTCTGCTAGTATAGACTGGATGATAATGATATAAAAAATATATATATATCACTACTGCAGGACAGGTATATATTATATAATGACGGACCTGCTGGACACTGTCAGCACTGCAGACTCCTAAACTACTAGTATGAAGAAGATAGAAAAAAAACCCCCACCACAGGTAGGTATACAATTATGGACGAGCGACTGCCGACACAGAGGTAGCTACAGCCGTGGACTACCGTACTGCGTCTGCTAGTATAGACTGGATGATAATGATATAAAAAATATATATATATATCACTACTGCAGGACAGGTATATATTATATAATGACGGACCTGCTGGACACTGTCAGCACTGCAGACTCCTAAACTACTAGTATGAAGAAGATAGAAAAAAAAAACCACCACAGGTAGGTATACAATTATGGACGAGTGACTGCCGACACAGAGGTAGCTACAGCCGTGGACTACCGTACTGCGTCTGCTAGTATAGACTGTATGATAATGATATAAAAAATATATATATATCACTACTGCAGGACAGGTATATATTATATAATGACGGACCTGCTGGACACTGTCAGCACTGCAGACTCCTAAACTACTAGTATGAAGAAGATAGAAAAAAAAACCCACCACAGGTAGGTATACAATTATGGACGAGCGACTGCCGACACAGAGGTAGCTACAGCCGTGGACTACCGTACTGCGTCTGCTAGTATAGACTGGATGATAATGATATAAAAAATATATATATATCACTACTGCAGGACAGGTATATATTATATAATGACGGACCTGCTGGACACTGTCAGCACTGCAGACTCCTAACTACTAGTATGAAGAAGATAGAATTAAAAAAAAACCACCACAGGTAGGTATACAATTATGGACGAGCGACTGCCGACACAGAGGTAGCTACAGCCGTGGACTACTGTACTGCGTCTGCTAGTATAGACTGGATGATAATGATATAAAAAATATATATATATCACTACTGCAGGACAGGTATATATTATATAATGACGGACCTGCTGGACACTGTCAGCACTGCAGACTCCTAAACTACTAGTATGAAGAAGATAGAAAAAAAAAACCCACCACAGGCAGGTATACAATTATGGACGAGCGACTGCCGACACAGAGGTAGCTACAGCCGTGGACTACCGTACTGCGTCTGCTAGTATAGACTGGGTGATAATGATATAAAAAATTTATATATATATCACTACTGCAGGACAGGTATATATTATATAATGACGGACCTGCTGGACACTGTCAGCACTGCAGACTCCTAAACTACTAGTATGAAGATAGAAAAAAAAAAACCACTGCAGGTAGCTATACAATTATGGACGAGCGACTGCCGACACAGAGGTAGCTACAGCCGTGGACTACTGTACTGCGTCTGCTAGTATAGACTGGATGATAATGATATAAAAAAAATATATATATCACTACTGCAGGACAGGTATATATTATATAATGACGGGCCTGCTGGACACTGTCAGCACTGCAGACTCCTAAACTACTAGTATGAAGATAGAAAAAAAAAAACCACCACAGGTAGGTATACAATTATGGACGAGCGACTGCCGACACAGAGGTAGCTACAGCCGTGGACTACCGTACTGCGTCTGCTAGTATAGACTGGATGATAATGATATAAAAATATATATATATATCACTACTGCAGGACAGGTATATATTATATAATGACGGACCTGCTGGACACTGTCAGCACTGCAGACTCCTAAACTACTAGTATGAAGAAGATAGAAAAAAAACCCCACCACAGGCAGGTATACAATTATGGACGAGCGACTGCCGACACAGAGGTAGCTACAGCCGTGGACTACCGTACTGCGTCTGCTAGTATAGACTGGATGATAATGATATAAAAAATATATATATATCACTACTGCAGGACAGGTATATATTATATAATGACGGACATGCTGGACACTGTCAGCACTGCAGACTCCTAAACTACTAGTATGAAGAAGATAGAAAAAAAAACCCCACCACAGGTAGGTATACAATTATGGACGAGCGACTGCCGACACAGAGGTAGCTACAGCCGTGGACTACCGTACTGCGTCTGCTAGTATAGACTGGATGATAATGATATAAAAAATATATATATATATCACTACTGCAGGACAGGTATATATTATATAATGACGGACCTGCTGGACACTGTCAGCACTGCAGACTCCTAAACTACTAGTATGAAGAAGATAGAAAAAAAAAACCACCACAGGTAGGTATACAATTATGGACGAGCGACTGCCGACACAGAGGTAGCTACAGCCGTGGACTACCGTACTGCGTCTGCTAGTATAGACTGTATGATAATGATATAAAAAAATATATATATATCACTACTGCAGGACAGGTATATATTATATAATGACGGACCTGCTGGACACTGTCAGCACTGCAGACTCCTAAACTACTAGTATGAAGAAGATAGAAAAAAAACCCCACCACAGGTAGGTATACAATTATGGACGAGCGACTGCCGACACAGAGGTAGCTACAGCCGTGGACTACCGTACTGCGTCTGCTAGTATAGACTGGATGATAATGATATAAAAAATGTATATATATCACTACTGCAGGACAGGTATATATTATATAATGACGGACCTGCTGGACACTGTCAGCACTGCAGACTCCTAAACTACTAGTATGAAGAAGATAGAATAAAAAAAAACCACCACAGGTAGGTATACAATTATGGACGGAGCGACTGCCGACACAGAGGTAGCTACAGCCGTGGACTACTGTACTGCGTCTGCTAGTATAGACTGGATGATAATGATATAAAAAATATATATATATCACTACTGCAGGACAGGTATATATTATATAATGATGGACCTGCTGGACACTGTCAGCACTGCAGACTCCTAAACTACTAGTATGAAGAAGATAGAAAAAAAAAACCCACCACAGGCAGGTATACAATTATGGACGAGCGACTGCCGACACAGAGGTAGCTACAGCCGTGGACTACCGTACTGCGTCTGCTAGTATAGACTGGGTGATAATGATATAAAAAATGTATATATATATATCACTACTGCAGGACAGGTATATATTATATAATGACGGACCTGCTGGACACTGTCAGCACTGCAGACTCCTAAACTACTAGTATGAAGATAGAAAAAAAAAAACCACTGCAGGTAGCTATACAATTATGGACGAGCGACTGCCGACACAGAGGTAGCTTCAGCCGTGGACTACCGTACTGCGTCTGCTAGTATAGACTGGATGATAATGATATAAAAAATATATATATATCACTACTGCAGGACAGGTATATATTATATAATGACGGACTTGCTGGACACTGTCAGCACTGCAGACTCCTAAACTACTAGTATGAAGAAGATAGAAAAAAAAAACCACCACAGGTAGGTATACAATTATGGACGAGCGACTGCCGACACAGAGGTAGCTACAGCCGTGGACTACCGTACTGCGTCTGCTAGTATAGACTGGATGATAATGATATAAAAAATATATATATATCACTACTGCAGGACAGGTATATATTATATAATGACGGACCTGCTGGACACTGTCAGCACTGCAGACTCCTAAACTACTAGTATGAAGAAGATAGAAAAAAAAAACCCACCACAGGTAGGTATACAATTATGGACGAGCGACTGCCGACACAGAGGTAGCTACAGCCGTGGACTACCGTACTGCGTCTGCTAGTATAGACTGGGTGATAATGATATAAAAAATGTATATATATATATATCACTACTGCAGGACAGGTATATATTATATAATGACGGACCTGCTGGACACTGTCAGCACTGCAGACTCCTAAACTACTAGTATGAAGATAGAAAAAAAAAAACCACTGCAGGTAGCTATACAATTATGGACGAGCGACTGCCGACACAGAGGTAGCTAACAGCCGTGGACTACCGTACTGCGTCTGCTAGTATAGACTGGATGATAATGATATAAAAAATATATATATATCACTACTGCAGGACAGGTATATATTATATAATGACGGACTTGCTGGACACTGTCAGCACTGCAGACTCCTAAACTACTAGTATGAAGAAGATAGAAAAAAAAAAACCACCACAGGTAGGTATACAATTATGGACGAGCGACTGCCGACACAGAGGTAGCTACAGCCGTGGACTACCGTACTGCGTCTGCTAGTATAGACTGGATGATAATGATATAAAAAATATATATATATCACTACTGCAGGACAGGTATATATTATATAATGACGGACCTGCTGGACACTGTCAGCACTGCAGACTCCTAAACTACTAGTATGAAGAAGATAGAAAAAAAAACCCACCACAGGTAGGTATACAATTATGGACGAGCGACTGCCGACACAGAGGTAGCTACAGCTGTGGACTACCGTACTGCGTCTGCTAGTATAGACCGGATGATAATGATATAAAATATATATATATATATATATATATATCACTACTGCAGGACAGGTATATATTATATAATGACGGACCTGCTGGACACTGTCAGCACTGCAGACTCCTAAACTACTAGTATGAAGAAGATAGAAAAAAAAAACCCACCACAGGTAGGTATACAATTATGGACGAGCGACTGCCGACACAGAGGTAGCTACAGCCGTGGACTACCGTACTGCGTCTGCTAGTATAGACTGGATGATAATGATATAAAAATATATATATATATCACTACTGCAGGACAGGTATATATTATATAATGACGGACCTGCTGGACACTGTCAGCACTGCAGACTCCTAAACTACTAGTATGAAGAAGATAGAAAAAAAAAACCCACCACAGGCAGGTATACAATTATGGACGAGCGACTGCCGACACAGAGGTAGCTACAGCCGTGGACTACCGTACTGCGTCTGCTAGTATAGACTGGATGATAATGATATAAAAAATATATATATATCACTACTGCAGGACAGGTATATATTATATAATGACGGACCTGCTGGACACTGTCAGCACTGCAGACTCCTAAACTACTAGTATGAAGAAGATAGAAAAAAAAACCCCACCACAGGTAGGTATACAATTATGGACGAGCGACTGCCGACACAGAGGTAGCTACAGCCGTGGACTACCGTACTGCGTCTGCTAGTATAGACTGGATGATAATGATATAAAAAATATATATATATATCACTACTGCAGGACAGGTATATATTATATAATGACGGACCTGCTGGACACTGTCAGCACTGCAGACTCCTAAACTACTAGTATGAAGAAGATAGAAAAAAAAAACCACCACAGGTAGGTATACAATTATGGACGAGTGACTGCCGACACAGAGGTAGCTACAGCCGTGGACTACCGTACTGCGTCTTGCTAGTATAGACTGTATGATAATGATATAAAAAAATATATATATATCACTACTGCAGGACAGGTATATATTATATAATGACGGACCTGCTGGACACTGTCAGCACTGCAGACTCCTAAACTACTAGTATGAAGAAGATAGAAAAAAAAAACCCACCACAGGTAGGTATACAATTATGGACGAGCGACTGCCGACACAGAGGTAGCTACAGCCGTGGACTACCGTACTGCGTCTGCTAGTATAGACTGGATGATAATGATATAAAAAATATATATATATCACTACTGCAGGACAGGTATATATTATATAATGACGGACCTGCTGGACACTGTCAGCACTGCAGACTCCTAAACTACTAGTATGAAGAAGATAGAATAAAAAAAAAACCACCACAGGTAGGTATACAATTATGGACGAGCGACTGCCGACACAGAGGTAGCTACAGCCGTGGACTACTGTACTGCGTCTGCTAGTATAGACTGGATGATAATGATATAAAAAATATATATATATCACTACTGCAGGACAGGTATATATTATATAATGACGGACCTGCTGGACACTGTCAGCACTGCAGACTCCTAAACTACTAGTATGAAGAAGATAGAAAAAAAAAAACCACCACAGGCAGGTATACAATTATGGACGAGCGACTGCCGACACAGAGGTAGCTACAGCCGTGGACTACCGTACTGCGTCTGCTAGTATAGACTGGGTGATAATGATATAAAAAATTTATATATATATCACTACTGCAGGACAGGTATATATTATATAATGACGGACCTGCTGGACACTGTCAGCACTGCAGACTCCTAAACTACTAGTATGAAGATAGAAAAAAAAAAAACCACTGCAGGTAGCTATACAATTATGGACGAGCGACTGCCGACACAGAGGTAGCTACAGCCGTGGACTACTGTACTGCGTCTGCTAGTATAGACTGGATGATAATGATATAAAAAAAATATATATATCACTACTGCAGGACAGGTATATATTATATAATGACGGACCTGCTGGACACTGTCAGCACTGCAGACTCCTAAACTACTAGTATGAAGATAGAAAAAAAAAAACCCACCACAGGTAGGTATACAATTATGGACGAGCGACTGCCGACACAGAGGTAGCTACAGCCGTGGACTACCGTACTGCGTCTGCTAGTATAGACTGGATGATAATGATATAAAAATATATATATATATCACTACTGCAGGACAGGTATATATTATATAATGACGGACCTGCTGGACACTGTCAGCACTGCAGACTCCTAAACTACTAGTATGAAGAAGATAGAAAAAAAAAACCCACCACAGGCAGGTATACAATTATGGACGAGCGACTGCCGACAGAGGTAGCTACAGCCGTGGACTACCGTACTGCGTCTGCTAGTATAGACTGGATGATAATGATATAAAAAATATATATATATCACTACTGCAGGACAGGTATATATTATATAATGACGGACATGCTGGACACTGTCAGCACTGCAGACTCCTAAACTACTAGTATGAAGAAGATAGAAAAAAAAACCCCACCACAGGTAGGTATACAATTATGGACGAGCGACTGCCGACACAGAGGTAGCTACAGCCGTGGACTACCGTACTGCGTCTGCTAGTATAGACTGGATGATAATGATATAAAAAATATATATATATATCACTACTGCAGGACAGGTATATATTATATAATGACGGACCTGCTGGACACTGTCAGCACTGCAGACTCCTAAACTACTAGTATGAAGAAGATAGAAAAAAAAAACCACCACAGGTAGGTATACAATTATGGACGAGCGACTGCCGACACAGAGGTAGCTACAGCCGTGGACTACCGTACTGCATCTGCTAGTATAGACTGTATGATAATGATATAAAAAATATATATATATCACTACTGCAGGACAGGTATATATTATATAATGACGGACCTGCTGGACACTGTCAGCACTGCAGACTCCTAAACTACTAGTATGAAGAAGATAGAAAAAAAAACCCACCACAGGTAGGTATACAATTATGGACGAGCGACTGCCGACACAGAGGTAGCTACAGCCGTGGACTACCGTACTGCGTCTGCTAGTATAGACTGGATGATAATGATATAAAAAATATATATATATCACTACTGCAGGACAGGTATATATTATATAATGACGGACCTGCTGGACACTGTCAGCACTGCAGACTCCTAAACTACTAGTATGAAGAAGATAGAATAAAAAAAAAACCACCACAGGTAGGTATACAATTATGGACGAGCGACTGCCGACACAGAGGTAGCTACAGCCGTGGACTACTGTACTGCGTCTGCTAGTATAGACTGGATGATAATGATATAAAAAATATATATATATCACTACTGCAGGACAGGTATATATTATATAATGACGGACCTGATGGACACTGTCAGCACTGCAGACTCCTAAACTACTAGTATGAAGAAGATAGAAAAAAAAAACCCACCACAGGCAGGTATACAATTATGGACGAGCGACTGCCGACACAGAGGTAGCTACAGCCGTGGACTACCGTACTGCGTCTGCTAGTATAGACTGGGTGATAATGATATAAAAAATGTATATATATATATCACTACTGCAGGACAGGTATATATTATATAATGACGGACCTGCTGGACACTGTCAGCACTGCAGACTCCTAAACTACTAGTATGAAGATAGAAAAAAAAAAACCACTGCAGGTAGCTATACAATTATGGACGAGCGACTGCCGACACAGAGGTAGCTTCAGCCGTGGACTACCGTACTGCGTCTGCTAGTATAGACTGGATGATAATGATATAAAAAATATATATATATCACTACTGCAGGACAGGTATATATTATATAATGACGGACTTGCTGGACACTGTCAGCACTGCAGACTCCTAAACTACTAGTATGAAGAAGATAGAAAAAAAAAACCACCACAGGTAGGTATACAATTATGGACGAGCGACTGCCGACACAGAGGTAGCTACAGCCGTGGACTACCGTACTGCGTCTGCTAGTATAGACTGGATGATAATGATATAAAAAATATATATATATCACTACTGCAGGACAGGTATATATTATATAATGACGGACCTGCTGGACACTGTCAGCACTGCAGACTCCTAAACTACTAGTATGAAGAAGATAGAAAAAAAAAACCACCACAGGTAGGTATACAATTATGGACGAGCGACTGCCGACACAGAGGTAGCTACAGCTGTGGACTACCGTACTGCGTCTGCTAGTATAGACCGGATGATAATGATATAAAATATTTATATATATATATATATCACTACTGCAGGACAGGTATATATTATATAATGACGGACCTGCTGGACACTGTCAGCACTGCAGACTCCTAAACTACTAGTATGAAGAAGATAGAAAAAAAAAACCCACCACAGGTAGGTATACAATTATGGACGAGCGACTGCCGACACAGAGGTAGCTACAGCCGTGGACTACCGTACTGCGTCTGCTAGTATAGACTGGATGATAATGATATAAAAATATATATATATATCACTACTGCAGGACAGGTATATATTATATAATGACGGACCTGCTGGACACTGTCAGCACTGCAGACTCCTAAACTACTAGTATGAAGAAGATAGAAAAAAAAACCCACCACAGGCAGGTATACAATTATGGACGAGCGACTGCCGACACAGAGGTAGCTACAGCCGTGGACTACCGTACTGCGTCTGCTAGTATAGACTGGATGATAATGATATAAAAAATATATATATATCACTACTGCAGGACAGGTATATATTATATAATGACGGACCTGCTGGACACTGTCAGCACTGCAGACTCCTAAACTACTAGTATGAAGAAGATAGAAAAAAAAACCCCACCACAGGTAGGTATACAATTATGGACGAGCGACTGCCGACACAGAGGTAGCTACAGCCGTGGACTACCGTACTGCGTCTGCTAGTATAGACTGGATGATAATGATATAAAATATATATATATATATCACTACTGCAGGACAGGTATATATTATATAATGACGGACCTGCTGGACACTGTCAGCACTGCAGACTCCTAAACTACTAGTATGAAGAAGATAGAAAAAAAAAACCACCACAGGTAGGTATACAATTATGGACGAGTGACTGCCGACACAGAGGTAGCTACAGCCGTGGACTACCGTACTGCGTCTGCTAGTATAGACTGTATGATAATGATATAAAAAATATATATATATCACTACTGCAGGACAGGTATATATTATATAATGACGGACCTGCTGGACACTGTCAGCACTGCAGACTCCTAAACTACTAGTATGAAGAAGATAGAAAAAAAAAACCACCACAGGTAGGTATACAATTATGGACGAGCGACTGCCGACACAGAGGTAGCTACAGCCGTGGACTACCGTACTGCGTCTGCTAGTATAGACTGGATGATAATGATATAAAAAATATATATATATCACTACTGCAGGACAGGTATATATTATATAATGACGGACCTGCTGGACACTGTCAGCACTGCAGACTCCTAAACTACTAGTATGAAGAAGATAGAATAAAAAAAAAACCACCACAGGTAGGTATACAATTATGGACGAGCGACTGCCGACACAGAGGTAGCTACAGCCGTGGACTACTGTACTGCGTCTGCTAGTATAGACTGGATGATAATGATATAAAAAATATATATATATCACTACTGCAGGACAGGTATATATTATATAATGACGGACCTGCTGGACACTGTCAGCACTGCAGACTCCTAAACTACTAGTATGAAGAAGATAGAAAAAAAAAACCCACCACAGGCAGGTATACAATTATGGACGAGCGACTGCCGACACAGAGGTAGCTACAGCCGTGGACTACCGTACTGCGTCTGCTAGTATAGACTGGGTGATAATGATATAAAAAATGTATATATATATCACTACTGCAGGACAGGTATATATTATATAATGACGGACCTGCTGGACACTGTCAGCACTGCAGACTCCTAAACTACTAGTATGAAGATAGAAAAAAAAAAGCCACTGCAGGTAGCTATACAATTATGGACGAGCGACTGCCGACACAGAGGTAGCTACAGCCGTGGACTACCGTACTGCGTCTGCTAGTATAGACTGGATGATAATGATATAAAAAATATATATATATCACTACTGCAGGACAGGTATATATTATATAATGACGGACCTGCTGGACACTGTCAGCACTGCAGACTCCTAAACTACTAGTATGAAGAAGATAGAAAAAAAAACCCACCACAGGTAGGTATACAATTATGGACGAGCGACTGCCGACACAGAGGTAGCTACAGCTGTGGACTACCGTACTGCGTCTGCTAGTATAGACTGGATGATAATGATATAAAATATATATATATATATATATATATATATATATCACTACTGCAGGACAGGTATATATTATATAATGACGGACCTGCTGGACACTGTCAGCACTGCAGACTCCTAAACTACTAGTATGAAGAAGATAGAAAAAAAAAACCCACCACAGGTAGGTATACAATTATGGACGAGCGACTGCCGACACAGAGGTAGCTACAGCCGTGGACTACCGTACTGCGTCTGCTAGTATAGACTGGATGATAATGATATAAAAAATATATATATATATATCACTACTGCAGGACAGGTATATATTATATAATGACGGACCTGCTGGACACTGTCAGCACTGCAGACTCCTAAACTACTAGTATGAAGATAGAAAAAAAAACCCCACCACAGGTAGGTATACAATTATGGACGAGCGACTGCCGACACAGAGGTAGCTACAGCCGTGGACTACCGTACTGCGTCTGCTAGTATAGACTGGATGATAATGATATAAAAAATATAAATATATCACTACTGCAGGACAGGTATATATTATATAATGACGGACCTGCTGGACACTGTCAGCACTGCAGACTCCTAAACTACTAGTATGAAGAAGATAGAAAAAAAAAACCACCACAGGTAGGTATACAATTATGGACGAGCGACTGCTGACACAGAGGTAGCTACAGCCGTGGACTACCGTACTGCGTCTGCTAGTATAGACTGGATGATAATGATATAAAATATATATATATATATCACTACTGCAGGACAGGTATATATTATATAATGACGGACCTGCTGGACACTGTCAGCACTGCAGACTCCTAAACTACTAGTATGAAGATAGGGAAAAAAAAAACACCACAGGTAGGTATACAATAATGGACGACCGACTGCCGACACAGAGGTAGCTACAGCCGTGGACTACCGTACTGCGTCTGCTAGTATAGACTGGATGATAATGATATAAAAAAAATATATATATCACTACTGCAGGACAGGTATATATTATATAATGACGGACCTGCTGGACACTGTCAGCACTGCAGACTCCTAAACTACTAGTATGAAGAAGATAGAAAAAAAAACCCCACCACAGGTAGGTATACAATTATGGACGAGCGACTGCCGACACAGAGGTAGCTACAGCCGTGGACTACCGTACTGCGTCTGCTAGTATAGACTGGATGATAATGATATAAAAAATATATATATATCACTACTGCAGGACAGGTATATATTATATAATGACGGACCTGCTGTACACTGTCAGCACTGCAGACTCCTAAACTACTAGTATGAAGAAGATAGAAAAAAAAAACCCACCACAGGTAGGTATACAATTATGGACGAGCGACTGCCGACACAGAGGTAGCTACAGCCGTGGACTACCGTACTGCGTCTGCTAGTATAGACTGGATGATAATGATATAAAAAATATATATATATATCACTACTGCAGGACAGGTATATATTATATAATGACGGACCTGCTGGACACTGTCAGCACTGCAGACTCCTAAACTACTAGTATGAAGATAGAAAAAAAAAACACTGCAGGTAGCTATACAATTATGGACGAGCGACTGCCGACACAGAGGTAGCTACAGCCGTAGACTACCGTACTGCGTCTGCTAGTATAGACTGGATGATAATGATATAAAATATATATATATCACTACTGCAGGACAGGTATATATTATATAATGACGTACTTGCTGGACACTGTCAGCACTGCAGACTCCTAAACTACTAGTATGAAGAAGATAGAAAAAAAAACCCACCACAGGTAGGTATACAATTATGGACCAGCGACTGCCGACACAGAGGTAGCTACAGCCGTGGACTACCGTACTGCGTCTGCTAGTATAGACTGGATGATAATGATATAAAAATATATATATATATATCACTACTGCAGGACAGGTATATATTATATAATGACGGACCTGCTGGACACTGTCAGCACTGCAGACTCCTAAACTACTAGTATGAAGAAGATAGAAAAAAAACCCACCACAGGCAGGTATACAATTATGGACGAGCGACTGCCGACACAGAGGTAGCTACAGCCGTGGACTACCGTACTGCGTCTGCTAGTATAGACTGGATGATAATGATATAAAAAATATATATATATCACTACTGCAGGACAGGTATATATTATATAATGACGGACCTGCTGGACACTGTCAGCACTGCAGACTCCTAAACTACTAGTATGAAGAAGATAGAAAAAAAAACCCCACCACAGGTAGGTATACAATTATGGACGAGCGACTGCCGACACAGAGGTAGCTACAGCCGTGGACTACCGTACTGCGTCTGCTAGTATAGACTGGATGATAATGATATAAAATATATATATATATCACTACTGCAGGACAGGTATATATTATATAATGACGGACCTGCTGGACACTGTCAGCACTGCAGACTCCTAAACTACTAGTATGAAGAAGATAGAAAAAAAAACCCACCACAGGTAGGTATACAATTATGGACGAGCGACTGCCGACACAGAGGTAGCTACAGCCGTGGACTACCGTACTGCGTCTGCTAGTATAGACTGGATGATAATGATGTAAAATATATATATATATATATCACTACTGCAGGACAGGTATATATTATATAATGACGGACCTGCTGGACACTGTCAGCACTGCAGACTCCTAAACTACTAGTATGAAGATAGAAAAAAAAAACCCACTGCAGGTAGCTATACAATTATGGACGAGCGACTGCCGACACAGAGGTAGCTACAGCCGTGGACTACCGTACTGCGTCTGCTAGTATAGACTGGATGATAATGATATAAAAAATATATATATATCACTACTGCAGGACAGGTATATATTATATAATGACGGACTTGCTGGACACTGTCAGCACTGCAGACTCCTAAACTACTAGTATGAAGAAGATAGAAAAAAAAACCCACCACAGGTAGGTATACAATTATGGACGAGCGACTGCCGACACAGAGGTAGCTACAGCCGTGGACTACCGTACTGCGTCTGCTAGTATAGACTGGATGATAATGATATAAAAAATATATATATATCACTACTGCAGGACAGGTATATATTATATAATGACGGACCTGCTGGACACTGTCAGCACTGCAGACTCCTAAACTACTAGTATGAAGAAGATAGAAAAAAAAAACCCACCACAGGTAGGTATACAATTATGGACGAGCGACTGCCGACACAGAGGTAGCTACAGCCGTGGACTACCGTACTGCGTCTGCTAGTATAGACTGGATGATAATGATATAAAATATATATATATATATATCACTACTGCAGGACAGGTATATATTATATGATGACGGACCTGCTGGACACTGTCAGCACTGCAGACTCCTAAACTACTAGTATGAAGATAGAAAAAAAAAACCCACTGCAGGTAGCTATACAATTATGGACGAGCGACTGCCGACACAGAGGTATCTACAGCCGTGGACTACCGTACTGCGTCTGCTAGTATAGTCTGGATGATAATGATATAAATATATATATATATCACTACTGCAGGACAGGTATATATTATATAATGACGGACCTGCTGGACACTGTCAGCACTTCAGACTCCTAAACTACTAGTATGAAGAAGATAGAAAAAAAAACCCACCACAGGTAGGTATACAATTATGGACGAGCGACTGCCAACACAGAGGTAGCTACAGCCGTGGACTACTGTACTGCGTCTGCTAGTATAGACTGGATGATAATGATATAAAAAATATATATATATCACTACTGCAGGACAGGTATATATTATATAATGACGGACCTGCTGGACACTGTCAGCACTGTAGACTCCTAAACTACTAGTATGAAGATAGAAAAAAAAACCCACCACAGGTAGGTATACAATTATGGACGAGCGACTGCCGACACAGAGGTAGCTACAGCCGTGGACTACCGTACTGCGTCTGCTAGTATAGACTGGATGATAATGATATAAAAATATATATATATATATCACTACTGCAGGACAGGTATATATTATATAATGACGGACCTGCTGGACACTGTCAGCACTGCAGACTCCTAAACTACTAGTATGAAGAAGATAGAAAAAAAAAACCACCACAGGCAGGTATACAATTATGGACGAGCGACTGCCGACACAGAGGTAGCTACATCCGTGGACTACCGTACTGCGTCTGCTAGTATAGACTGGATGATAATGATACAAAAAAAATATATATATCACTACTGCAGGACAGGTATATATTATATAATGACGGACCTGCTGGACACTGTCAGCACTGCAGACTCCTAAACTACTAGTATGAAGAAGATAGAAAAAAAAACCCACCACAGGTAGGTATACAATTATGGACGAGTGACTGCCGACACAGAGGTAGCTACAGCCGTGGACTACCATACTGCGTCTGCTAGTATAGACTGGATGATAATGATATAAAAAATATATATATATCACTACTGCAGGACAGGTATATATTATATAATGACGGACCTGCTGGACACTGTCAGCACTGCAGACTCCTAAACTACTAGTATGAAGAAGATAGAATAAAAAAAAAACCACCACAGGTAGGTATACAATTATGGACGAGCGACTGCCGACACAGAGGTAGCTACAGCCGTGGACTACTGTACTGCGTCTGCTAGTATAGACTGGATGATAATGATATAAAAAATATATATATATCACTACTGCAGGACAGGTATATATTATATAATGACGGACCTGCTGGACACTGTCAGCACTGCAGACTCCTAAACTACTAGTATGAAGAAGATAGAAAAAAAAAACCCACCACAGGCAGGTATACAATTATGGACGAGCGACTGCCGACACAGAGGTAGCTACAGCCGTGGACTACCGTACTGCGTCTGCTAGTATAGACTGGGTGATAATGATATAAAAAATGTATATATATATCACTACTGCAGGACAGGTATATATTATATAATGACGGACCTGCTGGACACTGTCAGCACTGCAGACTCCTAAACTACTAGTATGAAGATAGAAAAAAAAAAACCACTGCAGGTAGCTATACAATTATGGACGAGCGACTGCCGACACAGAGGTAGCTACAGCCGTGGACTACCGTACTGCGTCTGCTAGTATAGACTGGATGATAATGATATAAAAAATATATATATATCACTACTGCAGGACAGGTATATATTATATAATGACGGACTTGCTGGACACTGTCAGCACTGCAGACTCCTAAACTACTAGTATGAAGAAGATAGAAAAAAAAAAACCACCACAGGCAGGTATACAATTATGGACGAGCGACTGCCGACACAGAGGTAGCTACAGCCGTGGACTACCGTACTGCGTCTGCTAGTATAGACTGGATGATAATGATATAAAAAATATATATATATCACTACTGCAGGACAGGTATATATTATATAATGACGGACCTGCTGGACACTGTCAGCACTGCAGACTCCTAAACTACTAGTATGAAGAAGATAGAAAAAAAAACCCACCACAGGTAGGTATACAATTATGGACGAGCGACTGCCGACACAGAGGTAGCTACAGCTGTGGACTACCGTACTGCGTCTGCTAGTATAGACTGGATGATAATGATATAAAATATATATATATATATATATATCACTACTGCAGGACAGGTATATATTATATAATGACGGACCTGCTGGACACTGTCAGCACTGCAGACTCCTAAACTACTAGTATGAAGAAGATAGAAAAAAAAAAACCACCACAGGCAGGTATACAATTATGGACGAGCGACTGCCGACACAGAGGTAGCTACAGCCGTGGACTACCGTACTGCGTCTGCTAGTATAGACTGGATGATAATGATATAAAAAATATATATATATCACTACTGCAGGACAGGTATATATTATATAATGACGGACCTGCTGGACACTGTCAGCACTGCAGACTCCTAAACTACTAGTATGAAGAAGATAGAAAAAAAAACCCACCACAGGTAGGTATACAATTATGGACGAGCGACTGCCGACACAGAGGTAGCTACAGCTGTGGACTACCGTACTGCGTCTGCTAGTATAGACTGGATGATAATGATATAAAATATATATATATATATCACTACTGCAGGACAGGTATATATTATATAATGACGGACCTGCTGGACACTGTCAGCACTGCAGACTCCTAAACTACTAGTATGAAGAAGATAGAATAAAAAAAAAAACACCACAGGTAGGTATACAATTATGGACGAGCGACTGCCGACACAGAGGTAGCTACAGCCGTGGACTACCGTACTGCGTCTGCTAGTATAGACTGGATGATAATGATATAAAAAATATATATATATCACTACTGCAGGACAGGTATATATTATATAATGACGGACCTGCTGGACACTGTCAGCACTGCAGACTCCTAAACTACTAGTATGAAGAAGATAGAAAAAAAAAACCACCACAGGCAGGTATACAATTATGGACGAGCGACTGCCGACACAGAGGTAGCTACAGCCGTGGACTACCGTACTGCGTCTGCTAGTATAGACTGGGTGATAATGATATAAAAAATGTATATATATATCACTACTGCAGGACAGGTATATATTATATAATGACGGACCTGCTGGACACTGTCAGCACTGCAGACTCCTAAACTACTAGTATGAAGATAGAAAAAAAAAAACCACTGCAGGTAGCTATACAATTATGGACGAGCGACTGCAGACACAGAGGTAGCTACAGCCGTGGACTACCGTACTGCGTCTGCTAGTATAGACTGGATGATAATAATATAAAAAATATATATATATCACTACTGCAGGACAGGTATATATTATATAATGACGGACTTGCTGGACACTGTCAGCACTGCAGACTCCTAAACTACTAGTATGAAGAAGATAGAAAAAAAAAAACCACCACAGGCAGGTATACAATTATGGACGAGCGACTGCCGACACAGAGGTAGCTACAGCCGTGGACTACCGTACTGCGTCTGCTAGTATAGACTGGATGATAATGATATAAAAAATATATATATATCACTACTGCAGGACAGGTATATATTATATAATGACGGACCTGGTGGACACTGTCAGCACTGCAGACTCCTAAACTACTAGTATGAAGAAGATAGAAAAAAAAACCCACCACAGGTAGGTATACAATTATGGACGAGCGACTGCCGACACAGAGGTAGCTACAGCTGTGGACTACCGTACTGCGTCTGCTAGTATAGACTGGATGATAATGATATAAAATATATATATATATATATATCACTACTGCAGGACAGGTATATATTATATAATGACGGACCTGCTGGACACTGTCAGCACTGCAGACTCCTAAACTACTAGTATGAAGAAGATAGAAAAAAAAAAACCACCACAGGTAGGTATACAATTATGGACGAGCGACTGCCGACACAGAGGTAGCTACAGCCGTGGACTACCGTACTGCGTCTGCTAGTATAGACTGGATGATAATGATATAAAAAATATATATATATATATCACTACTGCAGGACAGGTATATATTATATAATGACGGACCTGCTGGACACTGTCAGCACTGCAGACTCCTAAACTACTAGTATGAAGATAGAAAAAAAAACCCCACCACAGGTAGGTATACAATTATGGACGAGCGACTGCCGACACAGAGGTAGCTACAGCCGTGGACTACCGTACTGCGTCTGCTAGTATAGACTGGATGATAATGATATAAAAAATATATATATATCACTACTGCAGGACAGGTATATATTATATAATGACGGACCTGCTGGACACTGTCAGCACTGCAGACTCCTAAACTACTAGTATGAAGAAGATAGAAAAAAAAACCCACCACAGGTAGGTATACAATTATGGACGAGCGACTGCCGACACAGAGGTAGCTACAGCCGTGGACTACCGTACTGCGTCTGCTAGTATAGACTGGATGATAATGATGTAAAAAATATATATATATCACTACTGCAGGACAGGTATATATTATATAATGACGGACCTGCTGGACACTGTCAGCACTGCAGACTCCTAAACTACTAGTATGAAGATAGAAAAAAAAAAGCCACTGCAGGTAGCTATACAATTATGGACGAGCGACTGCCGACACAGAGGTAGCTACAGCCGTGGACTACCGTACTGCGTCTGCTAGTATAGACTGGATGATAATGATATAAAAAATATATATATATCACTACTGCAGGACAGGTATATATTATATAATGACGGACTTGCTGGACACTGTCAGCACTGCAGACTCCTAAACTACTAGTATGAAGAAGATA
Organism: Pseudophryne corroboree; assembly: GCF_028390025.1. NCBI lineage: Eukaryota > Metazoa > Chordata > Amphibia > Anura > Myobatrachidae > Pseudophryne > Pseudophryne corroboree. Next base: position 628,467,409 of record NC_086445.1, read on the forward strand.
GAAAAAAAAACCCACCACAGGTAGGTATACAATTATGGACGAGCGACTGCCGACACAGAGGTAGCTACAGCCGTGGACTACCGTACTGCGTCTGCTAGTATAGACTGGATGATAATGATATAAAAAATATATATATATCACTACTGCAGGACAGGTATATATTATATAATGACGGACCTGCTGGACACTGTCAGCACTGCAGACTCCTAAACTACTAGTATGAAGAAGATAGAAAAAAAAAACCCACCACAGGTAGGTATACAATAATGGACGACCGACTGCCGACACAGAGGTAGCTACAGCCGTTGACTACCGTACTGCGTCTGCTAGTATAGACTGGATGATAATGATATAAAAAATATATATATATCACTACTGCAGGACAGGTATATATTATATAATGACGGACCTGCTGGACACTGTCAGCACTGCAGACTCCTAAACTACTAGTATGAAGAAGATAGAAAAAAAAACCCACCACAGGTAGGTATACAATTATGGACGAGCGACTGCCGACACAGAGGTAGCTACAGCCGTGGACTACCGTACTGCGTCTGCTAGTATAGACTGGATGATAATGATATAAAAAATATATATATATATCACTACTGCAGGACAGGTATATATTATATAATGACGGACCTGCTGGACACTGTCAGCACTGCAGACTCCTAAACTACTAGTATGAAGATAGAAAAAAAAAAACCCACTGCAGGTAGCTATACAATTATGGACGAGCGACTGCCGACACAGAGGTAGCTACAGCCGTGGACTACCGTACTGCGTCTGCTAGTATAGACTGGATGATAATGATATTAAAAATATATATATATCACTACTGCAGGACAGGTATATATTATATAATGACGGACTTGCTGGACACTGTCAGCACTGCAGACTCCTAAACTACTAGTATGAAGAAGATAGAAAAAAAAACCCACCACAGGTAGGTATACAATTATGGACGAGCGACTGCCGACACAGAGGTAGCTACAGCCGTGGACTACCGTACTGCGTCTGCTAGTATAGACTGGATGATAATGATATAAAAAATATATATATATCACTACTGCAGGACAGGTATATATTATATAATGACGGACCTGCTGGACACTGTCAGCACTGCAGACTCCTAAACTACTAGTATGAAGAAGATAGAAAAAAAAACCCACCACAGGTAGGTATACAATTATGGACGAGCGACTGCCGACACAGAGGTAGCTACAGCCGTGGACTACCGTACTGCGTCTGCTAGTATAGACTGGATGATAATGATATAAAAAATATATATATATATCACTACTGCAGGACAGGTATATATTATATAATGACGGACCTGCTGGACACTGTCAGCACTGCAGACTCCTAAACTACTAGTATGAAGATAGAAAAAAAAAACCCACTGCAGGTAGCTATACAATTATGGACGAGCGACTGCCGACACAGAGGTAGCTACAGCCGTGGACTACCGTACTGCGTCTGCTAGTATAGACTGGATGATAATGATATAAAAAATATATATATATATCACTACTGCAGGACAGGTATATATTATATAATGACGGACTTGCTGGACACTGTCAGCACTGCAGACTCCTAAACTACTAGTATGAAGAAGATAGAAAAAAAAAAACCACCACAGGTAGGTATACAATTATGGACGAGCGACTGCCGACACAGAGGTAGCTACAGCCGTGGACTACCGTACTGCGTCTGCTAGTATAGACTGGATGATAATGATATAAAAAATATATATATATCACTACTGCAGGACAGGTATATATTATATAATGACGGACCTGCTGGACACTGTCAGCACTGCAGACTCCTAAACTACTAGTATGAAGAAGATAGAAAAAAAACCCACCACAGGTAGGTATACAATTATGGACGAGCGACTGCCGACACAGAGGTAGCTACAGCTGTGGACTACCGTACTGCGTCTGCTAGTATAGACTGGATGATAATGATATAAAATATATATATATATATATCACTACTGCAGGACAGGTATATATTATATAATGACGGACCTGCTGGACACTGTCAGCACTGCAGACTCCTAAACTACTAGTATGAAGAAGATAGAAAAAAAAAACCCACCACAGGTAGGTATACAATTATGGATGAGCGACTGCCGACACAGAGGTAGCTACAGCCGTGGACTACCGTACTGCGTCTGCTAGTATAGACTGGATGATAATGATATAAAAAATATATATATATATATCACTACTGCAGGACAGGTATATATTATATAATGACGGACCTGCTGGACACTGTCAGCACTGCAGACTCCTAAACTACTAGTATGAAGATAGAAAAAAAAAACCACCACAGGTAGGTATACAATTATGGACGAGCGACTGCCGACACAGAGGTAGCTACAGCCGTGGACTACCGTACTGCGTCTGCTAGTATAGACTGGATGATAATGATATAAAAAATATATATATATCACTACTGCAGGACAGGTATATATTATATAATGACGGACCTGCTGGACACTGTCAGCACTGCAGACTCCTAAACTACTAGTATGAAGAAGATAGAAAAAAAAACCCACCACAGGTAGGTATACAATTATGGACGAGCGACTGCTGACACAGAGGTAGCTACAGCCGTGGACTACCGTACTGCGTCTGCTAGTATAGACTGGATGATAATGATATAAAAAATATATATATATCACTACTGCAGGACAGGTATATATTATATAATGACGGACCTGCTGGACACTGTCAGCACTGCAGACTCCTAAACTACTAGTATGAAGAAGATAGAAAAAAAAACCCACCACAGGTAGGTATACAATTATGGACGAGCGACTGCCGACACAGAGGTAGCTACAGCCGTGGACTACCGTACTGCGTCTGCTAGTATAGACTGGATGATAATGATATAAAAAATATATATATATATCACTACTGCAGGACAGGTATATATTATATAATGACGGACCTGCTGGACACTGTCAGCACTGCAGACTCCTAAACTACTAGTATGAAGATAGAAAAAAAAACCCCACTGCAGGTAGCTATACAATTATGGACGAGCGACTGCCGACACAGAGGTAGCTACAGCCGTGGACTACCGTACTGCGTCTGCTAGTATAGACTGGATGATAATGATATTAAAAATATATATATATCACTACTGCAGGACAGGTATATATTATATAATGACGGACTTGCTGGACACTGTCAGCACTGCAGACTCCTAAACTACTAGTATGAAGAAGATAGAAAAAAAAACCCACCACAGGTAGGTATACAATTATGGACGAGCGACTGCCGACACAGAGGTAGCTACAGCCGTGGACTACCGTACTGCGTCTGCTAGTATAGACTGGATGATAATGATATAAAAAATATATATATATCACTACTGCAGGACAGGTATATATTATATAATGACGGACCTGCTGGACACTGTCAGCACTGCAGACTCCTAAACTACTAGTATGAAGAAGATAGAAAAAAAAACCCACCACAGGTAGGTATACAATTATGGACGAGCGACTGCCGACACAGAGGTAGCTACAGCCGTGGACTACCGTACTGCGTCTGCTAGTATAGACTGGATGATAATGATATAAAAAATATATATATATCACTACTGCAGGACAGGTATATATTATATAATGACGGACCTGCTGGACACTGTCAGCACTGCAGACTCCTAAACTACTAGTATGAAGATAGAAAAAAAAAACCCACTGCAGGTAGCTATACAATTATGGACGAGCGACTGCCGACACAGAGGTAGCTACAGCCGTGGACTACCGTACTGCGTCTGCTAGTATAGACTGGATGATAATGATATAAAAAATATATATATATCACTACTGCAGGACAGGTATATATTATATAATGACGGACTTGCTGGACACTGTCAGCACTGCAGACTCCTAAACTACTAGTATGAAGAAGATAGAAAAAAAAACCACCACAGGTAGGTATACAATTATGGACGAGCGACTGCCGACACAGAGGTAGCTACAGCCGTGGACTACCGTACTGCGTCTGCTAGTATAGACTGGATGATAATGATATAAAAAATATATATATATCACTACTGCAGGACAGGTATATATTATATAATGACGGACCTGCTGGACACTGTCAGCACTGCAGACTCCTAAACTACTAGTATGAAGAAGATAGAAAAAAAAACCACCACAGGTAGGTATACAATTATGGACGAGCGACTGCCGACACAGAGGTAGCTACAGCTGTGGACTACCGTACTGCGTCTGCTAGTATAGACTGGATGATAATGATATAAAATATATATATATATATATATATCACTACTGCAGGACAGGTATATATTATATAATGACGGACCTGCTGGACACTGTCAGCACTGCAGACTCCTAAACTACTAGTATGAAGAAGATAGAAAAAAAAACCCCACCACAGGTAGGTATACAATTATGGACGAGCGACTGCCGACACAGAGGTAGCTACAGCCGTGGACTACCGTACTGCGTCTGCTAGTATAGACTGGATGATAATGATATAAAAAATATATATATATCACTACTGCAGGACAGGTATATATTATATAATGACGGACCTGCTGGACACTGTCAGCACTGCAGACTCCTAAACTACTAGTATGAAGAAGATAGAAAAAAAAACCCACCACAGGTAGGTATACAATTATGGACGAGCGACTGCTGACACAGAGGTAGCTACAGCCGTGGACTACCGTACTGCGTCTGCTAGTATAGACTGGATGATAATGATATAAAAAATATATATATATCACTACTGCAGGACAGGTATATATTATATAATGACGGACCTGCTGGACACTGTCAGCACTGCAGACTCCTAAACTACTAGTATGAAGAAGATAGAAAAAAAAACCCACCACAGGTAGGTATACAATTATGGACGAGCGACTGCCGACACAGAGGTAGCTACAGCCGTGGACTACCGTACTGCGTCTGCTAGTATAGACTGGATGATAATGATATAAAATATATATATATATATCACTACTGCAGGACAGGTATATATTATATAATGACGGACCTGCTGGACACTGTCAGCACTGCAGACTCCTAAACTACTAGTATGAAGATAGAAAAAAAAAACCCACTGCAGGTAGCTATACAATTATGGACGAGCGACTGCCGACACAGAGGTAGCTACAGCCGTGGACTACCGTACTGCGTCTGCTAGTATAGACTGGATGATAATGATATAAAAAATATATATATATCACTACTGCAGGACAGGTATATATTATATAATGACGGACTTGCTGGACACTGTCAGCACTGCAGACTCCTAAACTACTAGTATGAAGAAGATAGAAAAAAAAAAACCACCACAGGTAGGTATACAATTATGGACGAGCGACTGCCGACACAGAGGTAGCTACAGCCGTGGACTACCGTACTGCGTCTGCTAGTATAGACTGGATGATAATGATATAAAAAATATATATATATCACTACTGCAGGACAGGTATATATTATATAATGACGGACCTGCTGGACACTGTCAGCACTGCAGACTCCTAAACTACTAGTATGAAGAAGATAGAAAAAAAACCCACCACAGGTAGGTATACAATTCTGGACGAGCGACTGCCGACACAGAGGTAGCTACAGCTGTGGACTACCGTACTGCGTCTGCTAGTATAGACTGGATGATAATGATATAAAATATATATATATATATATATATATCACTACTGCAGGACAGGTATATATTATATAATGACGGACCTGCTGGACACTGTCAGCACTGCAGACTCCTAAACTACTAGTATGAAGAAGATAGAAAAAAAAAACCCACCACAGGTAGGTATACAATTATGGATGAGCGACT